>NC_140452.1:39200042-39800042 GCF_963576455.1 Neolamprologus multifasciatus | reverse complement strand
CTCTATGTGTTAGTCCTGCGACAGACTGGCGACCTGTACAGTGTATCCTGCCTCTCACCCTATGGTAGCTGGGTTAGGCTCCAGACCCGGGGCACTGACAAGGATAAGCGGGAGAGAATGGATGGATGGAACAAAGAATGACGCTGATGTGAAAGGAGTGGCCAGAGACGAGATTAGGAGAAATTCCAGACAACGAGAGAACTTGGCAAAAGTGTGAAAGAAACCATGATATGTTGGGATGTGGCCGGATTCCCTCGAAGAGAGGGTCTGAAGGTAATGCGTGCTGGGATTTTCTAAGGTAGAGGAAATGTGTCAACAAGTCAAAGTGGCTTAAAGGCAAGATTATTTTGAATTAAAATATCAAAAGGGGGCTGCCCAATTGGTTGGTTTTCCTCTGTTTGAGGAGAAGATGAGCCAGTCTTCAAAGACTGGGTGGAAGTCGCTTAAGTAGGGATGACAATCTCCTTGAAGAAGAGGTCAATTCTGAATAGCACAGGAACCTGAAGAAGGCTAAAAGGTTAAAATGGGAGCCTGATGTTAGAGACCTTTGATGAGAACAGAAGAACAGCAGAACTTTGAAGGCACTTGTGATGTCGGCTTTTGAAAGACATGCACCTCTGCATTTTAACAAGGGAAATGGCATGGTTCACTGTTGAGCATTTAAGAGAAAAATCGGGGAATGAGGCAATTTATGTCTGGAATAAGACTACCTTGAGTTGCAGACAAATCTATGATGATGTGTTTTTTCCCTGAATGCTCAGTGATGCCCAGTGGGCTGATACAAAAAAGGGGGAAAGGGGTTATAGTCCAATTATGAAACCCTCCCAGACTTCTTTGGCGAGCAGGTTGTCAACAGCATCTGGGTCTTTGAGAGCTGACTAGAGATTTTTACAGGTACAAGAGACTGATGGCTGGGTGACAATCCTGGGTGAAAACCTGAAAAAAATCTTTTACTAAAAAGTTGACAAAATCTGGGTTAGGGTGATTTACTAAGGCTTCTTTTAATGCTAGTCATTTCTTGCGGTGGTTGTGGGGGCATGCTGGGTGGGAATGACCGCCGCCACAAGAAGGAAGGAGAAGGAGTGGAGATAGTGGCACTGAGACATGAGGCAAAAGGAATCGCTGTAATTGTTGCAAATAGTGCGGCCACCTAGCTGCATAATGGGTCTGTCCTTGTGTACCATGTGGCAAAGGCATGCAAGGAATAGATGCTGTAGGTTTAGACATTTCTGGTGTGGAGGCTGAAGCCAACCAGGTAAGAGCAGATGTACCGTGTATGGGCTGTGAAGTATTTTGATTGCAGCAATGATTTGTTGCCGAAGGTGAGTGGATACTGGGGAAGGTTTTGGAGCTGGTGGGTTAGGAGGAGGAATTGCTGAGGCCAGCAAAACTGAGCAATATTAGAGTGGAAGAGAAAAGAAGGGGCCTGGGCTATAAAACTTGGCCATGTGCTGCTCCGACAAGGAGGAAGAAAAGGTTCTGGGTTAGAAGCATGAATAGTTGAATACCCAGTTGCATGAATTTTAGCTAAAGTATTGTAAAGAGAAGCCGAGGTGAGTGGAACTGGCAACCCGGTGCCATGAAGATTTGCTGAGGTGACTTGCAAAGGAGGGATGGAAGACCGCAGAACTGGCAACCCAGTGCCTAGCGCGGAGAAGCACTAAATAGGAACTGGTATTTCCCTTCCGGGAACATGCGAAATGGTGGCTGGATGTTGCTTTTGCTGGCTGATGGGTGGGAGTGCAAGGTGCGGAAAGCTTCACTGTTGGAGGCGTTGTCTTCATTTATGCCCAAAAGTGGATTATTTATGTTTGTTGTATTGATGTTGGAGCATTGAGACGTTAAAAAGAATTGTAATAAGCTTCGTCTTCTTGTCGGACCAGTAAAATTGAATACCTTTCTCTTTTAAACTTATTTAAGACAGGCTACAGTCCAGTCTGAAATCTGGGGGGAGGACGTCTTCGGGAGACCCTTCTGGGGTGTGGAAACAGCTGCATATCTTTGGAGTTAGGCTTTGTGATGGATCAGATTTTTGGGAAGCTCTACAGGGCTGGAGACCCATCTTAGAGTGATAAAGAGTGGAGCTGCGCCGTGAAGTTTTGCTGGTGGTTGATCTTCCTCTAATCGAAGTTGGGAGGTTATGATTTCACAGGGATAGCGAGCGACCAGAGTTGCTGTATTGCTAAATGGAGCGGAGAGAGGAATTCTGAGGTTTGGATATAGTAGACTGGATTGCCAAGTGGCAAGAATGACTACTGGAAGGTTCCCTATGCAGCGAGCAGCGATCAGTCTCTCTGCGGTGGCTCCACTATGACATTTAGAAATGGGAGTTTGGGATTCCTGGACTGCTTGAAAGATATCTGATAAAGAAGGACTGAGATCTTAGTCTGATGGGGTGAGGGACAAGAAATTCATGATGACCAGCTGAACAGGTGAGTAGGATCTATGCTCTTAGAAACGCTTTTAGAGTTGTTTGACATCGTATAGTGTTCGCATGAAAATGAGAACAGCAGGTATTAGTGAAGGGGGCATATATATACACTGAAGACTAAAAGGGGCGTGAATGAGGAGTGAGTGAAATTCAGATAAAATATCTCCACTTATAGAAAAAGCATATAATTTAGTTGACACTCAATCCTTAGTTGTGCTGCAATAAACCTAGGTTCCTGGGAGACTTCCCATGATGCACTGATTGCTTCTGTTTCACTCACCGTTTGGTTACACACTTCTCTGCATTTAATCATTAGTTATCATTAATCTCTGGCTCTCTTCCATAGCATATCTTTGTCCTGTCTCCCTTCCTATAGCACCAACCGGTCATGGTAGATGGCTGCCCCTGACTCAGCCTGGTTCTGCCAGAGGTTTCTTCAGGTTAAAACTGAATTTAACTGAAATTGAGGAATAATAATAATAATAATAATGGATTGCATTTATATAGCGCTTTTCGAGACCCTCAAAGCGCTTTACAATGCCACTATTCATTCACTCTCACACACTGGTAGAGGCAAGCTATAGTTGTAGCCACAGCTGCCCTGAGGCAGACTGACAGAAGCGAGGCTGCTATATCGCACCATCGGCCCTTCTGGCGATCACCAGTAGGCGGTAGGTGAAGTGTCTTGCCCAAGGACACAACAACCAAGACAGACAGAGCTGGGGATCGAACCGGCAACCTTCCGGTTACAAGATGAGCTTCCCAACCCCCTGAACCACGGTCACCCCACAAATGAAAGCATTCACAGTCTGACAGTATGCTTAAAAACAAAACAGTTAAGAGCCATAAATATGAACCAGCACATGGGAAGCTGCACCAACCGATTTCTTTCTAGACTTTAGTACAGTGAGTACAAAAGAGGCATGTGTTCTTATGCCAAAAGGAATCATCTCAAGCCAATGAAACAATGAAGAAAAAAAATGAATAAAGAAAAAAAAAAAATAGACACTTCTGTGATCCAGTCATGTCCGCATGCTCAACTTGCAAGGACTTTGACAAACTTATCCATCTTAGATATTACACTATTGCAGACAGCGCCAGGGAGAGAAAACTGTCTGGGTAAAACTTTTCCCTTGGTGGATAATGGCCATTGCACTACCTCCCCCTACTCACTCATTTTGATGGAAGAGGAGACAAAGAGTGGATATAACACAGTATGGGCTATGGCTATTCAACCTTTGCTAACAAGGATCAGTGGAGGAGGCAGCCCACACTTCTTTCAGCAGTGCACAGAGTACACACATACACAATGCCTCAAGACTATTGTGTGCAGATAAGTTTTAGTATAATGACTTTTGTTACACTTAAGTCTAGCTACCAACAGTCCATCAGTAATCCAGTAAAACCGATCCAGAAACAGACTTTTAGAAATAAGGATTTCCAAAAACACACCTTCTGTAATTTATTGCATTACCTTTTTTCAGAAGCACCACTTAGAAATATTTAAAGGAGCTATGTGTGAATGTTATAACGTTGTTGTCTTTGCCAGCAGCTGTTGTGCATTTAAATTGTGCATTTTAGCATTTTACTGGGCCATTCATTGTGGTGCCACTTGACTCTCCATAACATAACTAAGTATATAATAGTATAATAATAGTATATGTAGAGCAGAGCATCTAGTAATCGAAAGATTTGTGTTGCAATCCCTGGCTACTCCAGTCTGCATGCCAAATACCCTCGGGCAAGATACTAACCCCAAGTTGCTCTCTAGTCCATATACCATTTAATTGAGTTTGTGTCGAAAATTATTATCAGAATAATCAGAGTTTTTCCTTAGCAGAGGTAGCCAAAATCAAAGTACTGCAATGCACATCATGCCTAACATTCATAGTTACTTATGATTGGCTAGGGAAGTAGCTCTAAATTTCTTTTAAATTGTTAGTACAATCAATTAGAAAATTTTCAATTAGAAAAACCCTCAGAACTTCCAATATGCTTACCCACTGACTTGACCTCTGGTCAGTTTAACAAAAATATATTGTTTTTCTATTTGCTACTATTGTTATTTTTATAGAATTCTTATATCCAATCCAATTTTATTTATAAAGCACTTTAAAATACCCAGCACAGGAACAAAGTGCTGTACAGAAAATAAGTTAAAACAATAGAATAACAGAAGACAGCAAAATAAATAAATAAAACACATAAAACATCAAATTAAAACAGCCCTATATTAAAACAAAAACAAGATAAAACAGCATCAAATCACCTAAAAACAACTGAAATAAAAATAAAAATAAAAACCAACATGGCGTCACGTGGCGTCAAAGGCCAGGGTAAAGAGGTGGGTTTTCAAGAGTGACTTAAAAACAGATAAAGAACTGGCCTGTCTAATCTCTAAAGGAAGCTCGTTCCACAGTTTTGGAGCTGCTACAGCAAAAGCACAATCTCCTCTAAGTTTACACCCAGCCCTGGGTATCTTCAGGACCAGCTGATCAGCTGACCTGAGAGAGCGGGTGGGTGTATAAGGCTGTAGCAGCTCAGAGAGATAAGATGGGGCTAGGCCATGGAGAGCTTTAAAAGTAAATAAAATAATTTTAAAATGAATCCTAAAAGAAATGTGCAGCCAGTGAAGTGAAGCTAAAACAGGGGAAATGTGCTCAAACTTTCGAGTGCCAGTTAAAAGACGAGCTACGGCATTTTGCACCCTCTGTAGATGACTAATATATGATGCACTGACCCCAATATAAAGTGCATTACAGTAATCCAGCCAAGTGCTAACAAAGGCGTGGATCACTGTCTCAAAGTGCTGCCGTGAAAGAATTGGCTTTATTTTTGCCAGCTGCCTGAGGTGAAAGAAGCTAGATTTTACCACTGCCTTAATTTGATTGTTAAACTTCAGATCACAGTCCACTTTGACCCCCAGGTTTGTGACAGTTGGCTTAACATACTGGGCCAGGGAATCTACATACACATTGGGGGTCTCAGTGGGGCTACCAAAAACCACCACCTCGGTCTTTTTATCATTGAATTTTGAAAAGTTAACAGACATCCAAGCCTTAATGTCATCGAGACACTAAAATAATAATGGCTGTGTAAGGTATCTGCCTTTTTTTCTTTAGAGGGACATAGATCTGACAGTCATCAGCATAAAAGTGGAAAGCAATGCCGTGCTTTCTCAGTACAGAACCAAGAGGAAGCAGATATAAAGAGAAGAGGAGGGGGCCTAGAACTGAGCCCTGTGGGACACCACACAAGAGGAGAGCGGAGGACGACACATAGTCACCGAGGCTGACACAAAAAGTTCGCCCCGCCAAGTAGGACCTGAACCACTCCAGTGCTGTGCCCCTAATGCCCACCCAGTGCTCCAAACGAGAGAATGAAATGGCATAATCCACGGTATCAAACGCAGCTGTCAAATCTAAAAGCACAAGAACAACACAGTCCCCAGCATCAGTCGCTAAAAATATGTCATTAAAAACTTTTAAAAGGGCTGATTCAGTGCTATGAAAGGGTTTAAAACCAGATTGGAAAACCTCTAACACATTTTGCTTTTCCAGGAAGACCATTATTTAGCTGTAAACTACCTTTTCAAGAATAATTGGAGGTAATTATAAATAAAGGAGGTAATTGCTTCCTCCAAACCATCAAAGTGTCTTTTAGACCCTATTCATACAAGACTGTTCAAAGAAGTCCTACCAATAATTAATGCTTCAGTCTTAACTATGTGACCCAATGTCTGGACAGCCATCTAAATCAGCTGTGTTGGATCAAGGACACATTTAAAACCTGCAGGACACCGGCCCTCAAGGCCTGGAGTTCGACACCTGTGTCTTAATTCTTATTCTGTAGTATGAGACTCCAACATCTAAGGCAGGGGTGGGGGAACTCCAGGCCTCCAGGGCCAGAGTCCTGCAAGTTTTAGATATCACCCTGGGCCAACACATCTGAATAAAATGATTAGTTCATTAGCCATTTAATTCAGCCAATTCTGTGCCATTTTTTTTAAACACTTAACACCAGTGTAGAATATTGTTGACACTGCTTAGTATTAGTCAGGGTTAATCTTTAACTCTGTACAGCGTTAAAATAACACTTTGAAAAGTGCTGATTTAACACTAAAAAGAGTGGACACAGACACTTTGAAAAGTGTTACATTTAACAGTGTCAATTTCACATTGGTGATTTTGTGTACAGCTATATAATTTTTTGGCTGGTCTTGACTACATTCTCTCTCGTTCCCTCAGACTGTGTACTGTTCACCCAAAAATAAAACACTCTGTTTCACTTCAGCTCATTGTATGTTAGGACACTGCTCTCCTTCGCAGCTCACAGACTAACAACTACACAAGCAAGTGTGGCCCTGATACTTTGTTCACTGCCTCCATGTTACAACGTCCTGCTGGTAGGACATGCCCGGCCAGAACACCTTACCAGGGTAGTGACTGCTTCAGAGGCTCATTTCGATGTGGAGGAGTAGCGGCTCTACTCTGACCCTCCTAAATGACTGAACTCCTCACCCTATTGCTAATAAAGAGCACATCCACCCTTTGCGGATGCAAACGGTGGAATGGGAATAAGCTTTTTCCATTCCACCGTTTGCATCCAGAATCTCATTCTTTCGCCTTTAATAAAAAAAAAAAAAAAATCTAACAGCTGAGACTGAAGAAGTCACTTGGATGAGTGACAAAACGTTTCTCCCAAAAAACGCTACGTCCAGATGAACAGAATCAACTTTTGGAGATAACAATAATAGTGTTAATAAAATGATCAGGCACAGATTTTATTAACAATGATGGTTTTGAAAACTATTTACCCCCATTGGGCATCAATTAAAATGTACAACATTGGCTAGTACATCTGGTACAGACTAATGAAAATATCAAAGATTAGTCACATACATCCCTGGCAGACGTATTTTAAAAAAAAAGAAAAGAAAAGAAAAGATGAGGCTTAGTTAAACTTCTACATCAGCTACAGTTTAAACACTGCATGGCTAATGCATCGTAAGTGTACATACACAACTGAAGTACCATTTTTGTTCAGTGAACTCAACATGTCAGCATGTTCGGATGAAAGACTAGATCTTAGTTTATTACTATTAAGTCCACCATCATAGTCGGGAATAAACTTTTATTTTGGTGATGGTGGGGAGGTTAACAATTACATGTCTACAAGTGTCTAGTACATACACACATATCAACTGAAGACAGTGAAATCAATCCACAGAATGTGAGGCTAAATTGAAGAAGCAGATGATTATCTTTTTATTATTATTATTGCTAAATTGCAAAAAAAAAAAAAAAAACTATATGCATATTACCACTACTCAATTTGAGCGCTCAAAGCGCGTTCAATTACATGCGCCATTCACATATTTCACATTCATAAAAGCGCTTCCTAACATTTACTACACACGCACTCACACTTCAGTGGATGCCTCGGGGAAAATGACTAACGTTCCAGTTAGTAGATGACCTGCTCTACCTGCTGTACTACAGCCACCCACAGTTATCACTGCCAACGTCAGGCTTCTCTTCAGTGCAGAATGCAGGTGAAATTATTACGTTGGTGTTCTGGGCCAAGACATTCTGACGTTAGTGATAAATTTAAGTCCATAATGCTGCTTACAATCTTCCATGGGACAAACATTCACATTATTAAAAACTCAAGAAGCCCATTTTCTGACACTTTTATCGAGTCAAACTAAGATTACTAACACCAAGACACCAACTGGAAATTTCCTCGAATTATCCCCGGACTTCAGGACATGTGTTGTCTTTGATCATTAGTACTCATTACGCATAATACAATTAGTCTTTGTAAACAATATACAAAAAGTCATGAAAAAAAACTGTAAACATTTACTCACGTGCAAATGTTTACAAAACAAAAACACTTAGCAGAAGTCAGTGTAAATGACAACAGGCTCAAGTTTAGAGACTATGGGTTGAGACAGAAAAGAAAAAAAGAAAAGAAAAAACACTGTTGCTGGAGAGGGATGCGAAACACTAATAAACGACTTTAAGCTATGGCGTGTTAGTAGTATTAGTGGATACAGAGATACATTATGAGCGCGCAGTGCACTGCACTTACCAGACAACTCCAAACGCCCCGTAGCCGATGGGTCTGTCAGGCTCAATATCCAGCTGCTGCTGTAAATGGTGCGTGTGTTGCTGCTGCTGATGGTGGTGGTGGTGGTGAGCTTTGACAGCGGCTGCTGCAGCCGCTTGGACCTGTGCGGGAGCCGCGGCCGCCGCCGGCCCGGGAGCTTGCCCGGGGGCTGGAGACGGAAAGTAGGGCTGCTGCTGTCCGGGGTTTAGCATCACCGCCGCAGCGGCAGCCGTTGATGTGTGCTGCTGGACCGTGTGCACAGCAGCGGCTGAGCCTGGGTGCTGTAAGTGGTGCTGGCCCGCGTGGTGGTGGTGGTGATGCATGTGGGGAGGCGGTAGGTGCTGGAGCTGGTGGTGGTGGTGATGGGGGTGATGGGCAGCTACTGCTGAGGAGCCACCGTTGTAAGCAGCCATCATTTTTGTAACATTTGCAGCAGTTGTACCGCAAAGAGCCATCCAATGATACTTAAATGCCTCCTTTTCAAACTGCTTCTCAAAATGATACTAATGGCAACCAGACAGCAACCCCACGGTTAATACAACTTATGGCAAACATAGAGAAAATATATTTTGTCCTTTAAGCGTCCAAAGTCAATCACTTTGACAGAAATTATCCGATATCTGGTATGGCGTTTTAGCATAATACTAACTAGGCTCTGCCCCACTTCCCCTAAATTAATTTTCTATTAGGTACACCATTAGACTACTGAAGTCTGAAACTAGTGACGGAGAGCATATTATGGGCAATGGACCACCCAAACATACAATCTATGCAGCTTTAACAGTGCCACTGCTGTCAGTGACAAACCGAAAATATTCAATAGAAAAAAAAAACTTATATGCACTTCACAGAGACGGTTCTACCTCTCCTCCTGGGAAAAATTCACCTTCCCCTCTTAATAAAACAGTGCGATCTAAAGCAGGTCACATGGGAAGCAGAGCATTCATCTTATAAGTGTTCCAAGTTTGCCACACACTCGGGTCTGGCGCCGTTGCTTTTCTCACCACACGGCTTAAAATCGCATCTGTTATTCCAAACTGAATTCTCCTTCAGATGTGTGCACAGGCCAGACAGCTACTCTGATGGCAGAGGTAATCTCAGAGTCGTAATTAACGCTGCTGATCCGGTGCAGAGGAGGTGTAACCCAGCCAAGGCTACAATACAGCAGCGCAGAGAGGCAGGCAGGCCCGGGCCTCGGCAATCCACCCTATTCACATATTATTATAGCAATTCACCGAGCCGCGTGCTTCCAAAGAAACCCCCATCAGTTTGACAGGGTGACGAAGCTTCGACCATGACTCAAAACACGAGAAGAGAAATCCTCACAGACGGCTGGCAGACAAAGTAATTCCCCCATCGACAGCTTTGTGTGTGTATCTATATTCTACTCTGTCCTAATACGGCTCAGAAGCGCGCATCCAAACAGACTAACAAGTTAAATCCGTTTGTTGTGGGACAAAATCTACCGCCAGGAGCTAGACAGCCTTATTCAATCTGACAACTCAGAGCTAGCTAATGGGTATCTGTATCTCCACATAAAAACAGCAGTCCCTCCGTTGGTTCCGCTGGGCCTTGACGCTGTCAGTTGAGGAAAAAAACGTCACTCGGCTGATCCTCTACACTTCAAGCTCACGACGCTTATGTGACATGATAAAAGTATTGGTCACGAGGTAACTGAAATGAGCTGTTCATCCAACATGGTGAACAAAACCTTAGCCGCTCAGCGCTGAGATTAGGCAGGGTAGCCAACCAATCGTCTTCCGCACGGCAATGACGTAATTGTAACCTCCTTGATTGTCACAACGAGCAGCCAGTGGCGCGTGTTAGCTGGGGTGACAGCGGGGTTGATAGCTGACCGAAAAGCCCAATGATCTCCACATAGATGCAGTGAAAAACACTCACTTCATTGCAGGAAAATATTCAGAATCCAAACCAGGGATTAAAATTAACTGATTGAATTGAAAATAATTTTAAAATAATAAAATATGATATGACTTCAGACTTACTACTTCTCTATACAAAGGACACTGCTCCGTAAAAGAAAAGAAAAAAAAGTGGATTTCTAGTTAATGATGCATTATATGCCTGAAAGCAGCTTCACAGGTTCTGTACCCTTGCCCAGATCTGTCTTGACCTGTGGTCAATTTTGAATGTCATGTCAAAGGATGTGAATACTGGATGTAAGATGTGCATATATGATGATACATATAGATATCATAATAATTTCTAATATTTGCAAGAATAGTAAACTTTTTGTCTTCATTTTCTTGGGGGGGTGAGGGGGTATTATTTGTAGAATTTTTAGGTGAAAAATAAATTGAATACATTTTGGACTAAAGCTGTAACAAACAAAAAATTGAAGCACTCTATAGTCTATGAGACAATAATAATAATGAACTTATTAAGAACCCAGCTGTGAATAAACATTCATTTACTTTGTAATGCAGTTCTTTTCTCACACCCAACAATCAAATGACCCCTTTGAACAACTGCTGACAGTGGGAAGGAAAAACTAATTTTTGACAGGAAGAAACCTCAAGGAGAACCAGACTTGGCGGCTAACTGCTGTGACTGATGAGGGGAGGAAGACAGGACAAAGACAACTCGAGTTTTTTACTGCACTGTACAGGCAAGTAATTCTTTTAACTGGGTATATGTGATTAGGAAGCAGCTAACTTTCAAAAATAAAAGCATGCAAACATAAACAGTCTCTTAAACACGCCTCTCTGCAGCTTCTCTCCTCCTTCTACACCCCCCCACCCCAAAAAAAACAAACCCCAAACCCATCTCCATAGAGACTGTGTCAGCTCCCAAACAGACAAAAAACAAACTAAAAACCAGCAATAAACAATTTAAACATAAAAAATCAAAAAGAAAAAACAATACAGTATCCACATCTGAACCAAAGAGTAAAACAGTGAAATGTGGATTATTAAATAGTAGGTCTCTCTCCTCCAAGTCTCTGTTAGTACATGACTTAATAATTGATCAACAAATCGATTTACTTTGCCTTACAGAAACCTGGTTAAAGCCGGATGATTATGTTAGTTTAAATGAATCAACACCCCCGAGTCATTCTAACTACCAGAAACCTCGAAGCACAGGCCGAGGGGGCGGTGTGGCAGCAATTTTTCACACCAGCCTATTAATTAATGAAAGACCAAGACAGACTTTTAATTAATTTCAAAGCCTGATGCTTAGCCTTGTCCACCCCAGTTGTAAAACTCAGAAACCAGTCTTGTTATCATCTATTGTCCACCTGGGCCTTACACAGAGTTTCTGTCTGATTTCTCAGACTTTTTATCTGATTTAGTTCTCAGCTCAGATAAAATAATTATTGTGGGTGATGTAGATGCTAAAAATGACAGCCTCAACATGGCATTTAATCTGTTATTAGACTCAATTGGCTTCTCTCAAACTGTAAAAGAACCCACCCTTACCACTTTAATCACACTCTAGATCTTGTTTTAACATATGGCATAGAAACTGAACATTTAACAGTGTTTCCTGAAAACCCTCTCCTGTCTGATCATTTCCTGATAACATTTAAATGGTAAATGGACTGATTCTTATATAGCGCTTTTCTACTCTCCCGGAGTACTCAAAGTGCTCTATACAACACGCCACATTCACCCAGTCACACCCCTTCTCACAAGCACTACCTCTATACTGAGTGCTTTCTAACTACACTCACACACATTCATACTCCGATGGAGGCATCGGAGAGCAACTTGGGGTTAGTATCTTGCCCAAGGATACTTGCCATGCAGACTGGAGGAGCCTGGGATCAAACCTCCAACCTTCCGATCAGCAGGTGACCTGCTCTACCTCCTGAGCTACAGCCACCCCAAATTACATTTACAATAATTGATTACACAGCAGTGGAGAGTAGACTTTATCACAGTAGATGTCTTTCTGAAAGCGCTGTAACTAAGTTTTAGAATATAATCCACCCACTGTTATCATCTTCAATGCCCTGTACCAACATAGAGCAGAGCAGCTATCTGAACGCTACTCCAACAGAGGTCGATTATCTTGTTAATAATTTCACCTCCTCACTACGTACGACTCTGGATACTGTAGCTCCTGTGAAAACTAAGGCCTCAAATCAGAAGTACCTGACTCCGTGGTATAATTCTCAAACACGTACCCTAAAGCAGATGACTCGTAAGCGGGAGAGGAAATGGCGTGTCACAAATTTAGAGGATCATCATTTAGCCTGGAGAAATAGTTTGTTGCTTTATAAGAAAGCCCTCCGCAAAGCCAGAACAGCTTACTACTCATCACTGATTGAAGAAAATAAGAACAACCCCAGGTTTCTCTTCAGCACTGTAGCCAGGCTGACAAAAAGTCAGAGCTCTTTTGAGCCAACCATCCCTTTAACGTTACCTAGTAATGACTTCATGAACTTCTTCACAAATAAAATTTTAATCATTAGAGAAAAAATTACCAATAATCATCCTACAGATGTAATATTATCTACAGCTACTCTTAGTACCATTGATGTTAAGTTAGACTCGTTTTCTCCAATTGATCTTTCTGAGTTAACTTCAATAATTTCTTCCTCCAAACCATCAACGTGTCTCTTAGACCCCATTCCTACAAAACTGCTCAAAGAAGTCCTGCCATTGATTAATTCTTCGATCTTAAATATGATCAACCTATCTCTAATAATCGGCTATGTACCACAGGCCTTCAAGCTGGCTGTAGTTAAACCTTTACTTAAAAAGCCATCTCTAGACCCAGCAGTCTTAGCTAATTATAGGCCAATCTCCAACCTTCCTTTCATCTCAAAAATCCTTGAAAGAGTAGTTGTCAAACAGCTAACAGATCATCTGCAGAGGAATGGCTTTTTTGAAGAGTTTCAGTCAGGTTTCAGAGTTCATCACAGCACAGAAACAGCTTTAGTGAAGGTTACAAATGATCTTCTTATGGCCTCTGACAGTGGACTCATCTCTGTGCTTGTAGTGCTAGACCTCAGTGCAGCGTTCGATACTGTCGACCATAATATCCTATTAGAGCGATTAGAACATGCTGTAGGTATTACAGGTACTGTGCTGCAGTGGTTTGTATCATATCTATCTAATAGACTCCAATTTGTGCATGTAAATGGAGAGTCCTCTTCACATGCTGAGGTTAATTATGGAGTTCCACAGGGTTCAGTGCTAGGACCAATTCTGTTTACATTATACATGCTTCCCCTAGGCAGCATCATTAGAAGACATAGCATACATTTTCACTGCTATGCAGATGACACCCAGCTCTATCTGTCCATGAAGCCAGATAACACACACCAATTAGTTGAACTGCAGGAATGTCTTAAAGACATAAAGACCTGGATGGCCGCTAACTTTCTGCTTCTTAATTCAGATAAAACTGAGGTTATTGTACTCGGCCCTGAAAATTGTAGAAATATGGTGTCTAACCAGATTGTTACTCTGGATGGCATTACCTTGGCCTCCAGTAACACTGTGAGGAACCTTGGAGTCATTTTTGACCAGGATATGTCCTTCAACGCACATATTAAACAAATATGTAAGACTGCTTTCTTCCATTTGTGCAACATCTCTAAAGTTAGAAATATCCTGTCTCAGAGTGATGCTGAAAAACTAGTTCATGCATTTATTACTTCCAGGCTGGACGACTGTAATTCATTATTATCAGGATGTCCAAAAAACTCACTGAAAAGCCTTCAGCTAATCCAAAATGCTGCAGCAAGAGTACTGACAGGGACTAGAAAGAGAGAGCATATTTCTCCTGTTTTGGCTTCCCTTCATTGGCTTCCTGTTAAATCCAGAATTGAATTCAAAATCTTGCTCCTCACATACAAGGTCTTAAATAATCAGGCCCCATCTTATCTTAATGACCTTGTAGTACCATATCACCCTATTAGAGCACTTCGCTCTCGCTCTGCAGGCCTACTTGTTGTTCCTAGAGTATTTAAAAGTAGAATGGGAGGGAGAGCCTTCAGTTTTCAGGCCCCTCTTCTGTGGAACCAGCTTGCAGTTTGGATTCGGGAGACAGACACTATCTCTACTTTTAAGATTAGGCTTCAAACTTTCCTTTTTGCTAAAGCATATAGTTAGGGCTGGACCAGGTGACCCTGTATCCTCCCTTAGTTATGCTGCAATAGACGTAGGCTGCCGGGGATCCAGTTAACTCTGTCAAATGCCTTTTCTGCATCAAGAGACAATATTATGGTTTGGAGCCTTGATCTTCTTCATACCTGCTTCATGCCCAGGAGGATGGGGCTTTGGCTCTCCACACCCTCTAGCCTCTAGCAGATCATCATATGAAGGAACCTTTTAAATACAAGCTCGCTCATGCTCACAGGTGTACACACGGGTGCTCACACACACAAACTACACCCTTTTTGGCTCCTACCTCAAAGCACACTGTGCGCTGTCGATCTTATGTGCTGCACAATAATATTTAATATTTAGTATTTACTGTTATATTCACATAGATCATCGCGATGATGTTGTTTATTATATTGCTCTCTTTTTTGCTTGTTTTCTCTTTTTTCTTTCTCAACAGGTGATCCAGGTGATTGATATATGTATTTTTTGTCTGTTTGTTTTGTTTGTTTTTGGTTTTTGCCCTTTATCACCGTCCCTCTTCCCCGCTCTTTTTCTTTCCCTCTTTCTTTCTCCCTTTTCTTTTCCCCAGTCAAGTCTGTCCCGTGTTCACCAAATGAAAATAAAATAAACAATAAAAGCAAAGGTGAATCAAATAGACCAATACGGCAAGGTTGGGATGGTCCATTTGGTCAAGTAAATCCGTTGGGCATCTTTCTTTGCCTTTAGACAACAATTCTGATGGCAAAAGAACCAAACGGGACAGGCAAAAAAAAATAAAAAATACATATATATATATATATATATATATATATATATATATATATATACACATACACACACAAAACACCCAAAAACAATACAAAATCCCATCAACCAGTAAATTGAGTCCACTATCCAACTCAAGTTACTCCTATGAGCTATAATCCCAGTTTATAGGAGTTGCTTGAGTTCATTCACAAAACAAAGACAAAGAATCCACTCCAGGATTTTTTTTCTCACTTCCTTCCCTGTTCCTTCAAAACAGTCACACACATGAAACTCTTTACTTTGGGTTTCCAGCCACCATAAAGCAAAACAAGGAAGTGAGCCCAGTTAAGGCCCAGTTAGGTTAACTGGTTTTTATATTAACTGGTTAGACTTGTTTACATATTTCACTCTCTGTGGTGCAGATGTTACATCTGCAGATTTGTCATTTTCACTGAATGGTGTCATGTGGTTTGACAAAATTAAAAACCTCCGCAACAAATAATATTAGCCTCAGATAACAATGAAATTATTTTAATAAAAAAATGTGACTATCAAGTTATCCACCTGGTCTCTTACCCCTGTCTTTCTATAACATAAATAACGAGCTGACATTTTCACCAATCAGCTAGACCAGGGGTAGGCAATTCCAGGCCTCGAGGGCCGGTGTCCTGCAGGTTTTAGATCTCACCTTGGGTCAACACACCTGAATCACATGATTAGTTCATTACCAGGCCTCTGGAGAACTTCAGGACATGTTGAGGAGCTAATTTAGCCATTTAAATCAGCTGTGTTGGTTCAAGGACACGTGTAAAACCTGCAGGGACACCGGCCCTCGAGGCCTGGAGTTGCCCACCCCTGAGCTAGACAAACCCTCAAGTTTACTGTATACATCGTGTTCACCTGTCAGCTGTTTAACACCTACTGCTGATTTGGAAACCACACCCACAGTCGATGGTCATTGTGAAAAATAAGTCATGTTTATATAATCAATCCCAGGTGTTATGGGGAACATCATGGGAAAATGTCAACCATCGCCATTGCTGAATAAGTGTACTTGTAATATTTTATTATAAGTTTATTCAATAAATGAGTTCAGGTTACTGAGAATTTAATTTGGAGAATAAGAGTTGTTTTAGCAAATCTCTACAGCCACCTCAGACAATAAATGTTGTTTTTTTTTGTTTGTTTTTAAAATAATCCTAATCTTCTAATAATCTTTAGCCCTTTATTTATTTATTACCTGTAAATAATCATAGGAAAAAAGACTTGGTCTGAATAGTGTCAGCCAATGATTTTTGGGAAGTGTTTATTACCCTCTGTGTAGCTTACCTGTTCTCACTAGTGGCCCCTAAGTACACTGCACCCAGGCAGTAGGAGAGCATGCTCTCCACTGAGGAGCAGTGCTGCCAGCAGCAGCTTCCATCCAGGTTATTTTTCCTCAGGACATGGAGGAAGTGCAGCCACTGCTGGGTTTTCTTTACCAGGGTATTGGTGTTGTGGGTCCAGGTGAGATCAGCAGAGAAGTGGGTGCCCCGAAACCTGAAGGTGGAGGCAGATTCCAACTTTTCTCCATTTATGATGAGAGTGGATCTGTCTGTGCCTCCTGACATCCATGAGAAGTTCTTTCATTTTAAGGACTTTCAGCTTCAGATTGTTTTCTGGTGACAAATTCTGTACCTCCTCCATGCCTGTGCAGAGGGGGTGGCAGAAGGGGTTTGAGCACCTGCCCCTTTCCAGAAGGGTGCCCTAAGTGCCCTTTTCTTGAGGCATTTATTTATTTATTTATTTTTAATGTGTGTGTGCGTATGCAGTCCTGCCTGTACCCCTCAACAATAACATTTTATTATTAATTACAATTTTGCTAAATAAAAGGATCTGGCTTGTGTTAGTCACATGACGACCATTAACCAATGCTCATCCTTGAGCAAGCGTGCTCTGCCATCAAGGGTGAACAAGCTCACAACGACCATACACATTTTTTGCTGTTTTCAAACATGAAAATTGTGAAAAAATTATGATAACTATGAAAAAACTGTGACAACTATGGTGAGCATAACAGATGACCTGACAGTGAACAAAGGAAAACAGAGGACTTAATACACACAGGAGGTGATCAGGGGAAGTGGGAAGACATGGGGAAACAGCTGACTGAAATAAACATAATGACACCACAGGGGAGGTGAACCTCTGGAATATTATCAAGAATTTGGAGACTACTGCTCAATTCCAGGTTCTTAAACATCATTGTCTCCAGTGTGGGTAGGAGTGTCCCACGAAACGTGTTGTCCTCTCCCTGAAGAATGTCGAGGGCCACTGTAAATGGCCTCATGACAGTGCAGTACTCCCTTTAGGACTCATGTTCCCGCTCTGTCATGGCTGTCAACCCAAACTTGGAGAAGATGGTGTTCAGCTCAACCAGAGAAATCTCTCAGATTTTAGCCATGGAGTCATAAAATGAATTCCATCTGGTAGTGCAAGGAACTAGCAGTTTCTTTCTAACAATGCCATCCACTGTCTCTGCGGCCACTTTTGAATGACTGGCCTTGTTCCATAACCCTGTGCACTTTGTGGTAGCACTTCTATATACCACTTTTACTTCTGGTCGTGATAGTAACTGCTTATCAACATCATTTCAAGAAACAAGGTTTAATGTGTGTGATGCACATCTCTGATGTGGTCGCAAAGTGATCACCACACCAACATTATCATCATTGTCATTATCACCAAAAGTTCACAGAAGTTGCCTCATCCTCATCATTCTTAGAGTCATCCTCCTCAACTGGCTGGTACTTTTTGAAGGCCTTGACAAAATTAAGGCCATTGTCCATCACAGTTGATGTTATTTTGTGGGATATGCCGTAGTGTGAGTGAATCTTGTCCAACTCAACAGCAATATTATGTAATTTTACACCAAAATCGCTTTTATTATTTGCTGTACAGATGTTTGGTGACTAGTTTTGTTGAAGCATGTGACGTTGAGAGGTGCTTCATAAGATTCAAATTGCTTACAACTTCTGTGTAGAACTTCAAGGTGAAATAAGTGAACTGAATCCACTTATGAATAGAGATGGACCGATCCGATATTACGTATTGGTATCGGTCCGATACTGACCCAAATTACTGGATCGGATATCGGCGAGAAATAAAAAATGTAATCCGATCCATTAAATATCAAAAAAGCACCTCACAAAACTTGCTACACGGAGTAACTCGGCTCACGTCGCAGCAGTGTGCATCACGTGATAGAGCCGCTGTGTGTATTTATAGCCTCGCTACCAAACCAGCATTTCATCTCCGAGGAAGTTTTCCCAGAGAGAAGTAAAGCAAGTGTGTAAGTTCATCTCTGAATGTTTGTAAAGCATTCCCATGTTAAGCTTAACAACAGATATATGGAGCGACTGCCTCTCTCTCTCTCTCTCTCTCTCTCTCTCTCCTGCTGCTACTTCAATCGTGAAACTGCTTAATGATCAGCTGATCGGCTTTTCTGTCGCGAGTCTGTCTCTCTTCTTTGTTTTTGGCCCACTTTGCACCAGAAAGAGGAAACCAGCGGCTGAACAACAGCAGCATGTTTAAGCTTGATAAGCTGTTGTTAGAATTTATTTAATATTACTTTCTAGACCAGGATCGTTTTCTACGTAGCTGACGGCTGGTAACTGTGCAGGGGCGGATCTAGCAAAGTTTAGCCAGGGGGGCCGATAGGGCATGAACAGGGAAAAGGGGGCACAAAGACATACTTTTCTTTCTTGTTCTCATTTAAAATGTCTAGCTTTTAATAAATAATTATCTGACTCTTACACCCAAAGTTTTAATCTGATGTAAAATACATAGAAGTCCATTACTGTATATAGTAACTGTTAAGTCTAATATACCCTAGTAAGCTATAGTACTTTTTCCTTTGGGAAGATACCATCTGTGCAGTCTGCAATTCTGTTGAAGAAAGATGTTGAATCTATTTAATTATTCTTGAAAAATAATTTCTTTCTGTGCATTTTCCCCCTGCATCAAATTTAATTTGATTACATCGATTAAGCATCATGAGCTGGAGGGTGGGGGGTGGTTCCCTATTTTTTTTTTTGCTGGGAGTTTGCAACCCTATTAGTTAGGTTGCTTGATATTTCTGCTAAGTACTCTTTAAAATACCAGAATAGGGAGGATGGAGCAGGTTTACGTTTATTAGATTGATCAGTGTTGCTGAACTATGAAATATTTTGGGCGCAGTGTATTTTTTACATACAGGTATAACAGAATAGCTTTAGTGTTGTTATTTATTTAAACTTGAGTATAAACTTATACAAAATGCAGCAAGATATTAAAAAAAACGTTTTATTGATTAAAAAACACTATATCGGATTCATATCGGTATCGGCAGATATCCAAATTTATGATATCGGTATCGGTATCGGACATAAAAAAGTGGTATCGTGCCATCTCTACTTATGAATAAGGCTGAAAACTGACAAAATCTGGAAGATGTGAACTGCTGTGAATGTTATATTTCCCTGTAAGTTCTTGTTTCCTCAGAACCAGGCAGTCAGTGATGGGAAAAGTGACGTTAAAATAAACGGCATTACTAACACTGTTACTTTTTTTAGTAATGGGTAATCTAACTAATTACTTTTTCTATCATTACAAGGCAAATGTGGTGCAGGCGCTCAATCAACAGAAGCCCCCAACCTGTTCACATCATTTTGTTCTTCCCCACTCGGTAAAACACCAACCGATATTGTTTTGAGATGTGAAGTTAGAGACACCAGCAACCACTGTTAGTTTTCTTCCAGGAGCCAGACCAGGCGACACAGAAGGAACCCTGAAACTGCTGCCTAAGGATGAATATGTTTTTTCAGCCACTGTCGTTTCCCTCTCTTCTTAGATTGCCTGAGATCTTCAGCCTGATTAGCTCCTATGCCTTGTTATTTTTGCATTGTGATTTACACTGTAAATAAATATTTCAAAGAAGTGTGTGATTAACTCTAAAGCCTAACCTTTTGCTGGCATCAGACAGGTATTTGCAAAGTTTAACTAAGCATCTGTAACTACTGTAACTCCTGAACCATTTGCTCAATTGGGAGAATTCCAACACGTTCTGGAAACAGCACGGGTCCATCTCTGTGACACATGACAATGGCTGCAAGTGCAAGAATGCAACCAGAGAGTGGAAAAAAAAAACCAAAAAGGATTTTTAATATTTTCTAAACCAATTATATTTTCTACTCTAAGCACGCCATTAGTTCCACTGGCATATATCAAATCAACAAGGGCTTCTGGAAGTGTGTATTGTTCCTTGCAATGGGTAGACAAAAACAAACTTTCAGATATCTAAATTCAGTTGATATCAGCAAGTTTCACACATCTGTTTTTATTAACATTAGTATACATCTTACAAATTGCTAATTGTAATCCTTTAGATCCAAGGTTGAAAATGCTTCATTACTGTGCACAAACATTATATTATAACAGAATTTTGGAGTCATGCATAGTGAATAGCTGTACATAGTTACATTCTAGACAGTTAATTTAAAATTAATTGCGTTTGCTTTTTTTTTTTTTACCCTTTTGTGTTTGTTTTCATGAAATTTTGTGTTTTATGTGCTATTTCACACCGAATAGTTTTTTCTTTGACAGCAAACAAGAGTTGCAGCTTGAGGTTATTGTGGTAGACCAGAAATCAGGAGAAAATCAGGAGAACTGTGTGTGTTCAACACACACTAGAAACAAAATAGCCCCTTTTTGTACAACAAAAGCCATGCAATTACTTGTATTTGTACATATATATATATATATATATATATATATATATATATATATATATATATATATATATATATATATATATATATATATATACATTTAAAGTGCAGAAAAGGTTTATCACAATTATAGTACAGGTCTGCAACGTATCAAGCAGATAATGATGGTTATAGAGAAATGGAGAGCAGCAGAGTGGTCTTGACATACAAATCACTGGCAATGTTGTAATCAGAAGTTGTCAAATTTCTTGTTCATTGGTTGTCAGTCTAAAGAGGGTAGAGCTTATTGTATGTGAAACTTTCTGAGTACATTTTAGTTCTTGAATGCATTCTGTTGAACTCATTAAACTGAAGTCAGCATTAGGTCCTCCTTCTTGGTTGCTGATACAAGATTTAATTTAATAATTGAAAACTTCATTACTTTATAATATACAGTGATAGAAAACAATTGACTGTGTTTCACCCTGTGTTTGTGCTTGACCGCCAAAGAGAAACAAAACAAAGCGTTCTTTGTTTTTATTGTTATAGTTTCCGTAAATTCTGTAAATTGATAAAGATCTTTTCATCATTTTGTCCATTTGTAGTGTGTTGGGTCTTTTTATGTAAGTGTAATGAAAGTAACTTTATAATGAAATGACTACAGCGTTACAGTTTTAAAACCTTCTCAATAAGGGGGTTTGACAACATTTAACTTATTAATCCATTGCACACAAATGTGCGGTCCTGCAAACACATGTAAACATTTATGCAATATGAAGCATTTCTTGCACCAGTTGTACATGGTGAGTTTTAGTTTTAGTTTTATCTGCCTTGCTTGCCCTGAAACAATATCACTGGTTTGAGTTTTTGACTCAAGTACTATATTTTTTTTCCCTTTTCACGCTACAATTGTGGAGTTTCAAAATTATTTATTGTTGTGAGGGCATATGATGCAATTGTCTAAAAATAAAGTTACATTACTGTTATAAATTAACTGCTATTCTTCACTGCTGCCCCCATTTGATTAGTTCATGATTTGGAGAAGATGGAGCCTTTTGGTGCATGTCTTCCTGCCCTTACGCCAATCTTGGCTCCAGCATGAAGGCCACCTTCATGGGCCTGTTGGATCCTGATGGCTTCTCTCAAGTTCTGAGCTCGGACTTCCTTGTTCTGGATTTCCTCTGCTACTCGACTAGGGAACCATCCCCTTTCACCATCATGGAGCCGTTCACCCATCATCCAGCCTGGAATAAAGAAGACCAGACCCAAGGTGACCAAAGACAAAATTACAGAAAATAATGCAGAAACCAAAACGTATCAGGTAGAAAAAGCAATTGTTTTTGATAACAAACATAAGCAGATTTTGTATCTACACACCATCATCTGTTCTCTCTAGGAGGTTCAGAACATCAGCCATTTCAGTAGAGAGTTCATCTGGTTCCTGAGCTGAGTATGACTGAATACACTGCACCTGTGGAGAATCTGATAAAAGTCATAGACAACTTAAATTCATGTCTACACAGACAAAGAAATTCACTTGTGGGTTCTGTATTCTGTCTCACCTGGTTGGTGGGCACTAGTAGACATAAAGCGTGTGCGCCGGTTAGGAGTGAGTGCACATATCCATCGAAGCTTATCACTCCTGCCCACATGATAGTACTGATTAATAATCATTTAAAGAAAACAGACTACCACATTGCTTTATGGTATTTTCACCTTTTTTGCAAGCAGACAGTCCATATAAAACAGTTTAAACCTGTAAGATCCAAGCCAATGCCATGACTCCTTCCATAGAGGGAATCGTAGAACGTGATTTCTTGGACCATACTTGGAGCATGATTATTCCTGCTCCCCACTGACCTGCACTTACTCTGCATTTAATGATCCAGGCAAATGTACACTTTAGTTTGTCTCAGTAGTTCAGCCTATCAATATCATGACTTGTTTCCTACATGAACTTATGGAAATTTCTTCAAACTACAATGAAGTTCATGATTTCACCCATTCTGTGGCATAACTGGAGACATTTCAGAAGTGCTAAAAAGCTTCAGAAGGACTAAATTGCTTTACTTAAACAATTTTGCAAAGTTTGCTCACATACAAAGGAAGGCCCAGTCCTTTAGGTTTCTTGACTGTCGCAAAATTTTTCTTGCCTTGTCATACTTTTCCTGTCTTTACACTGTATTTTACAAATAATGGAAATAGAAGACATGATAGAAACTGCTTAATGGAATCCTAAGAGGATTCCTCTCTGAATACTCACATACTGGAGGTCTTGAGCATATAGTTGACCTCACGCTCATCTTGGTTCTCAAGCAGCTTTAGATTAAAAACATTGGCCAGCTGCTGACCTTGGTCTTCAAGATCTTCTGTTCTCAACATGGCCCGTGTACAGGAGTCAATAACCTGGAACTTGTCCCCACTGGTAACAGTGTAACAGAATTAATATCCCCTGTTTTACAGAGCAACAGTAAAATGATCTGTTGTACTCTAAACATTTCGCAGTTTCCGCTTTATTTGGCACACTTTAGTAAAGTAGTCTAAACAGTAATCCTTAGTAAAGATAGCTTTTAGTTTTTAGTGAAGCTGTTTTAAACACATTATTTAATTTATCGTCAGTACAGTAGGAGGGAATATCAGTTTATTATATAATTATATAATTGACTAAACTAGCAAAAAAGGTAGACTAATTGACTAGTCTAAAACTAAGAAGCTAAGAAAATTTGAAAACCGTTTATGAATGATGCAAGCTGTTCAAAAATTCACAAAAATCACTTAAATAAGAGTTAAAATCTAAAATAACAAAACAATAACTCATCGATACATTTTCTTCCGCTTATCTGAAGTCTAGACTAGCTAATCTTAAACTAGCGTGTTGTAGGTTCGACCCTCCTGTTCCAGAAAGAAATTAGCAGGAGCACCAGAGGGGCAAAATACAAGCTACAACACAACGATCCAGTGGACATCAACATATATGCCCTACCAAGCACAGCCAAACAATTTACTACATGTATATCACACCACAAACATAACTAAGTGTCTTACTGAACATGATCCGGAATCAGAATCAGAATACCTTAATAATCCCTAAGGAAATTATGTTATGTTATGTTATGTTATGTTATGTTATGAATCCTACCATCCATGAGAAGGAAAAGGATCTCCATGTTACACTGTTCTTCACTTACATTTGGGATTTGCTTTTCCTCACTTCTGATAAGAAGTAATACAGTGAGTGACTTGAAATAAGAAAAAAGATCTCTAAAAAGTATGCCATCTCTTCCTTTTCTTTTTTTTCCAATGGGAGAAATGTCCAGATGAACAGAATCAACTTTTTTAGTGCCTTGAGGGAACTGTTGTTGTGATTTGGCGTTGTATGAATAAAATTCAATTGAATCTTTTGTTGTAAGCAGGGCAGTGATGATTTTTTCTCATCCTGTTACACCTTGTCCACATTCTTTGTCTGTACAAACAATGTGTACAAGGTGTATTTTGCTTGTGTTTTGGTTGTAAGCCTTACTGCTTCATCTTGCATGTGTTTGGTTCTGCGTTCTTTGTCTCACTGTATCCACAGGATAGCCCTCTCTCATGCTGACATTTTGGTGTTCAATCTGTTCACTGTGTCTTGCAATTGCATAGCTCTTGCTGCAGTTTCTCAAACACATCTTCATCTTCAACAATTATATCAATTCAATCTAAACATTTGGATATACAGTGGGGCAAAAAAGTATTTAGTCAGCCACCGATTGTGCAAGTTCCCCCACTTAAAATGATGACAGAGGTCAGTAATTTGCACCAGAGGTACATTTCAACTGTGAGAGACAGTATGTGAAAAAAAAATCCATGAATTCACATGGTAGGATTTGTAAAGAATTTATTCGTAAATCAGGGTGGAAAATAAGTATTTGGTCACCTCAAACAAGGAAAATCCCTGGCTCTCACAGACCTGTAACGTCTTCTGTAAGAAGCTTTTCTGTCCCCCACTCGTTACCTGTATGAATGGCACCTGTTTGACCTCATCATCTGTATAAAAGACACCTGTCCACAGCCTCAACCAGTCAGACTCCAAACTCCGCCATGGCCAAGACCAAAGAGCTTTCGAAGGACACCAGGAAAAGAATTGTAGACCTGCACCAGACTGGGAAGAGTGAATCTACAATAGGCAAGCAGCTTGGTGTGAAAAAATCAACTGTGGGAGCAATCATCAGAAAATGGAAGACATACAAGACCACTGATAATCTCCCTCGAGCTGGGGCTCCACGCAAGATCTCATCCCGTGGGGTCAAAATGATCATGAGAACGGTGAGCAAAGATCCCAGAACCACACGGGGGGACCTGGTGAATGACCTGCAGAGAGCTGGGACCAAAGTAACAAAGGTCACCATCAGTAACACACTACAACGGCAGGGAATCAAATCCCGCAGTGCCAGACGTGTTCCGCTGCTGAAGCCAGTGCATGTCCAGGCCCGTCTGAAGTTTGCCAGAGAGCACATGGATGATACAGCAGAGGATTGGGAGAATGTCATGTGGTCAGATGAAACCAAAGTAGAACTTTTTGGTATAAACTCAACTCGTCGTGTTTGGAGGAAGAAGAATACTGAGTTGCATCCCAAGAACACCATACCTACTGTGAAGCATGGGGGTGGAAACATCATGCTATGGGGCTGTTTTTCTGCCAAGGGGACAGGACGACTGATCCGTGTTAAAGACAGAATGAATGGGGCCAAGTATCGTGAGATTTTGAGCCAAAACCTCCTTCCATCAGTGAGAACTTTGAAGATGAAACGAGGCTGGGTCTTCCAACATGACAATGATCCAAAACACACCGCCCGGGCAACAAAGGAGTGGCTCCGTAAGAAGCATTTGAAAGTCCTGGAGTGGCCTAGCCAGTCTCCAGACCTCAACCCCATAGAAAATCTGTGGCGGGAGTTGAAAGTCCGTGTTGCTCGGCGACAGCCCCAAAACATCACTGCTCTTGAGAAGATCTGCATGGAGGAATGGGCCAAAATACCAGCTACTGTGTGTGCAAACCTGGTAAAGACCTATAGTAAACGTTTGACCTCTGTTATTGCCAACAAAGGTTATGTTACAAAGTATTGAGTTGTATTTTTGTTATTGACCAAATACTTATTTTCCACCCTGATTTACGAATAAATTCTTTACAAATCCTACCATGTGAATTCATGGATTTTTTTTTCACATTCTGTCTCTCACAGTTGAAGTGTACCTCTGGTGCAAATTACTGACCTCTGTCATCATTTTAAGTGGGGGAACTTGCACAATCGGTGGCTGACTAAATACTTTTTTGCCCCACTGTATGTTGGATATGTGTGTAAAATAATATTAAGCATGTAACATGTAATGTATTTTTTATGGTAATAAGGAGAGGCTCCACCAATCAGTAGAAAAAAATCCAATCAGGCAATTGGAAAACCTAATTGATTAACTTTAAAAATGTATAGATGTTCCCAATTAGGAAATTGAAGGACACACTTAATGTGTATATATTGTATAATTATTTATAGATTTTATAGACTTTATATATTGGTCTGGCTTGATGGGGGTCCGGGGTATACCCACACTCGGCTGTGGGTATACCCCGGATGTTTAATTTGGTTGATGAGATTTTTAAGAAGTGTTATATTTGACCAAGCAAATAAAGGTTTTTGTCAAAAGACTGAAATTCAGAACTGAACCTAAATCCATGTCAGGTGCCAATTAAATATCTATTCAAAAAATTGACAAAACTATTGTGTTAGAGTACTTTACTAAATGCTTACCTGGGTTTGGTGACCAGCAACAGATTATTGAAAAGGAACAGGTAGACAGGCTGGTAGAGCTTACGGCTTCGCATGGTCCTAGTACTCTTTGGTCCACCCATTTGCTGTACGTCGCCCTTCTTTAGCAACCAGCGCGAGTGGGAAATGATGGGCACAGACTACAAGGTTAAGAGAAATAACAAACAAAAAGGGGTACAGACTTACTGAACTGTTCCAAAACAGAATACATTTGGAAATTCAATGAACCTAGCAGTGGCCATTTACCCACAAGCAAAGAGCAAGCAGTTGCTTTGGGTGATATGGAAAACATCTCAGTCACAGAGATAAACACAACTGTTTATTAATTAATGTTTAATTAACAATGAGAATAATAGCCAGCTCAAGATGTCCACAAATCTAAATCAATTATCTGAAACAATACATTTTCTCTGTGTGTCAAAATGAAACAGGTACATGTTGGAACCAGAACTTGACCAGAATTCTCCTCAGACTTCTCATTTGCTGCATGTCTTGCAACAAATTAACAAATGAAGGTCAAACAGTTCTTGATCTCCGTTAGGTGTTTTCTTTGCTGCAATTTGAGCAAGAAAACCTAACTCCTGATGTTAAAAGGAGTCTGCTACTTGACCTCTGTGAAGCATTGATGATTAGGATGGTAATTGTATCCTCATTACCAGAAGTACCCTACCATTAAGACCATGTCTGATGAGGCTTTAGTGGACATGCATCTCTCTTCTCCTGTGTCAGGTCTCTGCTGAATGTTTTTTGTTTCCTATTTTTAAGGACATGACTTTTAGGTACTTTCAGGTACTGTTCATCTACTGCAGATCAGTTTTTATGCCACTTCTTCTTTTACCATCCACTTGCTAGTTTCCTCAAATTTCAAATGTGTTCCACATAATGCCAAAATATCCCAAGTTTTCAGCTAATAGCTATTTGGTAATCACCTTTTGGGAGAAAAAATATTATATTCTATGCCCTTCAAACTGTGTTATCATTGATAAATATGTGATGATCATAGATTCAACTAAAAATATTGGGGAGAAAAAAGTGTTTTTCACAGTCCCCTGGTCCTCCCTTGCTATCTAACCTGTAGCCCATGCCGTCATTCACAGCTGTCATCTTAAGGCTGACGTTTCTCCACAGTCACAACCAGATTGTTACAGTCCCAGTCCCAATTTAATGGTCTAAAACAGTTCTTAGTTTTGTATCTGCTTCCTGGTATGAAATCTTTTTATCTTAGCGCAGACTGACCCTTAATGCTGACCTTTTGTGTCCAGCAAGTGCATCTTGGCCTAGCATTGGCTTGGTGACAGAATGATTATGGCCATTATGAACTCACTGGATTCAGACTCCCTCCAGAAACCCCTCTCCACACATGGAGCTCAGCTGGAAAAGCAGAGATGATGGTTCTCTACCACCTCACTTCCAAACAGGAAGTAATTATCATCTCCACGTATCCCATTAGAGTCCTATTGTGTTTCAGTCTGGTGAGAGGCAGAGCACTCAATGTGGCCCAAGCAATAATTAACTCCAATGATGATTGCTGCTGTGCTTTGACTCAACAGAACCCTGGCTATAATGCTAAAGAGAACCCTTAGCTACAGCACTTTCAGAAAGACATCTACTGTTGATGAAATGTGTTCCTCATTATTGTAAATTTAAATATTATTATGAAATAATACACATAAACAGCTCCATTCAAAGTGCGATGGATGTCTCTTCTAACAAGACCAGGTTTTCCCCAGAAAGTTTCTCAATTAACTTTAAAGTCCACATCAGTTTTGGACACCACTCAGACAGACAGAGAGCGATTGAAGGGGAACATGTGGCCTAACATGTCACTCCACTACTGGGAAGGGGAGCAGAGAAAACTATAGAGTCCGACATTGTTTTGGCCAAGTTACACACCAATTGACTAAAAGTGATACTGTACTGCAGAAAGTCAACACCAAGTGAGAGTGCCACCTAAACGAGGATCTCAATCCTAAAGAAAACCTGTGGAGTTAGCTGAACCTTTGAGTTGCCAAGAGGCAGGCAAGAAAGTCATTGTGCTGTGAGTTTCTATAAAAAGACATGGGCCAGCATCCTTCCTGAGATGTGTGCAAACCTGGTGACCAACTACACCGGTTTTTGTTTATTCACTCTGTCTAATGAGTCTGCACTTTGGTCCAAAAACCAACATACGCGCTCTTGATTGAAAAAGCTTGTTACAATAACATGTATTTTACCTTGGATTTAAACTCAAGTGTCTTTTCAATGCTGATAAGCTCCTCGGTGCGACTCATTTTTCGCACCCCTTCATTACACTCTTTTACAATCTGAGAAAGAAACAAAAATTAGAGACAAAGAAAAAAATGCTTTATCCCATAAAACAGGAAAAGACTAAACATAAATTCAAACTGTCCATAGTGTTATATTATTATGTGATGTTGTATATATTGCAACCCCAACTCTATAACATTTTAATGGAATTAAACAGAATTCAAATACCTGCAGATCTCATAAACCAATATTTTAGCTACAATACAACACAAGGAATGAAATAAGTATAAAATAAACCATTTGACTATTTCATGAAAATATTTAACCACTTTGAATTTGTTACATTCTCTAAAAAGTTGACAAAAGCCTGAAAAACTAATGCTAAAAAGAAACAAGAGGAGGAACATTTTGCAGCTTATTAGTTTAACTTGCTGTAGACAAGTTAGCAAAAGTAAAGATAAGTAGTGGTTCACCAGTTTCCACAAAACTGGCCGTCCAAAAATACAGTTTAATACTCTAAAGCCTAACATGTCGCTGGTGTCAGACAGTTATTTTGCAACATTTTTTTAAAACATCTGTAATGATTTTAATGTGGCACCTTGACTGGGATTACTGTAATGACCCAAATATCAGTTGTTGCTTTCAGGAACCATTGGAATTTTACTATTGCACCAGTGGTACAAAAGTTACCGTACTAGTTTGACCTAAAAGTTCTATCGTAAAAGAGCATTATGAATCAAAATTTGAAATTTGTTTTTTAAATGATATTCATTGTATCCTTCAGTCTAAAAACAAGAGCGATCATCTGACTAATGGCAGCTTGCTTCAAAAGCCTGCATCTCTGACAATATGAGGCCTCATTAGTGATACTGGCCACCTTGCACACCAAGGTATATACAACAACATATGCGCTCATCCAGATAATGCCTTATGTGAATTGCATTTTAAAAATGCTGAACTGCTTACTGTAGATATTTTTAAAAATCAAGGTTTCATCGTATAAGAGTCTAGATTTACCTGCCTGCAGTCAAGACTTCTCACTAACTGAAAACACTAAACATATAATGAAACAAAATGGGAAATAAGACCTTTTGATTGTATCTCTTAGGATTTTATATCAGACAAGAATGGGAAAGCATTCTTCTCCTCAGTTCCCATACATTTCCAGACTGTTGTTAAAAGAAAAGTCGATGACGCTACACAGTAATAAACCTTGTCACAACTTTTTCGAGACATGTTGCTGCCACCAAATTCAAGTTCAACTAAAAATGTTTTTAAAATGGGGCAGTAGTAATTGTGTCATAAATCAATTAATTATTAGAAAATCAAACACTGAAAAAGGAAATAAAAAGAAAAATGTTGCTCACCTTCTCCAGTTCATGATGTGCTTTTATGGCATTTGCTTCCCTCTCTGAGTTTTCTTCAGCTTTTTTCAGAATGTTCTGTCGAAGACAAAGTGGTCATCATCATCATCATCATCATCATATACATTTTCTTTGCAAACGTTCACTGCTTAAAACGCTAAAGGAACACTTCAAAATCACATCAGATTTGACTGGAAAAAAACAGCATGGTAGATAATGTTGAAATTTAAAGTTAGTTAGGATAGAAAGGACCACATCATTTGATGGAATGTAAAACTATTCACCTATAAAAAGTCAAACTGAAACAAGAAAACAGCAGGCTACTTGTGATGGTCCGTTTTGAGTTTTTGGGATGCTTAGTGGTTTCTAGTTTTGATTATCTTTGTATTATAGTTTTTACATTTTGTACTGTTGTCATTCTGACTTTTTATTATAGTGTCATTGTTACGTCCCAGTTATTTCTGCATTGAGTTACTGCAAGGTTGTTTTTATTTCCTTTCTGTATCCCCATTCTGTCCCCTCAGTCTTGTCTCTTGTCTCTTAGTCTTGGTCTCTGTGTTCATTACTTCCTGTTTTATTTTGATAGTCCCTTGTTCTGTGTGCATTCAAAATGAAAGATTCTGAGGTCTAACCTGGAGGCATTGGATGGAGTGAAAGATAATGTCCTAGAGGTGTTCTACTGTATTCAAGTAAGTGTGGGGGCCAGTCAATAGTATCAATTCCTTCATCCTCCAGGAACTGCCCGCATACTCTAGCATCATAAGACGAGGCATTGTTGTGCATCAGGAGAAACCCATGAACCACTACACTAGTGTAGAGTCTGACAATGGGTCCAAGGATCCTGATAACCCTGGCTCTGAAGGTGCTTTTGCCTAGCCTGTAGGGGTCTGTACGTCCCTTCAATGATATGCCACCCCAGACCATCATTGACCCATCAAAGTGGTCATACTGAATGATGTTATAGGCAGTATAATGTTCTCCCCAGCTTCTCCAGACCCTTTCACATCTGTAACATGTGCTCTGAACAAACCTGTTCTCATATGTAAAAACCACAGGGCACCAGTGGGGGACCTGGCAATATCAACTGGGATCCAGAATTCTGGGTAGAGAGTAGAAGGGTCTACTACAGGATGTGGGGCCATCAGGCCACATTCATGAAGTCTGTTTCTGATTGTTTAGAGACATTCACACCACTGACTTGCTGGCTTATCCTTGAACTCATCCTGTGCCTCCTTGCACAGAGGAGCAGATACCGGTCCTGCTGATAGGTTGAAGACCTAGAGCAGGGGTGGCCAACTCCAGGCCTCGAGAGCCGGTGTCCTGCAGGTTTTAGATATCACCCTGGATCAACAAACCTGAATCAAATGATTAGTTCATTACTAGGCCTCTGGAGAACTTCAAGAAATGTTGAGGAGGCAATTTAGGCATTTAAATCAGCTACGACACATCTAAAACCTGCAGGACACCAGCTCTCGAGGCCCGGAGTTGGCCACCCCTGACCTAGAGTAACTTTCTATTTTCTTATGCTACAAGTAGTGGCACTGGCAAAATGCAAAAAATAGTGAAAAAACAATCAGGAAAAAAATGTCAGTGGCTTTCACCTTTTGAGGAATTGTCTTGTTACGCATCTAGTGAACCTGTTGTTAATTTGATTAACACCAAAGCAACTTAAACTGTTTAAGAACCCCTTGTTTGTGTGTGTGTTTGTTTGTTTGGGGTGTGTGTTTATGCAACACTGTCTTTGGAACAAAATCATGGTCCCCCATGGTACCTAAGCCTACCTCAAAGTATGAACGAGAGACAAACTGAAGTCTAACTGACTCAGATATTGCCCAGATTAACAAGGTCCACATCAAGTTTTCAGGAAACAGGACATACTGATGAGTAGTGGGATAGGGATACTGGAACAAACCATACATAACTGATAACACAGAATGGATTGGTTGTTACTATGCCAGCAAACCCACTGAGGGCGGTTATTTACAACGCATATGGGAACTGTGGATGAAGTGAGAACCAGCATTCCTCATTATGGTCCTGTCCTGTCTGTGATAGCAGTTCCCTAAGTTGTGATGTGTGTGGACCAAAATGCAGACAAACAAAGGCGGGACTGAACTTAACAAAAAGCGAGCCTTTATTGTGGCTGATGGAAAACATGAAAAACAAAAGGCAGAAGGGAACGAAGACAGAGCTAGCAGTAAACTACACTGGGAAGACTAAAACACTAAACCTTGAACATGGGACTAGAACATGAGTACCTGGAAACATGATGTGAGACAAACAGACAACCTGACAATAAATAAAGGAAAAATCCACTCACTAAATACACAGAGGGGTGAGGAGGGAAGTGAAAATACACTGGAACACAGCTGGGATAAACAGACATAAAGACACAAAAGTGAAGCAAAAGTGAACACACTGAACAGGAGATGAGAGACTGTCAAAGTAAAACTGGAAACATTAAGACGCAGACAGTGCACACAACTTGACACAGGAGCCTGGAGGAAGGAATGCTCAGGGAAACTAGACGGGACTTGGGAGACAACGGGAGGAGACACAAAGAGGGGAAATGCAGAAACATTTAAGGGAGATGAGGCTCCCTTAACTGAGAGAGGGAGAGAGAGAGAGAAAGAGTAAGGGACATGGGGGGGGGGGGGGGGGGGAGATCAAGAGAGAAAATGGGTAGAAACATGAAAGCACAATACAGACAGGGGAGACAAGAAATGCAATACAAGGAGGGGAACATTTTAACCCTTGTGATGTCCACGGGTCATTTTTGTCCTCTAAAGAAATCTTTTGCTATCAAAAATGTGTTTTTTATTCATTAAATGGTCTGAAAATAACAGAAGTTATTCATTACTATACTATGCGTGATTGGAATAAGTTTTAAGTAATTTGATTTATTTATGGGGTTTTTATTGGATTTTATAACAGCTGCTGTCCTCAGGGGTCAAAAATGACCCCAAAGTACAAAGTGTTGCAAAGAGCCGTATTTTCACAACATACTGCTTTCAAACATCTTTGATCTTGGATCACTGATGTGTGGGGTCAAGCACTGGTCATAACAACCAAAACAACAACAACAACAGGCAGCACAATGAGGAGGCAGGTGCTCTATATTCAATGAAAGTTTATTTACACAGCACCGAATCACAACAACAGTCGCATCAAAGTGCTTCGTATTGTAAGGTCGACCCTACAATAATACATACACAGAAAGTAGCTCACAAGCCTCCATTGCACTAGAGATTTGCATACTTTGATGAGCATACATTTTTTTACCATGTTGTGCAAAGCAATGACCAGCAGGACAAAGCACATATTGTCCTCTAGTATAATGAGGAGGGAGAATCAATGTTCAGGAAGATCCAGGGTTAGAAGATAATGAAAATATAGCCAATATTTAGAGCACATGTTAACCTTTCTCTGAAAAAGCACATCACCCACCTGCAGAAGTGGAAGAAGGCTATGAAGTGAAGGAAAGTGATGAAGAATCTGAACTATGTTCAAGTAGGTTCTCAGGCCTCCAGGGCTTGGTAGTCTGAGGAGCTTGGAAAGAAAGTGACTGGGCTTCTTGAAGTTTCTTGAATTTTCAGGATGTGAAACTGAAATAGAAGATGTGTCAGAGGACTGCACATCTTCTATTTTAATTATGATGAAGACAAAGAATCAAGCAGGAAAGAGGAGTCAGCTGAGACAGAGGAATATTTGCAGTAATGTGAGGAAACATTGATCTGGTCTTCTATCCTTCCCAGTGTCAGACGATGCATGACTCTCTCATGGGCCTCAGAGAAAGACGATCTACCACAGTCCAAGCACATGTGCCAGGTCCCATACTCCTTCAGTTACTTTTCTACTCGAGTACTGAAAGCATTACACACAGTGTATTCTGCTTGTATTCTGCCTTTGAACGTTTACATGCCAATGGATGCATCAGAGACCAAGTTGGGGTTCAGTAACTTGCCCAAGGACACCTTGGTAAGAACTCCAGACTAGAGCACACAGAGATTGAACCAACAACCATCCAATCAGCAGATGACCTGCTCTACAGCCAACTCAATGACGAACAAGGAGGGACAACGAGAGAGGAAGAAAAATGGACCGAATGCAGCTGTAGGCGTATGTGTGTGTGTTGATTCTTACTGCCGAGCATCCAGTAGAGTCGCTACGGCCAGTTTATGACATCCTGAGTCTGGTAGAGTAGTTTTAAAGGTGACACAAGATTAATCATAGAAGCACAAAAAGGATATCATTTCTTGATAAAGACACAATAGATGATCATCGTTCATGACACAAACGTGCTCCCATTTGAGGTGTATGGAGCAAGTGGGCGTGTCTCCTGCTGTGATGTCAGACCCTGGTACTGATCTGACTGTATGAGCACCAAGTCCCCTTCAGAGGACTCTGTCCAACAGAACATCCAAGTAAACCAGGGATGAGATAAAAACATGGGCAGCATGTGATGCAGGTCCAGCTGTACATGGAACATGCTAGTGTACGATGGCAAACCGTCTCCTGCAGTCAGGACACGCCAGTTGTCCCTAACATTGCAGAAGGTTTCCAAAAGAAAACAATCACCTGTAACAACTTGTTTACTGTATATGACCCTTGGCCTGCAAGTGCAGAAAGAAAGCTGTCCATGATGGGACCAGTGCAGAGGAATAAACCTGAGCTTCCTCCTGATGGGACCAGTACAGAGGAATGAACCTGAGCTTCCTCCTGCACTTGGGTAAAACATGGACACGCCTTTGTTCTTGCTTCAGGCTCTCATGTGTTCACTCAGACTCATGCCCTGGTGTCCTATCATGCCAAAATATAGAAAACTGTCAGGTAATGAGTTGGAATAAAGTTGAATAAAACCTTGAAACACAGAGATGGATGATATTTTATGCTTCTTGCTTTATAAACAGTCAAAGCAAACGGGGTCATTTTTGAGCCCAGAGGACAACAGATGTGATTATTTGCTGCCAGTAAAAAACTTTAAGTAGTTTAAAAACAGCTTTCTAAATTAACTTTGACATAAACCCGTCTGTGATCATCTGTTAAAGCAACCGACTCTGGTTGTGAAACGATAATCACGATAACTGATGATTTAATTTATTTTTTACCCAAAAACAAAGAAAAAAAATCATTTTTATGAGGTTTTTATCAGACTTAAATTTGAAATGGAATAAAAAAAATGTTTAAAAATGTTTGAATTAAGTTTTAATTAAAAGTGGGGGAAAAAATCGACTTCATATTAATTAAGTATCAATCAAACCAGATGGGGACATTTTTGACCCCTGAGGACCACAGGTGTGATTATGTGCTGCCATATAAAATTTATAAATGGTTCAAAAAAAACTTTCTCACTAAAGTTCAACATACAGCACTCTGTAGTTATTCAGATAGTCAAAATTATCTGAACATTTAAATATTTTATTTTCTCAATTTGTTTTTGCTCAAAAACACAGTGTACTTTATGTAAACAAGGTGTGGTGGCCCTAAAATGTAAAATGTTGGGTAAATTTTGTGTTAATGTGTTGGTCTTAAATAAAACTAAGGTGTAACACTGAATTGATTGACAATTTATAATTTATACTTGAAAAAACAGTCAAATGAAGTGGGGACATTTTTGACCCCTGAGGACCACGGGTGTTATTATGTGCTGCCATTTAAAATTTATAAACGCTTGAAAAAAAACTTTCTCACTAAAGTTCAACATACAGCACTCTTTAGTTAGACAAATAGTCAAAATTATCTAAACAATTAAATATTTTATTTTCTTGTTTTATTTACACTCGAAAACACAGTGTACTTTATGTAAACAAGGTGTGGTGGCCCTAAAATGTAAAATGTTGGGTAAATTTTGTGTTAATGTGTTGGTCTTAAGTAAAACTAAGATGTAACACTGAATTGATTGACAATTTATACTTTATACTTTAAAAAACAGTCAAATGAAGTGGGGACATTTTTGACCCCTGAGGACCACAGGTGTGATTATGTGCTGCCATTTAAAAAATTTAAATGGTTCAAAAAAAAATTCTCACTAAAGTTCAACATACAGCACTCTGTAGTTAGTCAGATAGTCAAAATTATCTAAACAATTAAATATTTAATTTTCTTGTTTTATTTTCGCTTAAAAAACAGGGTGTATTTTTTGTAAACAAGGTGTGGTGGCCCTAAAATGTAAAATGTTGGGTAAATTTTGTGTTAATGTGTTGGTCTTAAGTAAAACTAAGATGTAACACTGAATTGATTGACAATTTATACTTTATACTTTAAAAAACACTCAAATGAAGCGGGGACAGTTTTGACCCCTGATCACCCCAGTTGTATGGAAATCGGGGGGACATTATGAGGGTTAAACAGGAAAGGGAGACGAGACACAACGGCGCAACACAGAGGACGTCATGGACTCAAACAGGAAACGGAATGACACAGGGAGAGCATAATTAACTTAGACGGATAAACCATGACTGAACTAATCAACATAATAAAAAAACTAAAACATTACAACACAAAGAAAGCAGAAAACACCATAAACTCAAAATGCTGGGTCAAATGACTCCAGGTAGAAACAGGAGTGATACACCTGCTGCTGTCAGACCTGCAGGTATCAGGCTGTGATGTTCTCCAGCTGATTGTTATGTAAATAGTTTGAAGTGGTTATTTAAAAAGGGGGTAAAAGGTAAATGGATGCAAATAACTTTGTTGTTTGCAAAACTTGTGCGTATTATTTTAAAACTGACAATTTATATTTGCATTTAAAGTTATGAAATATGATTCAATAAACATGTTTGTGGTTGTTACAGTAAAAAATATAACTTTTTCTACTCTAATTTTATGTTTTTTGTCTGATTTTAGATCAATTGTATTAATACAGTATGTCAAAATGAAAACATAACTGTAAATTCAGACATGTGAGGTTGTGCTGAAAACAATGATACCAAACAAGGCAAAGTAAGTAGCTTTTAAAGGTGAAATGTAGAGGTCAAATCAAAAGTAGTCAAAAATGGCCAATTATACCCTGGACCCCAGAGGGTTAAACATTTTTTTAAAGTAACGCAATAGTTACTTTTCAAGTAATTAATTACTTTTAGAATCTTGTAACTCAGTTACTAACTCAGTTACTTTTTTAAAGAAGTAACTAGTAACTATAATTAATTACTTTTTCAAAGTAACTTGCCCAACACTGGTGAGGATGCTGTTCATGGACTACAGCCTAGTGTTTAACACTAAAATTCCAGACCTTACCACCAAATTGCACCTAAGCCCCACTGCCACCTGCTCCTGGATCACTGTTTGGTTAGAAATGTTTGGTTAGAAATAACCAAACAGCGTCAATCAGTCCAACTCAGTGTGTTCCTTCTTCCTAATGTTGCTCTCACTTGGTATTACTACGTCTATCACTACAGCCGTCTTATTCTGCATGTCTACCACTACTATGTCCAGTGGTTAGCCACCACCATTTTGTCCGCCTGTATCTGGAAGTCTCACGGGATCTTAGCTCGGCCATTCTCCACCACCCCTGGGGTGTCTCACATTTTGACCTCGGGACTTCCAGGCCATATTCGGCACAGATGTTTCTGTACACTATGCCGGCCACTTGGTTATGTCGTTCCATGTATGTTCCTGCCTGCTAGTATCTTGGACCCTGCTGTTATGTGCTGGATTGTTTCAGGAGCATCTTTACACAGCCTGGGTTCTTGCCTGGTGTGATAGACCCCAGCCTCTATGGATCTTGTGCTCAGAACTTCACTTCACTTCTTCACTTTATTGTCATTGATATTTATATTTAAAGTGCAATACTGTAATTTTCTGCTGCTCATTCCTGTGCAATATCCCATCTGCCCTCCCGTCATATTTCTTTTCAAGATTTTCTTATTTAATCACTAGTGTACATATATTTATATTTATAGATACATACAGTGGGGCAAAAAAGTATTTAGTCAGCCACCGATTGTGCAAGTTCCCCCACTTAAAATGATGACAGAGGTCAGTAATTTGCACCAGAGGTACACTTCAACTGTGAGAGACAGAATGTGAAAAAAAAATCCATGAATTCACATGGTAGGATTTGTAAAGAATTTATTCGTAAATCAGGGTGGAAAATAAGTATTTGGTCAATAACAAAAATACAACTCAATACTTTGTAACATAACCTTTGTTGGCAATAACAGAGGTCAAACATTTACTACAGGTCTTTACCAGGTTTGCACACACAGTAGCTGGTATTTTGGCCCATTCCTCCATGCAGATCTTCTCAAGAGCAGTGATGTTTTGGGGCTGTCGCCGAGCAACACGGACTTTCAACTCCCGCCACAGATTTTCTATGGGGTTGAGGTCTGGAGACTGGCTAGGCCACTCCAGGACTTTCAAATGCTTCTTACGGAGCCACTCCTTTGTTGCCCGGGCGGTGTGTTTTGGATCATTGTCATGTTGGAAGACCCAGCCTCGTTTCATCTTCAAAGTTCTCACTGATGGAAGGAGGTTTTGGCTCAAAATCTCACGATACTTGGCCCCATTCATTCTGTCCTTAACACGGATCAGTCGTCCTGTCCCCTTGGCAGAAAAACAGCCCCATAACATGATGTTTCCACCCCCATGCTTCACAGTAGGTATGGTGTTCTTGGGATGCAACTCAGTATTCTTCTTCCTCCAAACACGACGAGTTGAGTTTATACCAAAAAGTTCTACTTTGGTTTCATCTGACCACATGACATTCTCCCAATCCTCTGCTGTATCATCCATGTGCTCTCTGGCAAACTTCAGACGGGCCTGGACATGCACTGGCTTCAGCAGCGGAACACGTCTGGCACTGCGGGATTTGATTCCCTGCCGTTGTAGTGTGTTACTGATGGTGACCTTTGTTACTTTGGTCCCAGCTCTCTGCAGGTCATTCACCAGGTCCCCCCGTGTGGTTCTGGGATCTTTGCTCACCGTTCTCATGATCATTTTGACCCCACGGGATGAGATCTTGCGTGGAGCCCCAGATCGAGGGAGATTATCAGTGGTCTTGTATGTCTTCCATTTTCTGATGATTGCTCCCACAGTTGATTTTTTCACACCAAGCTGCTTGCCTATTGTAGATTCACTCTTCCCAGTCTGGTGCAGGTCTACAATTCTTTTCCTGGTGTCCTTCGAAAGCTCTTTGGTCTTGGCCATGGCGGAGTTTGGAGTCTGACTGGTTGAGGCTGTGGACAGGTGTCTTTTATACAGATGATGAGGTCAAACAGGTGCCATTCATACAGGTAACGAGTGGGGGACAGAAAAGCTTCTTACAGAAGACGTTACAGGTCTGTGAGAGCCAGGGATTTTCCTTGCTTGAGGTGACCAAATACTTATTTTCCACCCTGATTTACGAATAAATTCTTTACAAATCCTACCATGTGAATTCATGGATTTTTTTTTCACATTCTGTCTCTCACAGTTGAAGTGTACCTCTGGTGCAAATTACTGACCTCTGTCATCATTTTAAGTGGGGGAACTTGCACAATCGGTGGCTGACTAAATACTTTTTTGCCCCACTGTATATATTTAGTCATCTTTTCTCTTTTACCATGTCTCTCTAATATTTAGCTCCTTACTATTTTCATATTTTTATATTTTATTTTATTATATTTTATTATATTTTCTGTACTGTATCATGCTGCTGAGTGACTGCTGCTCGTCAAACACATTTCATTGCAATGTTGACCCTGTGCTAACTTGCATATGACAAATAAAACTTGAAAACTTGAAAACTTGTTCCTCTCCTACCATGATTAGTGCCTCTGCGCACTACAGCACTCCAGCTGGCCTGGAGTGATGTCTCCTTCACTCCAGGCATACAGCTTGATTTCGTCTAGGAGTCCAGCTTTGTCCAGCCACTGGTAGGATTTCTGGATGTCAGCCAATTCCTCTATCTGCCGGTGGTACATACTGTGCAGGGGCCTATCCTTCCATGATGGTTCCTCCTCTTTAGGGATGGGTATCAAAAACCGGTTGAGAACCGGTTCCCACTGTTTCAATTCCTTGGAATTGTTTGCCATTTTTGCAAACGATTAAATAAATAAATAAATAAATAGAAGTAAATAAATATAGGCTAATATAGACCAATATAGGCTGAGCCACTGGCTTTTTTATAGTCCATCCAGGCAGTGCACAGGTTGGTCTGGTTTTAAAGTAGTCTCGAGTGACTACTTTATCTACCAGTAGATATAGCTTTGCCCCTCTGGTTTTTCTGTCTATTCCTTTCTGAGCCATATAGCTGTTCATCTTAGCTGCTACAATGACAGGATCTTTCATGTAGTGTTGAAGCAGGTCTTTAGGGTTTAGGACTGTCCTGCCTTCACTTAACCAGTCTGGGTATGTCTCATCCATTAACAGCTGGTTAATTTGTGCTACCAGGTGCAGTTAACTTCTTTAGACCGTAGATGTACATGTAAGAACTGTCCAACTCTTCAAGCTGTCCAGCTCTTCATGCTTGAGTCTATTTCTTGGATGTCTTCTCATTATGATGGTTACTTAATCCTGTTTAGGGAGGTTACTTTGGTCTGTTATTAGCTCCACGGGCCACTGAGCATTGTTATTATAAGTTGCCACCTTCTCCGATATGCTCTGTCACCACCCTTGGTGGGACTGTTCTCATATTGTTCCCCTGCCACTGAGAGCACATCGTGGATGGTTCAGTGCAGTACAGCTGGTTTATGCTCCTGGCTCCTGGAAACAGCCTACATACCAAATGAAAAGGATAGGCATGGCTCCAGACAGTTCTGTGATATAAAGGTCAGTTGAGGTCAGCTTCAGTCTGAGATTTGATTTAGCATTCAACATGCTTGTCACAAATGGAAAAAGAAAGTGCATGGCTTTCCCTAAAGTATTTACTGGGCAGCTGTGGCCAAAAGTCCAACCATGTCTGATTTCTGAAAGGGGACTTCAGTGTCTCGTCACAAGACAGTTCTATTAAACTCTCCTGCTGAACAACTGTAAAATCTTCAGACATGTCAGATGCTTTGATGCTGATGCCGTTTCTCATCCAGCTATTCACTTCTGCTGTCCCTGGAAAATATTTACTGAACTGTTCTCTGAAAGAGACAAAGTATGCAACAATGTCTATCGCTCCATTGGCAAGGTTTAGGTTGTTGTCAGACAGGAAACTCTCCAAACTGGGGACAGCTGCCTTTTGCTGCTCTACACACCCCAGTTCCTGCATCCTACTTAAATTCAGATATTCAAATAACCTCTCTTAGGAAATCAGCCACAACCATCTGCGCCCATGGCCTATGGATCACCTTGAACTTAAAAGACTGGAGAGCCAGATATCACTGGTTGATCCAGGTATTGGCATTCTTCATGCGATGGAGTGAATGCAGCCAGGATCTGAACAGAGGGTAAAAGGGTTGCCCAGGAGGCAATAATGAAGATAGGCGACTGCCCATTGCATGGCCAAGCACTCTTTTTCCACTGTAGGCAGTAGGCAGAATGAAAGGTAGGGAAACATTAGGACTGTGGAGCAAGCGTTCCCCATAAAGAGCCTTCTTTACTTGCACAAACCCTGCCTGCCACTGCTCTGTTCACCGGACCAGATCTGTGAGGGCCTGGTCAACTAAGTCGGGCATGAACCACCAATAGTAACCAGCCAGCCCCAAGAGCCGTCTCACCTCTTTTTTGGTCTTGGGATGCAGACAGAATGTGAAGGCTGCTGTTATTTCTATCTGAGGGTGTATCTGACCACTTCTTAAGTGGTACTCCAGATACTGTAAATCTGGCCATCCTACTGCACTCTTCTTTGGGTTGGCTGCGAGCCTCAGAGACTCCAGGACTGCGGCTACTCACATACTCTGGTCAGATTCCACTGGTGATGATAACGTCATCCAAGTAGATGGAAGGATATGCAGCATGACACAACACCCATAAGGCATTGAAGGGTGGTTGGGGCTTCAAAAGAGCCGAACAGAACTGTGACTTATTTTTACAAACCGTACAGAGTGCAGAAGGCTGGTTTTTCCTTGAACTATAGAGGCAAGGTAATCTACCAGTAGTCCTTAGTTAAATCCAATGTTGTGAAAAAACAAGCAGTGCCAAACCGATCCAGGACCTGGGGCATGGAGTAAACGTCAAACTGTGACAGTGTCACTGGCTGCAGCTGCTGTCATTGCTGTAGTAAGGACCCAAATGCAGACATTCTGAGGGCAAAACTAGGTTTTAAGGCTATTGAGGCTAAATAAAGATGCAAAACAATGACAAGAGGTCACTAGGAAACATTAACTGGGCATGAACTAAATCATTAAGGATGTGACACATGAAGCAAGGAACATAAACCTAGAAACATGAAAACCTGGAACACGTGAGGAAGATGAACAGATGATCTGACAAAGGGGTGAGGAAGACAGAGACAATATATATCACTGGGTGATGAAGGAAGTGGAAATACGTGGGAACACAACGGGAACAAATTAGACATAATGAGACAGGGGAAGCATTACTGAACACATTGAGCACAGGACGAGTGACTGTCAAAATAAAACAGGAAGTACATGAACACACGAACATCGACAAGGACACACAAGCTTGACAGTAGAAATGGGGATCTACAAAACATGGAGGCATATAACAGACTCAGGGAGATAAAGGATGAAACACAAGGTGAGGAAAATGGGAACAGGTGAGGGAGATGAAACACAGAGACACAATTAAGGAACCGAGAAACAAATAGGGAACACAAACATGAGACGGAGAGGGAATAAACAGAGACATGACAGGGAAAACATACACATAGGACATGACAGACTCTCAGAGGAGACACAGGGATGAGACAAAGACATGAAAACATGAACCAGAAATAAAAATAATCTCTGAGGGATGAAAGAACTAACTCAAGACTAATCTGTATAAACTTGAACTTAAAACATCTTCATGATGCAACGGAAAGAATCACGAATACAAAATAAACTAAAAATGCTGGGTCAAAGACCCAACACCCTGACTGACACCTCATTCACCTACCAGTAGTCTACACAGAACTGTATAGACGTATCTGTCTTGACCACCATGGTGGCTACACAACATGCTATGTGACTTGTTTTACTCCCAATTTTAGCATTTCAGCCAATTCTTTCTGACGCTTTGTCTAGCAGGCTAATAATTCCAAGGAACTGAACTACTGGAAACAATTCTCGATTTCCATCCTTACGTATGTATGGTATTGGATGGATGGATGGATGGATGGATGGATGGATGGATGGATGGATAGATAGATAGATAGATAGATAGATAGATAGATAGATAGATAGATAGAACAGTGTTGGTAAACTCACCTGAACAAGAAGCTTGAGCCTTGTAATCCTTTGAAAAGGAAGGATGAGGAAAGATGTAAAGGACAGGCCCCTGACACATGAATGGTTTTCTAGTGCAGCCATAGTGTCCCGAAATTGCTGGTTTCCGTCTCTGGACAGACAGTCATAATCAGAACTTGGACATTCAAACACATTGCTTATTTGAATACTATATGTTCTCCATATACTATATGTTCTTCTCCTTATCTCTATATGTGTTGAGAGTAGGGATGGGTACCGGTATCCGGTGCCATCATGGCACCGGTTCTGACATAAACGGTAGTAACCAGACCGAAAAGCAGCGCGCATTTCGGTGCTTTATTTCGGTGCTTTTTTTTCCTGAGCTGTGATATACTTTCTTCTTCCTTACATTTCTATTGGCGGTTGGCAAACAACTGAAAGGTGCATTACCGCCACCAACTGGTATGGAATGATACACTTTAGATTCTAGCCAATCATTTTACGTTTCGAGGATAGTAGGCGGGTCCAGGTACGTACGTTCTTTTAGAGCAGAGCTACAGATTAAAAATGCCCAAGGCAAAGCGGTCAAAAGTCTGGCTGTACTTCACAGCAAAAGATGCAAACTCAGCAGCCTGCAACAAGTGCTTTAAGCTGATACTGTCAAAGGAGGTCACACTTTAAATCCGATGAACCTAGCCCTGCCAGTGTAGCAGAAATGATGATGGCAGCAGCAGCCGTTCTTCTCTGCGTGAGTAGCTTAATGTTGTTCGTGTGTAATTTACGTTGAGTAAGCTAACCGCGTTATTAAATTAATGCATGTAACGTGAACTAGCAAACACCATCATAGCTACATGCGGCTGTCTTCTTGTTTGATGGCAGATACTCCCTTCACCCTGGCCAAAAAGGCTAAAATGACCGAAGAAAAAGTGGAAAACAGCTAAACATGAGAGGTTTTTGGACAAAGTTTGTGTTTTTTCCATTGTTTAAGCACTGCTTCCAGCCCAGAGTGATACCATATATGCCCTATACCTGCAGAAAAGACTAACATTGTTATCTTTTTACAAAAAAACAGCTGAACATGAGAGGTTTTTGGACCAATTTTGTGTTTTCCATTCTTTAAGCACCGGTTTGGGCACCGTTTAAGCACCGGCACCGTTTCAAAAGTACCGGTTTGGCACCGGTATCGGATAAAACCTAAACGATACCCATCCCTAGTTGAGAGATAAGGAAAGTGGCAGTGCAGCAGTATGTCTATGACATGTCTTTGGCCTGTACATATTTAATGGTAGGTTAAAAGGAGGTTCTTCAGGGAGATTCATACTAGAATCAAGAGCAATCAGCTGCACCCTTTAGGGTTCATAAAAGCAAATCATTAGCCTCCATCTCAATCTGTTCCTAGTATCCTTTTTTGCATACCCACTTTCTGCATATCCTTCTTTACTACATACATATATCTCCTCTCTCGTCTTCTGCTTTTCACCCTTCCTCATTGCAAAGCATCTTTCCAAATCATTCGATATGAGGTGCCCCTCTGATGTATTCATTTCCAATCTTGTCCATTCTCATCACTCCCAATAAAAATTTTAACATCTCTGCCACCTCTAGCTCTTTTTCCTGTCTCTTTTTAGTCATATATAGCCAAAAGCAATATGGCCCTACCAAAGATGATACAAATAAGGTCCCTATATGGTCACTAATGACATCAAACCTTTAGTGTCCACCTACATAAAATCAATAACTGCAGCCTTTAAATGCAAAATACTAAAAGTTTGAACAAGAATGCAAAATAAAAAATAAAAATACATGGCTAACACCAAACATTGTGAAGAAAAAAAAAACGGTCTTACATGCAATTAAATATGAACTGCCTTTTGCATGAATAAAGCAAATAAAATTATTTTCCCATAAAACTTGTATATGAAATGAAACCAAAATTAGATATGAGATAGGCGGAAAAGCTACAATACAAACAACCCACAATCATTACCTATCCAAACTGACAACATTTGGAGAGCACATTTTGAAAATCACTACAATGACATACATATGAACCCCATTAATTAAGACAATGTAAAAACACTTTCAAAAAAGCAAAAAAGAAACCAGAATCCCCTTAAAAAATTCCCAATTACCTGGAAAGAAGGGAAAATAAAGGAAAAAAAATAGAAGCTAGAAAGGGATTAAGCCAATAATCTGGGCTTTATAAATTGGGTTAGGGGTTTGGTTAGGTTAGGTTAGGTTAAATTGAGTTTGTTAAAGACTTTCCTTAAAGTAAGCCAAAATCCCTCCTGAAACCTGGTGACCAACTACAAGAAATTTCTTTCTGTTGTACTTGGCAACCAAAGTTGATCCAGTCATGTTTTGCTTAGAGATTAAATACTTATTTCAGTCAATGGCGTGCAAATAAATGTATAACTTTTATGTAAAAGCATCTTTTTTTTGTTGATATTTTGTCTGTCTCTATTAAAATTTATTAACAGATTTCATTTATAAGCAAACTTACAAAATTCTTCAGGAATCAAATAATTATTTCTCCCATTGTACTGGTCATACCCAACAACACTGCATTTTCTCAACATTTGTCATTACAAAAACTTGCTTAACAGAGACTTAAAACATTAACAGATGATATTTATTTTAAAACTTTCTCTAATTCCAAGCATGTATTTATCATTAACAGCAATGTATACAAAAATAGCAGGAACTATATTGTGTTGTTTTAACAGAAATAAAAACACTATGAAAAAAGTGTAAATAACTATAAATTATGATCATTCATATTTTTCTAACAACGACAAAAAAAATGACTCATACAACACTCCATAATTTAACTATCTGTGTATGAAGAAGGCATATAAAATATAATACTCACAAAATGCGTCTGTAGTTCTTCTCCTGGTACGCCTGATTAATGACGTATGTGATAAACACATTGAAGTGTTTTGCTGCATGGTGATAAACAATGTCACACACATCAGGAATCAAAATAGACTTCTCAATTCGGTGTTCAAGATCCATCAGGAACCTGAAAAAATTATGAGATTTCTATAACTAAACTTCACAGTTAAGACTTAATAAACTGATTTTGGTTAACATATACTAACATATCCCACCTTTCACTGGCTTTCATCACTTCCTCGATGTTGGAAAACAGAAAATGCATGTCGGACTGGCTTAGAGTGTTCACTAAAACAGGGTTACGTAGGAAATGTGTCTCTAAAATTTCCAAACTCTTGTAGTAGGATGCCTCTGAAGTGACCAGCTCAAACATGGCCTAGGGACAAAAGGAAATTTCAATACAGTATAAACAAATCACTACCAGGACAGCTGTCTTTTAATTTGTTTCTCAGCAGCATTGTCAGTCTGTCTACCAGTTGGGAAAATAGTCTTTACTTAGTCCCTTCTAACCATTGCACTTTACAGTGTGTTTTTACTATCTAACCATTCACACACCAGTTCTAGTGGTTTGCTTGGGAGCAACTTTTGGGTTCAGTGTCTTGCCCAGGGCAATTTTAACTTGTAGAAGGATCAAATACCAAATGACCAACACCACAATTAATTGATTATCCACCTTATCACATAAGCTATGGTCTACACTGAAATATTTTAGTATCACTTGGTACATTCGTCTATTTGCATGCCATTTATATGTTTTGCATGCACACATATGCTAAGATCTCTTTATTAAGTGCCTGTTGTGATTGAGTCTACTAAGGTCAAGCGTACACTTCCTGGAGCTTAGTGTATTTTTTCTAAAGGATTTCCCAAATTTATGATTAATAAAGTACACTATATAGACAAACATAGTGGGCCAGTCCTCTTAAATTTTAAATGCAGGTGTTTTCAGTCCCATTGCCACAGGTGAATAAAATCAAAACCTTGGATTAATATAGCGAGTTCATAACCAGCTTCATATGACTGTTTATCCTGATTGTCATTGTAGGGTAAGTGAATTCAGATAACAGAGACATAATCTAGTTACACTTAACCCATTTTGCAATAAAGGACCCTCACCATACAGTCTGCCTTTACAAACATTTGTGAAATAAGGAGTTGTTCTAAAGACGTCATTGAAATCAAACATGTTACTGTAATAAATAACGTTACTCAATCCAAATAACTCTTTGGCCTCACAAAATTGCTCACCTCTTGCATTATAATTTCTTTGTGCGGTAACTGAGTAAGCAGACCGCTTGCCTGCACAGCTTCCAGGTTCTGCCACAAGGTCAGTGACTGAGCACTATTCCTCAGCTGCAGCTGTAACACTGGTGGAGACATTACACCAGAGTCTGTCCCCACAGTCCCTGCCTTGACCCCAGGAAAAAGGTTGTCACGCTGACGCCGCTGCTCAATCTCCTGCTGCTTGGAGGTGTCTCGGTATTCCTGGTACAGGAAGGCTAAAGAGTCAAAAAATGATTAGTGAGCATAAAGTATGCATATACAACTTATTTTTTCAGTGGCTTCAATTACCATTCTTTCATACGGTGTCTAGACAGAAGGCATACACTATTGTATATGGATAAAAGTTCTGGGTTAGTCAGTTAAACTGAAAATGTATGTAATGTTTCTTTAGTCCCATTGCCACAAGTGTATAAAATCAAGCACCTAACCATTTAGTCTGCCTTCACAAACATTTGTTATAGGGTTGTTTTAAAGAGTTCACTGAATTTGAGTGTGGTGCTATAATAGTATGCCACTGTTAGAACAAGTTAAAATTCCATCACTTCTAGAAGTCATTGTAAAATGAAATTGGTTAGAAACCACAAAACCTATACTATAATTCAGTTTTAGCTTAACTGACCACTAAATCAGATAAAAGGTCTGCGAAATCAGATAGAAACAGTGAGGATAGATAGCAACAAATAAAACTGACTTTAGAGTTTTCCATTTAAGGTGGACAAGGGTAAGCGTGTTAATTCAGGATCAAATGAGTTAACACTTGGGAGTTTGGGGGCATTTATATAATTTACAAACAGTCATTTAGAAGAGAGACCTTGTGTTTAATAATCCACATTTCACTTTTAGGTACAGTTGAGGATAGGGATGGGTATCGAAACCCGGTTCTTGTTGAGATGAGATGAGATGATGAGATAGCCTTTATTTGTCAGTTGCAGGTCTTTTGCCCACAACTGAGATGACAGACCTTGCCGACCGTACATACAATACAAACATCACATTGGGGAGACAGGTCAGGCCAGGTAGCGAGGAAAAAAACATCGAAATGTGTAACACAAAAGGATAATACAGGAATGCACAAATATCAACACACCATAGCACAATAAACACAGACAGCAACATGGGAAAGTGTTCCAGTGTGTACATCTGATCTGGGACCGCTGCAATCTTTGGACTGCGCCTCCAACTGACCCGATGTCCACATCAGAGGGGAGGTAAGCGTTGGAGGTGGCGTTGGATAGGGAAGGTGATGCGTCAGTGAGTGCTTATCAGTATCAGTATATGTATGTGTGTGCGTGTCCATAGTTCAGCTGAGACAGTGTCCTTCGCCCTGCCAGGCTAAGTAAACAGTCTTCCAGCCAACCCAGGTGGCCTTGTAGGGAATGGGAAGGAACAGATTAAACACAGTCGTTATCCGGCCTTGAGCCCACAGCTGGCGCTGAAGGGGTAGCCGCATTATGATGGTAATTTTTCTTTTGCAAACAACTCATGAGAATTTCAAGCTGTTTTTAACACTCCGACACTGGTCTCTCAATCTCCCGTTAATAGCTGCGAGCTTCTCCGTGATGTTATTAGCCGTCGATTCTGTGGTCTTGTCACTCTTTTTGCTCACATAGCAGATTCTGAGACCTCACGACCGCAGCCAACTGATCCGAGATGTAGCTTCCGCCCAGAGATGTTGTTCTGAGTTGATTCTTTCCTGATGTAATCCAACATACATACGCTCAAAGGTGTTATTCTGAGCATTCACTGCAGTCGTAAGCGCCTCCAAGCTCTTAACCATGCTGCCTTCAGTGAGCCCTTTCTGAGAAGTCGCACCTGTCGTTCCAATCCCAGCAGGCAGCCTTGTGGGGGTTTGAACAGCCGGTTCCGCTCTCTTAATTCTCCGATAAGCCAGGGCCAAGCCAGCTCCGATCAGCAAGAACCCTGTTATCACAGTTCCCAATAGGTAGATATCTTCAGCGTCCTCGATTGACAGTCCCGCCAGGCACATGATCCTCTGCCACCCATCCATCGTGTATCCGGCAGGGAAAGTTGCTCCAGGGCACTCGGGTTCTCCCGGGCCCAGACTTCTCGTTAAAGAGTGTCAATAGCATTCAGAGACCAGCTGATCAAATCCATAATTCTCTTTTAGGTTTTAGACACAGACTGTGAGAGAGTGTTCCAGGGAAAGTAATACAAAAAAGACACGAGACTAGACAAGGACATAAGAACTAGCAGGGAAGATAAGGGAGAGGAGAAAAAGTGCGTCCGCCTCCTCCGAGAGCCAAAGAAAAGAGAACCGGTTCCCACTGTTTCAATCCCTTGGAATTGTTTGCCATTTTTGCAAACGATTCCCTTATGAGACTAGACACTCAGGTACCCGAGTGGTGTCCAGAAAGTCCAGAAAGCTGTTTATAGAAAACATGCTAAAGAGTTTTTTCCTCAGCAGATGTGTGAATGGGGAAAATCAATTTGAAATGTGAGACTGGTGGTGTATCAGGGGCTTCTGCTTAGGGCTACACTTCACTGTCACCCAGCTGGCCTAATGTCCCATCTGGTTGGGATGGCTAACAGTGGCTAATTTACAGTAAGTTGTTCCCCTGTGGTAATTTGTCTATTTTAGCAGTTATCTCAAAATTAACTGTCATATAGTCTATCGATCAATTCACTGGTTGTGAGGTGCCAGTGCTAATCACCATTCCACCAAAGATACTTACAGATTAAATAAAAATAAAACCAAAATATACAGGAATTGTTTTTGGTATTAGTATGTGTCGGTGTTGCCAAATAATCAATAGAACCACGATCCAGAATTTAAATATTTATTGAGAATGAGGTGTCTAAATTACTTTGTGTGCATGCTCTTTGTATTGTTATATTATCAAACTCTCATGACATTTTTTAATTTCTGTGTAGGTTCTCAGTCATCCAGTCATCCTTAGCCTTGATAGTCTAAGGAGTTTGGAAGAAAGTGACTGGACTTCTTTAAGTTTTGAGAAGACACCTCTCATCCAGGAGGCTTATTCAGTTCTAAATCAAATGGTGGAGAGTCCCAGGTATTTAAACCCATACTGGGTGTTGTTCCTTAAGAGGGTCGTTGACCCACCATCCTAATCATATGCCTCATCACACGAGCCAATGTGTGAAAAACGGCGCGGGTCATTATCACCAGAAGTTTCAAGTGAAACCATTGTGAGATATTGTCTCCACCTTTTTTGTGACCTATTGAGGACACCTGACCCAATATGTGAGTGCGGTTTGAGGCGCCTGGGAAATGATCTCAAAACTGCATTGTAAGTGGCTGACAGTTGGTGTCATAACAAACCCTCGCTGTTTAATGATGGTTGTTCACAGTGGACATAGATGGCTCCTTTTAGTTTTCAGTCCAAAATGTAAACACTGGTATCCTCAAAAGAATGACCTTTATCCTTTAGTTGCAGATGTACAGCTAAGTCTTGTCCTATTGAGGTGGCTCTTCTATGTTACATCATGCATTTATAGAGTGGCTGTTTGGTTTCTGCATTAAAGAAATGTAGTGCAAATGTGCTGCACTGCACAGAATACGCTATGTTGCTTAGTTCATATTTTGTAGTTTTGTCTTTGGATTGAACCAGTTTTTCTCTGAGAGTGTGGCTGGATCAGTTTGTCTGAGTATCCTGCTACATGAGTGACAACAGTGTTATGTTATGTCATGTTATATTATGTTATTCTGTTTTTCTCCCTACTTGGGGTCTGACCTTTTTTCCTGTTCATCTTTTCTGATTCATCACAAGTTGTTGTTCCTGGTGGTGATGGGAGTGAAACACTAGATACCAGACTGTGTGGGGGGCTTCTGGTAAACTCGTTAAACAGTGTTAAGGCTTATATGCTCCTCAGTGCATTATCTTTTGAGTCTTCCCTGTATCTTTCCTGGTGAACTATGTTTCTATCTACTGAGTTGATATGATATGTGGTGATACCTGGGTCGCAATCAAAACCGAAGAAGTAGAAAAACTGGTTCATTCCATGGACAAGTTTTAGAACTGGAGAAAACATTTAGAGGTGAGACGTCTTCACAAAATGTAAAGAAGTCCATTTACTTACTTTTCAAGCTCCTTAGAAAAACTTAAATATATACTAACAAAATATTAATAGAAACTCGGGATAATTAAAATTTGTTATTAATAATTGGACTGGTTGATTCTTATATAGCTCGTTTCTATTCTGCTTGAGCATTCAAAGCCCTTTACAAATTCACACATTCACACACAATCAATCCCAAACCCAAGCAATCATTTAAGCACTATTTTTCCTACACCCAAGTGCTTTCTATCTAACATTTACACACATTTATACTTGAGGAGCATATCTTCAGAGACCACCTTGAGATTAAGTATCTTGCCCAAGTATACTTAGGCATGCAGACTGGAGACTGGAGCAGCCAGGGATATAAACTACCAACCTTCAAATTATAAGATGAACCTCTCCACATCCTGAGCTACAGACACCCCAACACAGCTAAACTGCGCTTCTCACAGGTGGGCTGAAAGTTTGCTGGTGCAGAAATTGGAACATGTTGTGTAATCTTCCTCAGTCATATACTGCAGATTATTTTTGTGGGTGTAGAACTGGACTTGAATTACATAAGAGCAGGGTGAAAGTACAGTCTCACACATAGCAAAAAAAAATGCACAGACTTTGGAGAAACATATAGTCTATGTGTACTGTATTGTTCAATTTTCAGGCTTCCTCTTCTTCATTTAAGATTTAGAGTTGTTTATTATATTCTTAAATGCTGCCATCATGAGTAAGTTTCTACTAATCCCTGTAAAAATCAACCAAAGTGAATTAGACTGTGTGGAGTAGTCTATCAATCCAGGAAACTCTAAAAGAGGCACAAAATTGCTTAACCAGTCAGCGATCTGAATCTACATGCAGGAAGATTTTATCATGCATATTATTGAGTTAGTAAAGTGTTAGAGAGCTTACATGAATGGTGTGACTTACCACTGCTTATATTAGCCATAATATAGAAACAAATACAAAAGGGTTTTCTAGCAATAGCTCTGATGGTGGGTGTAATATATGCACTACTCTCACCCTTTGTCAAACTCACCAATATTTTTGATGATTTTGAGACTGTGGCAGATTGTCTGTGAGCATTCTCCATTTCTCAGCACCCTACGAAGATAAAAAAGGACATACCTTTGTGAAGAGAGCGCTTATCTCTCGCTTTCTCTGTGTGTGTGTCATCACTACTACATTTCAAATCTTTTCATAAGATAATATAATATAATTCATAATATACATTCTTACAATGTGTAATTTTATTTTGTGAAAAAACAATAAGCATCATATTATTTGTTTTCATCAGAATTCAAATGATTAGGCATTTTTAAAAAGAGTCCTTTTTAAAAAAAATTTTTTTATAAATTTATATCTCTATTTCTAAAATATTTATATCTCTATTTCTAAAGTAATTTGATCTGACCTGTGGTTCATGTGGATATCCTGGTCTCCTTCAGAATTAGGCTGTTGTGAGTTCATGGTCTTCCTTCTGATATCCTTCACAGTGCAAGCTTTAGCTGTTTGCTCAGAAAGCTCTTCTATGACTTCACTGCCACTGTTGTCAGTCCAGTTCGTGCTCATTTCTGCTGTAAAATCTCTTCGCTTGCTGTATGAAGCAGCTGATATTTCCACAGTCCTCTTTCCTCCCACTCCTCCTCTTCTCTTTTCCGCAGCATTCTGGTTGTACAGAGCATGTGTGCTACTGAACTCACCATTGCTTGGCAACAAATCTCTGGAATGATGAGGCTGTCGCAAGAGCTGAGGACTACATCTGACAGAAGAAAAACAAGAAACACACCTTAGAAATACATATACAGAAGCCATTCACATCATCTAAAGCTTAACTGACAACAGCAAATTCTTAAATTTGTGTGCATATTTACTGGATATTTTAATTAGGTTTTTTCATTATCACAGGAAAATATATTGCCCTTGTGCATGAGAAATCTTTAAATTAGCTGCTAGTTTATATAACTAGTTTCATGTAGATGTAAGTGAAGAAACTTGGAGAAAGACTTGGGTTAACTTGGTCAACGTATTGTTAATTAATAAGCGAGGTGAGAATGGTTCAGGCATTATTGAAGGGCAAGATGAGAGAGGCTAAGGACAATTACTGGAGAAAGCTGGAGTGGAAACTCCAGCAGAATAGCATGACAACAGGTGTGGCTATGACGACAATCACTGGATCCAGGTCATCCAACAGCAAAGAAGCTGGGGCAGTGAAGACAAAGCCAATGAGATGAATGTGTTTTTTAACAGATTCAAAACTGAGGTAAATGCTCACCCCTGTGACCTGACCTGTAGTCAGCCTGCAATCCACAGCCGCTCTCTCTCTGTCTCCACATTCCACCATAAACCTCCTGTGAAAGTCCTGACATCCCTCCCCCACCTGTCACTTTCACTCATGACCAGGTTCAGAGAAAAATGAGAAGACTCCACTCGGGCAAGTCTGCTGGACCAGACAGGGTGAGTCCCTGTGCCCTCCAGCTTTGTGGAGTCTTTCATAAACTGTTCATGATGAGTCTAAGTCCGCAGAGGGTCCAGTGTTGTGGAAGACATCATCCCTTATTTCTGTACCAAAACCGCCATGTCCCAGTGCCCCCCATGGTTAGAGACCTGTGGCACTGACTTCCCACATCATGAAAACCCTTGAAAGACTTATCCTTGACCAGCCCCGACCTATCCGGTCTGTAAGTCTGATGTCATTAGCCATGTCTGGGCCCAAACTCCGCTGCAGGTCCATAAGTCAAACGAACACTGCAGCATTACTGAGAGTTAAAAACTGTCTAAATTCTTTCATCTGTAATAAAATGATCAACGTTCTGCTCTATCAGGTGTAACAATTAAGTTTAACATCCAGGCATCCATGAAAATGGAATTTATGACATTTAGCAGAGTTAGAAGTTAGCAGGGAGTTCGCTTGCTAGCTTCCCTCTAAATAATAATATACAGTGAGGGATTTATGAAACAAATTAAAACATACAGCTCTACTATCACTTCCAACATAAATGAAGACAGGAAAGTAAACAGCAGCAACGTTTGTAGGGTTACTGAAGTTGGGCTAGTTGGTATATAATGATGTGCTACGTGATCGCTAGCGTGACAAAGCTATGCTAGCATGACAAAGCTATGCTAGTATAACATAAACAGTAAAGCTGGAGGACGAACGCTAACGAACAGAGGACTTTTTCCCAATTGATGAAAGTTAATGTGAGGGTTCCCAATGGTTAGGGGCAAATGCAATCGCATGGCAGGATGCTGTAAACGGACCAAACGTCAGTCAGGAGAACCACAGAGATAATCCATCCACAATACGAGGTTAGTCATTAATATACTGCTGCTCTCCCCTTTCCTCTTCACCCACTACACCACATACTTCAGCCACTGCACAGAGACCTGCCGTCTTCAGAAGTTTTCTGATGACTCTGCAGTGACTGAATGCATCAGAGAGGGTGGTGAGACAGAGTACCGGGCTGTGGTTGGCTCCTTTGTAACGTGGTGTGAGCAGAATCATCTGTAGCTCAACATGACAAAGACCAAAGAACTGATTGTGGACTTTAGGAGGACCAGGAAACCTGTGACCCCTGTTTCAATCCAGGGAGTCGATATTGTAGAGGACCATAAATACCTCGGAGTACACATAGATAATAAACTGGACTGGGTTAAAAAAAATACCACTGCACTGTACAGGAAGGGACAGAGTTCTGTCTATTTTCTAAGGCGGCTGAGACATCTTTGACGTTGGACAATGCTCAGGATTTTCTATTAGTCTGTTGTGGCCAGTGCTGTCCTCTATGCTGTTCCACACTGGGACATCAGGTTAAGGGTCGCAGATGCGAAGAGACTCAATAAACTGATCCGCAAGGCTGGTAATGTTGTGGGGATGGAGATGGACTCCCTTAAGGTGCTGTTGGAGAGGCAGATGATGTCCAAGATAAGTACAATGCTGGACCACCCACTCCATTACGTGCTGACCAGTCAAAGGAGTTCAGTGTGAGACTGAGATTACCCAAATGCACCACTGAATGACACAGGAAATCATTCCTGCCTATGCCTCCCTGTACAACTCTTCCATCTAATGCAAAGTACACACTGCAATAGTTACACCCTTTTGCACTTCATCTACAGTAAAAAATAACAAAGTTTCACAGTTTACATAAAACAATTGAATTGAAAAGGGGAAAAAGACATATTCTGACAATGTTGAATGATGAGAAGTGCCCAATGACTGAAACTAGCACCACTGAATGAGATCAGTTCCTTGATCATTAATATGCAAATTATCATGACCATTGATCAACAACCACTGATCAAAGACCACTGATCAATGGCCCTGAGTACCATTCACAGAGGGTTGGGACATGGCTGCAATCACAGCATTGTAAGATGGTGAAAGATGTACCCTTAAGCCCCCTCCTCGATTCAGAGATGGTCTTTCCTTTTTCCCGTAAATGGCCTCCTTGACTCGAAGCTCAAACCAGCGTTCCTCCCTGTCCAGGATGTGTACATCCTCATCATTGAAAGACTGCCCGCTGGCCTGTAGGTGCAAATAGACTGCAGAGTTGGTAGGTAGTTCTTCTGTGTTGTGCCATCCGAAGGCTGCTTGGTTTCCCCGATACATAAATCATGGCACTTAACAGCGTACGCTATATTACTCTGTTTGTGTTGGGGGACCCGATCCTTGGGGTGGACCAATTCTTGGTGCAGCGTGTTTTGGGGTTTACACACCACAGAGGGATAAATGCATCTCAACTGTTCTGATACTCCTGACACATATGGCATCACCAGGGTTTTTTTTTTCTCGCTTAGGCAGTGGTTGTCCTTCTCCCCTGGATCGACTGGAGCTTTCTTTATGTGCCTTCCCAGCTTCAACAAAAGTCCAGCTGGGATAACCACATATTCTCAGGGCCTTCTTGATGTGACGTTCTTCTGCTTCCCTGGCCGCTGTGTCTGTGGGGATGGTGTGCATGCTCCAGTGGATGATGAGAGTCAAACGTTAAATACTAATCCGTATGCGTAGGTTTATGGTACACATCAACGTTTAAATGTCCCCCATTACAGATGGAAATCTCACAGTCTAAGAAGGGTAACCTGCCACTTTTCATATTCTCCCTGGTGAATTTTATGTGTTGGTCCACTGAGTTAATGTGATCAGTGAATTGTGGTAGGTCCTGAGATTTGATTTTCACCCAGGTGCCATTACATACCTGAACCAATGACTTGGTGGTGTTCCAGGGTAGGATAACAAAGCCCTCTTACAATTTTACAATTTTAACCCACTTTGGCAAGGACCGCCTAAAGCTTGTACATCAGTATGAGCAAACAGCACATAAGATGGCTAATTGCAGGAACTGAGATTCAGCCTCAGATGAAGACAAAACAGGATTACTTCTAAAAGTCTGCAAATGAGCTCTTCAGTTAAGGACTTCCGGGCAACAAAAATCCTCCAGAAGGCACAGCACCAGCTGCTCAATGAACAGGTGAAACAAATTTTACCAAAGAAGTGCTAAAGAAGAGCGGATCCGAGACTTTCTATGCTTCTAGATGAGAATACTCTTAAAAAGGTGTTTGAATTCATGGAGAAGGCTCGTTCAGCACAGCATGAGAAGTCTAAGACTAGGCAACAAAGGAAGTTTGACTTATTTGTTGTGCGTCAGAAACCACAGCAAAATACAGAGAGTGTCTTCAACAGCCAGTAAAGTGAAAGTGGACACTTGTTTTCTTATCATAAAAATCTTTGTTTGTTAGTGTCCTTATTTTCTTCTGAGTTATCAATTTTCTCCTTAACCAGCTAGCATAAATTAATTTAAGTCTATTAGCCAACCAACCAAGCACATGACATCACTTATTGACAGAAGATGGTGCTAAACATGTTTTTAAAACTTTAACTTTAAGCACTTATTTCTTAAATCCAGCTTCACAGACAGTGTTACATCTCTGTCAGTTTTTTAAGAGCAAGGCTCCATGATGTAAATGACATTTCATGTCATTTCTTTACGTTTTGTGAAGAAACTTCAAAAGGACCAGTCGCTTTCTTTTCAAGCTCCTTAGATTATTTTACTTTTTATTCACGTTCGTCTTATACATGTTTATATTGCAGGTCTATTTTTAGTCACAAATGTAGGTGAAATGCTCACGTTTACATGGTGACAACTAAGTGTTACAGAGCTGTGCGTTAAACAAAGAATCAGAGTATCTGTGTAGGTTCTCAGTCATCCAGGTTATGGTAATCTAAGGAGAGTGGTGGTTTAAGTTTCTAGTTTTAAAACGAAATGGTGGAGTACAGATGGGATTGGGACACTCCACTGGGACACTTTAGTTTTGGAACTAAAGAAGCTTGTCGGATGAGAGGTGAAACATCTTCAAGAAATTTAAAGAAGTCCTTTACTTTCCAAGCTCCTTACAAAGAATCAGAATTAAGTTAAAATTGATGATGCTAAGATTCATTCACTGAGTTTCACCTTCATACCAAAGTTATACCACCTACTATTAATACAGTATAAACAGTATGCTGTCAATGTAGGGGAGGGAAATTAGTGAAGACTGCTCATAAATGTGCTCACATCTTGCTGAATTGTCAGCTGATCACAGCCAATACACTGAAAACCCGATAGAGCCCACAAAAGAAATTATTGTGAGTTGTTATTTTTTTCCCCACCCTGAGCTGCTACAACCAAATTTAGGATTCTCCCACCTGCTGAATCCCAGTTTAAACCCGGAATGTACTCATGTTTCTGTTTAGGTGTGGAGGCAAAGTCACCATCTACAATGTGTTAGACAGAAAATAGAGCCTTTTTTAAAGATTCTCCTTCTTTTCCTATGCTAAATATCTGATTCAAGCTGAGTGCATTTATTAAAAATAAAATACACCGAAACAAAGTTTGTATTCCCATGTACATATAGTTTATTATATTAATATATTGCAATTAGGGCTGCCACAAATTATTATTTTGATAGTCGACTAGTCACCGATTATTTTTGCGATTAGTCGACTAATCAGATCATCAATTGGACGTAAAACGTACAGCTTATTGCACCAGCAGCATCTGCTCTTATATAACTATCATTAACTTACAGCTTTAAGTGTTTAAGGTATGTGCTAACTAAAAATAAAGACAAAATGATAGTTTATTAAATTTTAATGAAATTTGCAGATTGTTTTGGTGAAGTTTAATAAACTCCTTGTTATCTAAAATATAACAGGACACCGGAGTAAATTCTCCAGCATCTCACACTTCTGATAATCAGCTGTCTGCTTGACGTTTATTCAGCTGTGTAAAAACTATAACTTTAATCTCAACCAAACCGATTTACTCAGGAACAAATAAAATACCAAAAAAAAAGCCAAACAATAACATTTTTAAGTTATCTAAGTGACTTATATATCATGTTTAACCTGAGTAGCGAAAGACGCCAGTGGGTTTGAAAACGATTTGCCGGGAGTCCGGTGTTCTCACGGCTCTAGTTAGCCTAGCCCCCGGCTAGCTATCGAGCTAGTGGGTAACAGACGTCTCCGAAAACATCGGAGCGCTTTTGAAAATATGTGGTGTCTTGATAAACTGAACAGATATTTGAGGTTTACACAGCTACATTCTCGCTTAAAAATATGTTAAACGTTTATTTTGTGACCCAGAAAGAATAATAAGAGTAATATTAAAACTAAGTAGCTGCCGCCATTGTTGGAAACTGAGCTGGGCTGCGCTATGAATTCTGGGACAGAGCTACTTCTTCTTCTTCGGGGTTTAACGGCAGCTGGCATCCTTGTACATGCAGAGCTGCCATCTTCTGTTTCAGTCCGTTATTACACTCTTAAATCCTACTATTATTATTCCTGCGTCTTTTGGGATCTTACAAAGCTTCAAACGACGCGTCGACTATTAAATTAGTCGTCGACGATTTTAATAGTCGACTAATCGTGGCAGCCCTAATTGCAATGTTCAGTTAGCTTCGCATAAAAATAGCTGGTTGAAATGTCCTCCTAAGAGCTATTTTTTATTTTCTTACTTTGAGTACATTTCAGAAACTTTTTTTTTTTTTTCAGTTTTACTTAAGTAAAGAAATTGAATCAGAACTTCAATTTTTACCAAAGTATTTTTTAACAGTACCTTTACTTTTGCCACATCTACTTGTCTGGTATTTTGGCTGGTCCAGCCTCAAACAATGTTTTGTAAATGTGACTAATCCCATGGTTTAGCTAGAGCTTGCCAATGGCTGAGGAGGTGATTCCTTGGAAGCCAGAGTCAATGGTACACGTCAGCAATCCGAAGACCCTCAGGTGGGTTGGACAGAGGTAGCTGATGAAAAAGGATGCCCTCTTGCCCCTGCATGACCCCTCTGATGATTTAGCGCGGCGCTGTGGGGCAGCGAGGGTGACCCTTTAGAGGCAAGTTAAATTACAGGCCTTTTTACTGTCATATGTCTGGTTGTCAAATGTCAAATGTTACTAAAAAGTCAAATGTGACTTTTTAGGTCAAGCCAGCATATCTGGCAGGTAATCTACTAATCAGAAGGTTGGTGATTTGACCCTGGATGCTCCAGCATGGCAAATATCACTAGGCAAGATACTAATCCCAAGTTGCTCTCTATATGAATGGATGAATGAGGCAAATGGTAAATGGCCTGTATTTATATAGCGCTTTACTAGTCCCTAAGGACCCCAAAGCGCTTTACATATCCAGTCATCCACCCATCCACACACTGGTGATGGCAAGCTACATTGTAGCCACAGCCACCCTGGGGCGCACTGACAGAAGCGAGGCTGCCGGACACTGGTGCCACCGGGCCCTCTGACCACCACCAGTAGGCAACGGGTGAAGTGTCTTGCCCAAAGACACAACAAACGAGACTGTCCAAACTGGGGCTCAAACTGGCAACCTTCTGATTATAAGGTGAACTCCCAACTCTTGAGCCACGATCGCCCAAGTTGAGGCAAGTTGTATAAAGCACAATGAGTGCTCAGGTAGAGCTCAGAGCTCATTAGAAAAGGGGTATATAAGATCCAGTCAGTTTAACATCTTTGCATTTTCAAATCCTTTCTTAAAATGCACCACTTTAGACATACTTACTCAGATTATCTTACACCTTTCACCACATAAATCCTCTGTTCTTATTAGTAATTTCAAATATTATAAATTTACTTGACTTGATGGGTATTTTTGTCTCTTATATTTTAAGGGAAGAGAGCTGAAGCTAATCAGGGTAAAGAAACTGGGGAAAGTAAAACTGAACATAAAGCACATGAGGCAAAGAACTATCAAAATAAAACAGGAACTAATACCAAGACTAAGACACACAAAAGAGTAAACAGACGCAAGACAAGACCGACTGAACATGGGAGATAATAAAGGCAAAACACAGAGATGAAACTAAGAGACCAGAAGGGAACTAACAAACCCTTCTGGTCTCTTAGAAGGGTTTGTTATAGCCATAAATGTAATTTATGGCTATATCAGTTACATAAAATAATACAATTGGAAACAAACAGAGATAAGAAAACTCATAAGTGCAAAGATAATTAATAGAATCTAGAAACAAATCCCACTTCTTCAATCAAAACAATAATGAATTAATACTATTCAAAAGTCAAAACAGGAAACTCTTGGTTAATGACCTAGAACCACGAGAGGAACAAAGACTTAACTTTCACAGAGACTTGTGTGCTTATCGCAGATATGATAAGCCACTAAGAGTGCCAGGTGTTAATTATAAAGCAGTATGCCATGTTCAAGCAAGCATTGTTATGTGATTGTTTGTTTTCTGGGTGTGTTTGGTTACAGGGTTGGGCAGTGAAGGCATGCAGACTCACCGTCTAGGCCCTGGCAACAAAGGTGACTTGTGGGGTAAGGGAGAATGAGAGGAGGAAGATCCTGCACTACTGGATGGGCTGTGGTCCAAAGTAGGCCTGGTGGAATCTGGAAAGTTAGAAAGGTAGAGAGTGTATTTATAGATATAATAGGGAGGAATTTGAAAATTACACAGTAGTTAAAATGGCTACATTTTAATCACTTATAGTGGGTTACAAAAAATCTATCTGTTCTTCTGTCTTTCTCTTTCACTCACACCTGTTTCCTATGTGAAGTAGTTTGTTTGTTTGTTTTTATGAATTTTTGTCTACTACTACTCTACTTTAATTACTTCTACTTATTACTGTACAGACACAGGTCACTGCCAGCAGCCATAAGATAAACGTTTACATTTTGGGGTAAAGTATTTTGGGGTGGTGGTCCCCATCTTTAAGAAGGGGGACCGGAGGGTGTGTTCCAACTACAGGGGGATCACACTCCTCAGCCTCCCCAGGAAAGTCTATGCCAGGGTGCTGGAAAGGAGAGTTCGTCCGCTAGTCGAACCTCTGATGCAGGAGGAACAATGCGGTTTTCGTCCTGGTTGCGGAACACTGGACCAGCTCTTCATCCTCTCGAGGATACTTGAGGGTGCATGGGAGTTTGCCCAACCAGTCTACATGTGTTTTGTGGACTTGGAGAAGGCATTCGACCGTGTCCCTGGGGGTGTCCTGTGGGAGGTGTTGCGGGAGTATGGGGTGTCTGGCCCATTGCTACGGGCCATTCGATCCCTATACAACCGTTGCAAGAGCTTGGTTCGCATTGCCGGCAATAAGTCGGACTCGTTCCCGGTGGGTGATGGGCTCCGCCAGGGCTGCCCTTTGTCACCGGTTCTGTTCATAATTTTTATGGACAGGATTTCTAGGCGCAGCCAAGTGGCGGAGGGCTTTCGCTTTGGTGGCCTCAGAATCTCATCTCTGATCTTTGCGGATGATGTGGTTCTGTTGGCTTCATCGGGTGAGGGCCTCCAGCTCGCACTGGAGCGGTTCGCAGCCGAGTGTGAAGCAGCGGGAATGAGGATCAGCACCTCCAAATCTGAGGCCATGGTTCTCAGCCGGAAAAGGGTGGAGTGCCCACTCCGGGTCGGGGATGAGTTCCTGCCCCAAGTGGAGGAGTTCAAGTATCTCGGGGTCTTGTTCGCGAGTGATGGGAGAAGGGAGCCGGAGATCGACAGACGGATTGGGGCTGCAGCTGCAGTAATGCAGACGCTGCACCGGTCCGTCGTGGTGAAGAGGGAGCTGAGTGTAAAAGCGAAGCTCTCAATTTACCGGTCGATCTACGTCCCTACCCTCACCTATGGCCACGAGCTGTGGGTAGTGACCGAAAGGACGAGATCGCGGATACAAGCGGCGGAAATGAGCTTCATCCGCAGGGTGGCTGGCCTCTCCCTTAGAGATAGGGTGAGAAGTTCGGCCATCCGGGAGGGACTCAGAGTAGAGCCGCTGCTGCTCCACATCGAAAGGAGCCAGCTGAGGTGGCTTGATGCCCCCTGGGCGCCTCCTGGGTGAGGTGTTCCAGGCATGTCCCACCGGGAGGAGGCCCCGGGGCAGACCCAGGACACGCTGGAGAGATTATATCTCTCGGCTGGCCTGGGAACGCCTTGGTGTTCCCCCGGACGAGCTGGAGGAGGTGGCTGGGGAGAGGGAGGTCTGGGCCTCTTTGCTTAGGCTGCTGCCCCCGCGACCCGGCCCCGGATAAAGCGGATGAAGATGGATGGATGGATGGGTGGTAAAGTATTTTGTCAGAGTAAAAGGTGTCTACTGGTAATAGGAAATGAAAAGAATACTAAGCCCTCTTTGTTGACCTGTAACTCTGCTATTCAGTTATCACTAAAGTACTTTATCACTTGAATGTAAACATCCCTCCGCTATGAGTAACTGTCTTGTGTTAAAGTGATTTAGGTGCCAAAGTGATCCAAGGACCTATGTCTTCAGAGGCAATTTGTGCCTGATAGGCTCTCCAAAGACAAATTGGTGAGGGGCTAGACTAAGTGTAATTCAACAACAAGGATTCAAGAAATCTCACTGGGACCAGTAGTTGGATGACGACTGAATGAATCAATCTCCATTTTTTCTTCTGGCTTTATAGCATTTCAGCCCTGTGTTAGATTGGCAACCTGTCCAGGGTGTACCTGCCTATCATCATATGATAGCTGGGATAAATTCCAGTCCCCCCACAACCCTGATAAGGATAAGTGGAAGAGAATGGGTGGATTAAAGGCCATTCCACTTGAACATCAGAGATTTGCTATAAAAATTGCAAGAGGAAAGAAACATAGCTTAAGGTAAGAGTGCTTTTAGACATGTTTTGAAGGTTTATATTAAAATTCCATTATCTAGGTCTGTAATTGTTTTTAGGTTAAATAACTGGTACTATGGCTCTATGAATACAGAATACTTCAAGTTAGTATAGAATGATTGATGCTTGAAGTCCTTAAAATATTTAGATGTCCAGTTACTTGCATCAGATTCCAAAGCCTGTATTAACCACAGTTTTGCAGCTAGGGAGCTGATATTTTATTTACCGCTTCTCATGTACAAGGCTTCCCAGTTAAAGAATACATTTTGCAGAAGCACCAGAAAGTCAGACTCTACCAGACTCTACCAAGATACCAAATAAGTACTCTAGGAAGGAATTCTTAAAGGTATGAAAAACTAGATACTTTTCCTATTGATTTCTATTCTTAAAAACAATCAAATAAGTAATCAAATAGTATCAATCAGTAGTCCAATGATATAACTATTTCAGTACTTACAAGCATCCAAAATCATTATATACAAACTGTTTTGGGTTTTTTGTTTTGTTTTTTGAGGGGTATTTTATTCCGGAATAGTATTAACATCTACAATACATGGAGAAAGGCACAGTCCAGGGAGAACAAGGGTCCTTACACTCCATGTGAAATAATGTTAAATTTACACACTGTAGCTGAACACTTACTGAGATCTACACCATTTTCACACACAAAAAAACCCCCTTAGTGAATACTCTCACATTGATCAGCAAAAATGAGGCTTTATGAAAAAACAATGAGAGCTCAGTCACAAGCTACTAAACAGAACACACCTAAGAGGCTGTCAGAAGAAATACATAGTAGTCATTTTAAAAAAATAAATAAATGAAATATATATATATATATATATATATATATATATATATTTTTTTTTTTTTTTTTTTTTTTTTTTTTTTAAACACCCAGGTCGCCCCTGCGGGCGGTTTATCCTTCAAGCTTGGGTCCTCTACCAGAGGCCTGGGAGCTTGAGGGTCCTGCGCAGTATCTTAGCTGTTCCCAGGACTGTGCTCTTCTGGACAGAGATCTGCTGGAGCCACTCTCCTAGCTTGGGAGTCACCACACCTAGTGCTCTGATTACCACGGGGACCACCTTCACCTTCACCCTCCACATCCTCTCGAGCTCTTCTCTGAGCCCTTGGTATTTCTCCAGCTTCTCGTGTTCCTTCTTCCTGATATTGCTGTCATTCGGAACCGCTACATCAATCTACGGCCGTCTTCTTCTGTTTGTCTACCACCACTATGTCCGGTTGGTTAGCCACCACCATTTTGTCCGTCTGTATCTGGAAGTCCCACGGGATCTTAGCTCGGTCATTCTCCACCACCCTTGGGGGCGTCTCCCATTTTGACCTCGGAACTTCCAGGCCATATTCGGCACAGATGTTCCTGTACACTATGCCGGCCACTTGGTTATGGCGTTCCATGTACGCCCTGCCTGCTAGCATCTTGCACCCTGCTGTTATGTGCTGGATTGTCTCAGGAGCATCTTTACACAGCCTGCACCTGGGGTCTTGCCTGGTGTGATAGACCCCAGCCTCTATGGATCTTGTACTCAGACCTTGTTCTTGTGCTGCCATGATTAGTGCCTCTGTGCTATCTTTCAGTCCAGCTTTGTCCAGCCACTGGAAGGATTTCTGGATATCAGCCACCTCCTCTATCTGCCGGTGGTACATACCGTGCAGGGGCCTGTCCTTCCATGATGGTTCCTCGTCTCCCTCCTCTTTCTTGGGTTTCTTCTGCCTGAGGTATTCACTGAGCACTTGGTCAGTTGGGGCCATCTTCCCAATGTATTCTTGGATGTTCGTTGTCTCATCCTGGATTGTGGTGCTGACACTCACCAGTCCCTGGCCTCCTTCTTCCGCTTAGCCTACAGTCTCAGGGTGCTGGACTTGGGGTGAAACCCTCCATGCATGGTAAGGAGCTTTCGTGTCTTGATGTCAGTGGCTTCTATCTCCTCCTTTGGCCAGCCTATTACCCCAGCAGGGTACCTGATCACGGGCAGGGCGTAGGTGTTGATAGCCCGGATCTTGTTCTTACAGTTCAACTGACTCCTCAGGACTTGCCTGACCCTCTGCAGGTACTTGGTGGTTGCAGCTTTCCTAGTGGCCTCTTCATGGTTCCCATTCGCCTTTGGGATCCCCAGGTACTTGTAACTGTGCTCTATGTCCACAATGTTGCCTTCTGGTAGCTCGATCCCCTCAGTTCTGACTACCTTCCCTCTCTTTGTTATCATCCGACTACACTTCTCCAGCCCGAATGACATCCCGATGTCATTGCTGCATATCCTGGTGGTGTGGATCAGTGAATCAATGTCTCGTTCACTCTTGGCATACAGCTTGATGTCATCCATGTACAGGAGTCTCGGCTGACTGTTCTGTCTACCAGTAGCTGGTGTTTTGCGCCTCTGGTATTCTTGCCAATCCCCTTCTGTGCCCCGCTCATGTATTAACCCATGTGCCTGTTCATCTTAGCCGATATGATGCCTGACAGGAGCTTCCATGTAGTATTGAGGCAGGTTATTGGTCGGTAGTTGGATGGGACTAGTCCCTTCTTGGGGTCCTTGGGGATCAGGACCGTCCGACCTTCGGTTAGCCATTCCGGGTGTCTCGTCAACTAGCAGCTGGTTCATTTGTGCTGCCAGACGCTCGTGGAGTGCAGTCAGCTTCTTCAGCCAGTAGGCGTGAACCATGTCAGGGCCTGGTGCTGTCCAACTCTTCATACTAGACACCCTTGCTTGGATGTCTCCCACCGTGATGGTTACTGGACCCTGTCCAGGGAGGTTGCTATGGTCTGCCCTCAGATCCACTAGCCACTGAGCATTGCCGTTATGTGTTGCACCCTTCTCCCATATGCTCTTCCAGTATTGCTCCGTCCATATACATATAGATAGATAGATAGATAGATAGATAGATAGATAGATAGATAGATAGATAGATAGATAGATAGATAGATAGATAGATAGATAGATAGATAGATAGATAGATAGATTTTCATTAGGTTTTCATTCATTCTGGTCGTTGTAGTCACAAGCCACTAGTAACCATCTTGGCTGTCACATGAGCTGAGATGTGGGAAAAAATAATTTTGACTGTAAGGAACCAAGGTGTAAAACCTCTGTATGACATTACTCCAACACACAATCATGTGAATTACTGATGGTGACTTGGAGCAAGGTGTAGTAGAAGTAGGAGTATAGCTGACTAATAGCTGGTGTCATAATCCACCCCTTGTGTTCAATAATGGTTGGTCACAGTGGACTTACTTGGCTTCTTTTCTTTCTTCTAAAACACAGCTGAGTCTTTTCCTGTTGTGGTCAAGACTTAGCCCCAAAATACAGTGAACCTAAACTTTCTAAGAAAGCAGTGACGGTGGTACGTCTTCTGAACAAGGAAGGATGTCTTGTGACTCCAGAAAAGGTCCTCTTAAAGATGTACACTGAGATCCTTACAGCTGGAGTCCTCTTCAACAGCTTCTCCCTCGATGTATAGGAGTGTGACGGGGGGATTCTACACTTCCTGAAATCCACAATCATGTCCTTGGTTTTCTAGAGCACCAGCTTGCTGGTTGTTTTGTAATTCCTGTCTGTAGTCAGACGCATCACTGTTGGTTCTCCATCTCACCACTGTTGTGTCATCTACAAACGTCACAATGTGAGAGCTTTGATATTCTACCGAGCAGTGTATGAGAGGTCTCATACACAACCTAGGGGGATCTAGTGATTAAGAAGTCCAGGAACAAACTGAAGAGGGAGAAGCTCAGGTCAGGCTTTGCAAGTTTTTGCTGCTGAGTTTGTTGAATTATTGTACTGAGGGCGTAAGTGGTCCAAGAATAGGAGACATATATACAAGTCCTTATTCTCAAGGTTTGCAGGCTGTATGAAACACTGATGAGATCCCATTATCTGACAGCTGACTGGCACAATCTCTCAGTGTCCATTCTAGTATACTGTCAGGGCCTGCAACTTCATGTGGGCCACTTCTGCTGAGGTCAAGCTGAGTCGTAGTTCACCTGGTGTTGAAGTGAGTGTAGTCCTAGAGGGGCTCATTGAAGCAGACATGAAAGTCATTGGGGAAATCAGGCAGAGATAAATCCCAGTCTTATTTACACAGCATTTAAACAGCATGTTTGTTTGTTTGTTTGTTCAAAATTGGGGTTTTATATTGGGGTTATATGTATATATATAGCAAGACATTAAGTATATTGTTATCAGGTAGGTTCATTTTAACATTTAAACTCAAGGTTGTTCTTGCTTTGATCCATTTACCCGTGGGAAATACATTATTCACCGCTGTATGCGGTTCAAACAGAACCAGTTTCTCAGGTTGTATTCATGTAGATTTCTACTGAAGGATAGAAATTTCCTTTGTTGTACTTTCAATAACAACTGCACCATTAACTACAGCAGTCCCTAACACGATGCCTTTGATAACAACGTGTGAGAAATGAATTCATAACCTAGCTTAGCACAGTTATATATAAATGATTAATTTAAAGTTAACTATACATCTAGCATCTAAGTAAAAAAAAGATTTTAGCTCAGCTAAAAGCCCAGCTAAAATTAACTTAACAGAAAATTCATTGTTAAATTGTGGTCACAGCCAAATTCTGTGCTAGTCTTCTTGTCTTACTTTCAGATTGGTCAGATGAGATCAGTCTCTTCTTCCTCATTGACCGGTAAAAGCGTGAGTTCCTGCGAATAGTTTCTCTACTAAATCCAGTGCTGGAGTCATCATCATCATGTTCCTCTTGGCTTGGTTGAACCACAACTGGTTGCTTTGTGACGTCTTTTGGTTTCTGTCCCCACTTACCCCTGAACAGGGTAGCTACAGACATAGTGAAATCTATTGCTCAATTTACTGAAAAACTAAGACTGGAAAATGTTGTTTGGTGTTGAGGAAATGAGTGGAAAGAAATTTGCCAGTTAGCCAGAATCCAGGAATAAATCCATCACTTGGAATCAGAAATTCACGTGAAAAATTAAAAGGAAAAAAAAGAATACAGGGAAAAAAGGGAATCTTCAGCCCTCTCTTGCTCCTATCCGTACAGCAATAATGTTGTTAACTACTTGGGTAACCTGTGGAAAGAGTGCTTGACGCTTATTTATGACTACAGTGTAATTATTACATTTATGACTCTCCCCTGTTCTTTGTCCCTCCTCTGTTTGTGTCCCTCCCTCTTTCTCCCTCCCTGCACCACCCTGTTATGTGCCAACATTCCTGAACTCAACCTAGTCTTACCAGCTTATAATGCCTTTCTGCTCTAAAACTTTCTCTGTTGCAGAACCAGAAAAGCCACTTGGAAATGCTTATAAATGTCTGTGCCCTCTACATTTCTCAGATCCCTTCATGAAATCAAGTCATGTTTTTGTTCTTGGCCTTTGTTCTTCAAGAGTTTCTGACCCTGTTGAGCCGTTGTCCCACATAATAGTTTTATCTCTAGTCAGCTGACAAGGAGAGTTTAAAGTTCATCTTTTCTTTTTTTCAACGTGCAATAAAGTTGCTTTCTCTGCCTTTGAACAGTACCAACCAAAAAAGGAAGTGCAAAGAATTTGTTTACTGGAATAACCTCTACTGTAAAATAAAGATCCTGCACAGTTTCTACAAACAGAAGATGGTTTACTGTGGAATTCACTAACCTACATGATTCCTGCTTTATTTACTCTTAAAGGAAAACAGAACGATTATGTTAATAATTATCATATAACTAAATAAAGAATGTGGAATAGACCGAATAGAATGGATGGATGAATGAATAATTATCACCTATCCATCCATTCTCTTATCAGGTTTGCAGGTTGCTGGAGCCTATCCTATAGGGCAAGGGGCGAGCTTCTCCCTGGGTAGGTCACCAATCTGACGTAGAGCTAATACACAAAAACATAACCATTCACAACTATGGCAATTTAGAATCACAATCACATGTCTTTGGACTGTGGGAGTAAGCTGGAGTACCTGGAGAGAACACACACAAGCATAGGGAGAACATGCAAACTCCACACAGATGGTGGCATTGAACTCAGGCAACATTGCTAACCAATGCACCATCTCACTTCCTTGGATTAGCTTGAAGTAGCTAGGCTGGCCAATAACCAACATTTGCTCCCACATTTATCTTAACATCAAGGAATATTTTGCTCTTGTACTATTTACTTTGAATTTTCTTTCTATATTTGTCCACCAGGTGGTAGTACTTTTTAACATCTAAAGCATGCAGCAAGATTTCCCACTTTTTATTGTTTTCTGCAAGGGTGTCTTGCTACTGAAATGGTAAGTGTGTTGTTACTGATGTTGGACAATAGTGCGGATTTTAATTCTCGCTACCTTATAGAGAAGTCTATAAGTTGGGGAGCAGCATTCCCACCATTCAAGTTAACCAAATCTCCATTGCTCACATAGAGGAGCCATTGGTAAAGCAATACAAACGTGACTTCAATGAGAAACCTCAAATGTCTATAGAAGATCTTGAATTTATGAAAATCATGAATAATTCAGTTGTGCTTATCACTGAACATTACTGTTAGTGTGGCCTGAAAACCTTTAATTTGTTCATCCTACTGATGAACTGATGGTGTGGTCATGACTTTTTGACTGTCCTGAGTGTTTCTGCCACCTCCTTTAAACAACTGAATACAACCATTGTTACACTTGTCCTTTTGTGCAATTAAAATATGTTATGTCCATACCCATGCTGTAGACTGCACTAGTATTTTGCTCCTCCGACAACTGAAATCAACTAAATGTAATGTAAGAGTATGAACAGATAGGCTGAATCAATAGGCAAGCAGACTTGCGATTACAAGAAAGTTAGACTACTAGAAAACATTTCCTGTAGAGAACAGGTTCTCGATTCCCATCCCTATTCATGGATGATTAATGCCTTTGACCTGTCTAGTCTGCCTGCACTAAAGATGGCACCAGAAGGTACAAACTTTAAGGCTGACTCCTAGAGAAAAAGCAGGGCCATAAATCAGGTGTTATGGAATGGACACTTTTCTCTACAGCCCTGAGCGGAGGATAGGAGCTGGTTGCCATGGTGATGTGAGAAGTGTCATCTCCTTATAGGGAGATATCCAAAAGGTGTAGGAGATGAAACTCGAGTCGGACATGGGGTCTAAGGGCTTCCCTTCAACTTTTTGATCAATCATGTTAACATTCTGTTTTTACCACATGCAATAAAAGTGTTTACTGCCGGGGTGCACCAGCTTTTGTCTCTGAGCCAGAGAGACGGAGGTCCATCACATCATGTAAAACAATTTGAAATTCTAACCATATTTTTTTTAGAACTTAATGTATATATGATATAATATTTTCAGTTTAAATATAGAAACTTTAAAGTCCCCTGCCTTAAGGAGAAAAGCGACAACATATGTGTTGAGATTTTCCTCTCAGAAGCACGAGGACCTTATAAACTTTGTATAGCATTTAAAGCAGTGTAAGCTAAATCATTAGAAAAGCAACGACTACACATAATCGGCATAAAAGATATCATATAAAGATGTTTGCAGGGAAAATTGAGGTCCGGTTAAAGCAACAAGTAATCACAGGATTTGAAACTGTGGAAAAAATTAAGGCCGGTACAATAGTGGTCACTGCTTTTTGAGTCGTTTAATTAAAAAAAATGTTATGAAAGCAACATGGTGACAATTGTGTTGATATATCCACATGGTTTTTAAGTCATTTGGGTAACGTACTTCCATTTTTTTAAAAAAAGAAAGTGGTGTGAATGTTTGTTATTGTTCTATGTCGTGTCTTTGTTTTGTTTAAAAGATGCACGACTTCGTGTAAAACCGAAAGAGAAACTGAGAAGAAATAGTAAGCACGGGTCTATTCAACAGAGTGTGACATTGTGTGTTCAAAAGAGGGTATTACACATAAAAAAAATGCAACAGTGCTAACTAGTAGTAGGACTGAGCTAAAGCGCCACCATCCAGTAGAAGGAGGGTGATAGTGCAGGCCACTCCCCAGCCCCTGGTAGACATGGGTAGAATGGAAAAATAAGATTGATTAATTAAAAAATTAAGAAATATAATTTAAGGATTGAGAAAACAAGAAATTAATTAACGGATTAAAAATGACCACAGTAATAATTAAGCATAAACTAAAACAGACAAATTAAAAAAAAAAAAAAAAAAAAGTAATGAGAGAAAGAAACTGATGATGATGATGATGATGATGATGAAGTTGAAATAAATAACATACAAATTAAACTTATAATTTGAGCAAATTTGTCTTCTCTCATTTAAAAAAAACCCCCAAGATATATAAACATAAATCCGTAAAGTGAATAAAACCCTTAAATCTAGTCTAAAATATTTATTTAAATCTAATTTGTCTGCAAATGAGCTCTTGAGTTAAGGGCCTCCAAGCAACAAAAATCATCCAGAACACACAGCCAGCTGCTCAATGAATGGGTCAGACAAACAAATTTTACCATTGTGTGCTAAAATCAAAAGAGGGGCAGATCAAGACAGAGACTTACAATTCTTTCAGATGAGAATACTCTGAAAAGAGTTCTGGATTCACTGAGAAGGTTCATGTACCACAACATGAAAAGTCTAATACCAGGCAACAAAAGACGTTTGACGTACTTGTTGTGCATTGGAAATACCAACAAAATACAGAGTGTGTCCTCAGTGGACAGAGACAGGATGTCACACCAGGGACATGGACAAGTGGGGGGAAACTGTGTCTGACTAACTCACCCAAGCAGAGAAAAACATCCTTGCAAAAGGGATGAACTTTACTGTGATGCTGAGACAAATCCTGGTGGTTTTCTAAAATGAGACTATCTTGAGAATTTTGTCACTGCTTAGTGACAAAATCAGGGTCATCTCTCTTACTCGTGTTCCAGTCACCGAAGCAGTGGAGGTCGTTTAAGAGTTTACAGGTTGACCCCAACCTCAGCAACAGGACCACTGTCAGCACCAACCAAGTGTTTCACATACAAGGGTCAGCACTATAAGCAGCAACATGGGTGCACCAAGGGTTCCCCAAAACCGTTCCACAGGTTTCCTCTTCTCTTTGGCTCTCTCTCCTCTCCCTTATCTTCCCTGCTTAGCTCTTATGTCCTTGTCTAGTCTCGTGTCTTTTTTGTATTACTTTCCCTGGAACAGTCTCTCACAGTCTGTGTCTAAAACCTAAAAGAGAATTATGGATTTGATCAACTGGTCTCTGAATGCTATTGACACCCTTTAACGAGAAGTCTGGGCTCGGGAGAACCCGAGTGCCCTGGAGGGACTTTCCCTGCCGGATACACGATGGACGGGTGGCAGAAATGGAGGATCGTGTGCCTGGCGGGACTGTCGATCGAGGACGCTGAAGATATCTACCTATTCGGAACCATGATAACAGGATTTTTGCTGATCGGAGCTGGCTTGGCCCTGGCTTATTGGAGAATTAAGAAAGTGGAACCGGCTGTTCAAACCCCCACAAGACTGCCCGCTGGGATTGAAACGATGGAACGAGGCGTGACTTCTCAGAAAGGGCTCACTGAATGCAGCATGGTTAAGAGCTTGGAGGAGCTTACGGCTGCAGTGAATACTCAGAATAAGACCTCTGAGCGGAAGTTGGATTACATCCTGGAGCAGCTGACTGCGGTCGTGAGGTCCCAGAATCTGCTCTTTGAGCACAAGAATGACAAGACCACGGATGGGTGGGCAAAAAAACTGCAACTGACAAATAAAGGCTATCTCATCTCATCTCTTAACAAAGAAAATAAAGGTAAATTTTCTTTTACAGATTCACCCGTCAGAATCACTTTACACACAATAATAATAATAATAATAATAATAATAATAATAATAATAATAATAATAATACATTTTATTTGGAGGGTGCTCTTCTAAAAACCAAAGTTACCTTACAAAGAGAGAAAAACATATCAATAAAACAGTAGATTAAAATAAATTAAGACACAAAAAACAAATAAACAAGATTTGACAACAAGATCTGTATTAAAGTGAGTAAGCCAGGTTAAACAAGTATGTTTTGAGCTATGACTTAAATAAGGGAAAGAAAATCTATATTTCTTATGACTGGAGGAAAGGGCAGTTGACTGGTCCAGACCACTTTGAGCTGGGAGGCATGGAAAGAGAAAAAGAGAAAAAGACTAGGTGCAAGCTTTTTAGATTCTGTTCATAGAGGGATATTTATTGGACAACCACTCTCTGGTCTGGTTCATAGCATGGCAGTCAGCAATGCATTTATTCTGTTCCTTATACTGTTCTGGCACATGTGCACCTTCAAAGACAGCGGCAACAACAAATGTGGTGCTGGACAGAGGGAACAGAGTACTTTTGAGTTTGTAGGTCATGTAGTTATGGGCATATTCCACCCAGAAAAGCTAGAAACGCCAAAGAGATAGCTTAGTAGATGTAATACAGCAAAGAGTGCCCTCATGCTCTAGATTAGCCAGCGCCACCTGTCGATTAGTCTGCAGTTGAAAACCAGAAGAGAGGCTGACCTGGGCCCCAAGTTTGGAACACAACTCCTTCCAGACACGAGCTTTGAACTGAGGCTCGGAGGTCGGAGACAATATCCTTAGCGAATGCATGCAAGCGAAAAACACTTTGAAGTTGAGCAGTCTCAAGTTTTAAGGAGAACTATGAAATGGACAGCTTTGGAAAAACTATCAATAATAGTTAATATTACAGTATTACATGAGGGTGGTAGTTGTGTGACAAAATGAAACACAATATGTTCCCAAGAATGACCCAATGTGGGTAATAGCCTTAATAACCTGGTAGGTGGAGAACTGGAGGTTTTGTAGAACAAGAAGAAACATACTCTTTGACATCTTTGGCCAAAGATCACCACCAAAACCAATGTTGCATGAAAGAAGCAGTTAGATTCTCAACCTGATAGCAAGTGAATCTGGCAGTATGAGCCCAGTGAATCACTTTCCTCTGACCTTGGAAGGACCATACAGGAGTGGCAAGGGTCGTGCAGAGATGTTTGAAGGGTGAAAGGTGCTCAAAAGTTAAAAAGGGGCACATAGAACCAGGCTGAATAACAACAACCAACATGCATGAAGAGTCTAATATGGAATCGCATCATACTATATCTTTGTGATCACATGGAGACAATGCAAAGCAAACCTAGCCTATGTTTTAGCTGATGGCATACAATGTTGCTGTTAAAGGGTTGCTGGTGGTGCTCATGCTGATAGTGCTGGAGGGCGGGACTGTGTTGATCTGAGACTGTAGACACTAAAAAGTCCATAGGACAGATGGTAGCTGATTAAACAAGTGTTATGAGATAAAAAAATATATATATATAATGCAAAGATTGGTGACAGCACTTGGAACCATATGGTGATGAAACTGATGAAAAAAACTGTGAAAAATAAACTTGCCTCTGCCTGTGACTCACTCTCTTCCTCCTTCCATCTCCTCGTCTGATCTATCACTCTCCACTTGTGGTCCATCTGAGAACAAGGCACAATTTGCTGTTGCATTAATCTATTATTTAATTGTCCACACTTAACGACTCTTGCACCTAATCCTTAATAAAGTAATGATAGAAACATGTTATAGAACCATAACATTGCAGTTGTGTTTATTAATGATTTCATTTTTGAATACCTCTGCAATTCAACAACTGGTACATGTGTTAATGTTACCTGTGCTATTTTAATCCAGCTGGTGAGGGATCCAATACCTTTAGGAGCCTCACATAGCTCCTTTTGTAGCTGTTTCCTCCTCCTGTCCTTACAGGGCATATCTGGTCAATGAGTAATAATTTTTTAAAAATCTATATACATAACACACACACACATGCACACACAATGACATTTTTCCCTTCTCCAGAAGACTATATGTATGGCCACAGGTTGGCATCATAGCGCTGATCCACATCCTTCCCTTATTATTTATTCCTAGTGCTATAATAATTAAGTAATGAGAATTTTTTTAAGTAATAAATATAAAATACTGTATTTATAATGATTCAATTAGTTTCACTATCCACTCTGTGCAAGGCAGATGGGTGAGCTTATTACACATTTAAACTGTAGAGATACAATAATTTTGCTGCTGTAAAATCAGCATTTTTATCATATTTGAAATATAAATCTAATATATTTAATCGGCATCTTAATATTTTTTTTTTTTTAAACTGTGCTGTTTTTAAATATCATTATTATAATAATCCATAATTATGTCAAAATTCATTCTGGATAGTTTGTTTGTTGTTGTTATTGTTAAGAGTGAAATATAAGCCCCCCAGAAAGGCAGGGAACAGCCCCGTATCTTACTGTAAAACTAAATATGTTCCCTAAAACAGTGGACAGTGCTACAGGCCCATGACACCCTTACCCAGTTAGTTAGGGGCTAATGATCACCACTATTGCAGTTAATAAAAGGACAGGTAATGTTTGTCACACTGTTGTGCACACAGCACACTCCTTTGTTTCAATTCATCAGTTCCCACAAGACACCTTACCACCATGTACATAATAATGGAAGAGGACGGTTTCTTTCTTCTCTGGCAACAGTTAAGAGAGAATTTTGTGTCTGTCCAAACAACCAGTGGATACCCTGTCCCCTCCAACCAATGCCTCAATTCTTCCATTGCCAGCTAAATAGAGAGATATTCCTGTTTACCAAAATCATAGTTTCCTTCTGGAGCACACAGATGTATTTTACCTTCAGACTGCTGAGAAACCACAGCCCTGACCCCAGGATCCAAGGCATCCACCTCCATAATGAATGGTTGTGTGGTGGCCCAGCAGAGGGCTCCACTCACACCCAGGTCGGAGGGAGGGGTTCTGCTGGTTTTTAGCGCAATGTGTCCAGTTGTAGTTTGGAGATGAATAAAGTCGGAATGGAAAGTTACAGCTCCTGTGTCGTCTGTACAATACCTCCACAGTTAGAGAGATCAGGTTGGAAAATGATCCAGCATTGTTGGGATCCAATACCAAGTAAAATTCAGGCTGGTATCGATACAGATACTTTGCATAAGTACAACGTTTTCGATAGAGTTGTTGGCATTGGTCAGGGGGCCCGGTGGCCCCAGTCTCCGGCAGCCTCGCCTCTGTCAGTGCGCCCCAGGGTAGCTGTGGCTACAACACCAGTGTGTGAATGGGTGGATGGCTGTATGTAGTGTAAAGCGCTTTGGGGTCCATAGGGCCTAAGTGCGCTATACAAATTCAGGTCATTTACCATTTGTGTAAAAACTTGATGTGTTTGGTAAATAAAAAGGAAAAGTAGTGTATTTCAAACTGTATTCGGAAATACAACTGTATAATGACTACAAGACATCAGACTATTGTTCTTCTTGTTTAATTATGAAGAACTCACACAAGAAGTAAAAAAAAACCAACAAAAAAAACCCCCTGAAATCTATACCTACATTTTAAATATTCCCTTTCCATTCCAAAACAAATGTGACTGATTGAAAATAGTAAAGCTGAGAAAAACATTATAGATACATGTCATTGTCTATTCTAGTTTTTTAAAGCATACAATGGCCGTTTTACTGTATATTTTATTTATATATATATACCTAGTCTATATAATACACTGTAAATACTCTGCAATTTAAACAAATGGGATTCTGCAGTTTTAAGAATGCGGCGAATTCTCGTCATTTGAACACAAAGCCTAGACACAGTCTCTCCTCCTCCTCCAGTTCGCCTTATCATATTCTGTTACAATTTACTGTTGTTTGTGTTTGACAAGGTTTGTGGCCTTGCCACATGTGTCACAAACCGCATCTTTGCTTTTTGTGGAGCTCAAATAGCCCCATACGTAACTCTGCTTATGATAGAAAACTGAACTAGCGCGCACACGTGAGCCGTGATGCATTTATACAGTCGTATTTCCCAACTCACTGTGATCGGCAGAAGAAGTAGTTCCTATTCAGACAATCCGATAATATAGTTTACTTTCCCCTGTGTTCTTGTAAATTATAAGCTACAAATTTACCCTAAATTAGTATAATATCGATAATGTAATACGAAAGTCGATTCTGGAACATAAATGTCTGGCATCGGAAGAACCAATATTTCAGTATCAATGCGCACAATTTGACCATTCAAAGCACCCGTACTATAATCACATGACAGCATCCGAATGGGTTGTTTCGACAGTGTTGCAAACAATGGTCAACTTTAATGCAGATTTTTGCTAGAAAAGGGGGATTATATAGCTAGAGCTGTCGACGAAAAGCTCCACATGGCAGGTAGTAGACTAGAGAGATTTGGAACGGTATTCACAAGGTAAGACCAATGTTTACGCTTTTTATTCAAGTAATGATGAAGCTAATGTGGCTTTTAGCTGTATCCACAATGTCAATGATGGTGATACTATTTCCGGCACTACAAAGAGTCGTTAGTTGGTGCTAGCCTTGGGCAGTAATACGTGTTTTATTCAGGCAACACAGGGGTTTACAACTATTAAAATAATTTAATTAATTAAGAAACATTAGTCACGGGAACTGTCATGATAAAGACAATTGCTATCATACGTAAACACCCCCCCCCCCCCAAAAAAAAAAAAAAAAAAAAAAAAAGCGAGAACGTACTGAAGGTTAAAGGTTTTTAAAAAAGGGGCGATGTGGTGACGTCATCGGCATGCGACCAGTTTTGCGACATTAAAAGCTCTGCTCTCTATCTGATGCGCCGAAACAGCGCTTGCTGGATCCTGATAAATACTGCAAATACGTGTACCTAGTTAGCGTTGAAATTCTTACAAACATATTTATTACATTCTTGAAATAATGTGATCATTAAATAATAATGTGGGAGTTTGAGTATTTTAACAAATAAAAAACAAACAAAATAACAAATACAAATAAATAAATGAAGACAGAAAGGGAGACAAAATATGGAGATTTGAAACAGGGATGTGTGCAAACGAGCTATAATTTATTATGCTGGCTTAATATGTAGGATGACCTGATGTGCAAAAAAAAAGAAAAAAAATATAATAATTATTATTATTATTGTTATTATTACTGTCAAAAATAGGTCAGCTGTTCGGGAGTCTGATGGCAGTGGGGAACAAGGAGTTGTTGAGTCTGGATGTTCTGGATCTTTCACTTCTGAACCTCCGCCCTGAGGGCAGAAGTGTGAACAGTCTGTGTTGGGGGTGTGTGGGGTCTTTGAGGATGGAGGCAGCTCTCCTCTGGACTCTGCGATGGTAGATGCTCTGCAGACAGGACAGCGGAGTCCTGATGATCTTCTCCGCAGTTGTTATCACTCTCTGCAGGCATTTGTGGTCCATAGCAGTAGTGCTGCCATACCATGCAATGATGCAGCTGGTCAGTATGCTCTCTACAATGCAGCTGTAGAACCTGCTGAGGATCTTGGCCAACATACCAAAATTCCTCAGCCTTCTCAGGAAATACAGCCGCTGCTGAGCCTTCTTGACCAGCTGTGTGGTGTTCAGTGACCAGGTGAGGTCCTCAGCGATGTAGACGCCCAGGTACCTAAAGCTGCTCACCCTCTCCACTTCAAGGCCCTGGATAAACAGCGGCTGGTGAGGCCTCCTCTTCTTCCCCGTGTCCACTATTATCTCCTTTGTCTTGTCAGTGTTGAGTGTGAGGTTGTTGTCCTCACACCATGACATCAGACCGGTGTCTCTCCTGTAAGCCGCTTCGTCCCCCCCAGTGATGCGACTGATCACTGCAGTGTTGTCTGCGAACTTCAAAATGATGTTACTTTGTTGGAGGTGACAAAGTCGTGGGTGTACAGGGTGTAGAGGATGAGACTGAGGACGCAACCTTGTGGAATGCCAGTGTTTGTAATAATGCTGGCTTTAGTCCTGTTGCCAATCCTGATGGACTGGGGCCTGCCAGTCAAAGTCCTGTAGCCAGTCACAAGCAGCAAACATTAAAAATCATGGGATGTGAGAGATGACTTGGTAAAAAATATCTGACTTTATTTTATTTTATTTTTAAAGCATAAACAACTTGTGCAAAAAGAGTTTCAGTTTTAGAAGTTGTAATGCCATCCTTTGTAAAGCATTTTCCTGTACAGTTAATGATAAGGAATTGTGTGTTTTCACATTATCAACAGGGTTAGAGACCTGATACGCTCTGGAGTCATAAAGCCAAAGGAAAAACCTCTCTGGTATGATGTGTACAAGACTTTTCCACCAAAGAGGGCCCCACTTCATGTGAAACCAGTTACCAGCCGTTCTGCTAAGAAACAGGAAATTGTGCCTGAAATCTTCTACAGTGAGGATAAAATTAGAACGTAAGTTCATGGCACACTCATGGCAACGAAAATAACTTTTTTCCCTATATCTGAAGGCTCCTTTATAAATATTGTGAAAACGGCACCTTAGCACACACATAATATACATTTCTGGCTTTATCAGTCTCTCAGATTGATAGCATTCTGTCATTTAAAAGTTAAAAGAGCATCTAAGAGACTGGTATTCAGATACTCTATTTGAATTTTTTGAAAATAGGTTTCAGTTCACAGTAACAACATGCAAAGTATTATACTTCATACATTATCCTGAAATGCATGTTACATTATTCCATATGCAACTTGGACCATAGGCTAGGTTCATTTATATTATTATAATTAAAAATTTATTTCATTTTGATTATATATAGCTCCTTCAAGTGCTAGATGAGCCAGTTCACTGAAGATTGATAAGTCATCAAATTATGCAACAAGAAAGGGAAAAAAATCACCTGAAACATTGCTAATACCTACTTGTTGCCTTTTGAATGGGCACTGTAAAAAAGAAGAAAAAAAAACTCTGTTCTGTAAAATAAAATGTTAAATGTCTCGACTGAGAGAGGAGAAATGAATGGTTATTTGTCACAAAAAATGAATATGAATATGCCATAGGTCCACTTTGTTTCCTAAATAAATAGCACTACACAGAAATGGGAGAAATATTCTTCAGATGTTAACCCAGATTTTTTTTTCTTATATAAATACAGGAATATAGACAAAATACATGTAGTTTGCATATTCTTCTTCCTTTTTTTTCTACCAAAACCATAATTCTGATCAGCACAGATTGGACACATGTTTTGGGGATTTAGTCTTGGTTTGGAACAATTTTACATTTTAAACAGTGATAACTAAGTGTTGATACTAAATGAAATATTTTTGTAGGCTTCGCTAACTTCTAACTTGTGTTGTTTTTGTTTTTTTTTGTTTGATTTTTGTTTTTGCTAGGGGATTCTATGAGCAGTATGGGAGAGGTTTGCGGGCTCTTGATCTCTCCAAATCAAACTTTGTTTCTACATGTCAGAGGTATGTTTGACTGTGTTCAGAATAGGGCTGGGCGATATGGCCTAAAATCCATATCACGGTATAATTTGAAGCATATGCGGTAACGATATATATCGCGATATATTCTTTTCTTCTGTATAACGTATTTTACACACTATAAGGCACACTTAAAATCCTTTAATTTTCTCAAAAATTGACAGTGCGCCTTATGTGTGACTTCTGGTTGTGCTTACTGACCTCAAACTGATTTTATGCAGTACATGGCGCGCAGAAATCTGTCAAAAATGCTTTAGTACGACGTGCGGCTTCATAGTAGTAAGCTATGAAGCCGCACCGCTTGATGGATTGCCGGAGCATTACGCTGCCGTAGTCAGGAGCCTCGCGGAGGAATCTGGGTCCAAAACTCCTTCCCCTTCAGGTCCCAAAGTCAAACGAACACTGCAGCATCACTGAGAGTTAAAAAGTGTCTAAATTCTTTCATCTTTAATAAAATGATCAGCGTTGCTGCTTCACCAGGTGTAACGATTAAGTTTAACATCCAGGCATTCATGAAAACAGAATTTATTAAATTCAACAGAGTTAGAAGTTAGCAGGAAGTTAGCTCGCTAGTTTCCACCTAAACATGATATACCATGTTCTGACTGAGAGATTTCTGAAAAAATTAAAACGTACAGCTCTGCTATCACTTCCAACATAAATGAAGACAGAAAACTAAACAGCAGTGACGTTTGTAGGGTCACTGAAGTTGAGCTAGCTGGTATATAATGATGTGCTACGTGATTGCTACCAAAACAGCTACGTTAGCATAACATTAGCACAGTGAAGCTGAAGGATGGCCGCTAACCCTTTTCCACTCGATAAACGTTAACGTGAGGGTTTCTGGTGGTCAGGGACAAATGCTATTGCATGGCAGGATGCTATAAACGGACCAAACGTCAGTCAGGAGAACAACTGAGATAATCCATCCACAATACGAGGTTAGTTATTAATATACTGCAACAACATGGGAATAGAGCAGCTGCAAGAGAATTCAGCATTAATGAATCAATGGTAGGGAAGGCAGTTTTTGGCTTTCCCCATCTTCCAAAAAGTGCTTCATCTCTTTGCTATTACTGTCGCCCGCCATAATTTGCAGATGATGATGTTGTTTGCAGCCGCGGCAATGCTTTCGACCCAAATAGTTGATAGCTTGATGACACCATCAACATGCGCCATCGCGGTAGAGCGGTATAATCAAAATCTCTATTGTTGGCCAAATTTATATCGTTTCTACCGTATACCATTTATATCGCCCACCCCTAGTTCAGAATAACACACACAGTACTCCAGTCTTTCTGAAAACCTTTTAAAAAATTGTCTCTGGATATTAGATGCTTTTAAACTCATTTTCAATCTAGTACTTGCATTTTTGTTTAGCAATTTATCAATAATCTATGACTCATTCAAGTAGAGCTTGGTGACAAATGGTTCATGGCCAGTAGAAATTCGACATCCATGTTTTGACAGAGAACACAACAAACCAGTGACAATGAAAATAGCACAATGCCAAAGCAATCATGTAGTTGGAATAAAGTTTGATCACATCATGTTAGGTTGATACACAGATCTTAGAAGGGGGCAGCCACCAGCAGAGCATGTGTTAAATCTTAGGCTACTGCAGTTGTACACATCAGTACATTAGGAATGTGAGGACAATAAAAGACAAAATGACAACAGAAACTTTTAAGGAATACTTGAGTGACGTTACTGAATATGAGACCCCAACAAACAAGGCTCAAAGACAAGGACATTGTTGAAAAGAAGGGTCAGAGGAATTCAGTAGTGTGAAGAACCAGTTTTAGCATACATTGCAACTGTGTCAAAAGCAAATGGAAGTAACGCCATGAATCATTTTTACTACACATACACCTACCATTCAAAAGTTAAGTTAAATCTATGAAAAATACAATGATAACAGTTTGACAGGCAATTTTCACACTCTTCCTCTTATCTTTTTAATCCCGCAGGTTTGTTGACAAGTACAGAGAGTTAGAAAGCCATGGCATGCTGGATAACTCCTCTTTGTTTGAAGAGACTGGGAAGGCTTTACTTAAAGAAGGTATCATCCTGAGAAGGCGAGGAGCTCCTCCTGTAAGACTCTTGTTATAATTATTACTTTGGGATCCTACAAAAATGTTGTTTGTCCTGTTTTGACATGGTCACATTTTTGCAAGCTGCAAACTATGTTATGCCAGTCAGCTAAATTATGTAGTCGTGTGAAAACGAAAGGTTTTACTTAAGAAAAAGGTGCCAAGTACATCCAAAGATTCATCTAACCAGTCAAAAGTTTGGTCACACCATCTCATTTAATAGTTTTTCTTTATTTTTACCACTTTTACATTTTAGAAACATACTAAAGAAATCAAATATATGAAGCAAGATATATAGAATTATGGAGCAAAGGGGAAAAGGATAAATAACTCTAAATATGTGGTATATTTTAGATTCCTGAAAGCAGCCACTCTTTGTTGGCGTTGCTGCAAACCCCTGGCATTTTCTCAATGAGCTTCATGATGTAGTCACCTGAAATGGTTTTCACTTCACAGATGTGCCTTGTCAGTGTTCATTTTTGGAATTTCTTGCCTTCTTAATGGGGTTGGGACCATCAGTTGTGTTGTGCAGAGGTCAGGGTCGTACACAGCTTAGAGCCCTATTTGACAACTGTTAGCTGATTGGTTCTTTCCATAATATGAATTCTAAGTAAAGAGAAATGACAGTCCATCATTACTTTAAGAACTGAAGGTCAGTCAGTCTGGAAAATTGCTAAAACTTTGAACGTGTCCCCAAGTGCAGTCGCAAAAGCCATCAAGCGCTACGACAAAACTGGCTCACGAAAGGACAACCAAGGACAACCAAGAGTCACCTCTGCTGCTGAGGATAAATTAATCAGAGTAAAATGTCACTGTCTCATCTGCTGTTCACAATATTAAATGGTGATCTTAAAGAGGTTATGGACAATTTTGTCCATGCTTGGTGAAAAAAAATGCTTAGGAGCCCCTGAAATGATACCCAGGAAGTGACTACAAGAAGAGGGTGAGAGATTGTCTGAAGCAGTTACAACAAGACAAACCCCTTGACCAGACCTCCTACCACAGGCTACACCCAGGGGAAGCTACACCAAGTCTGTATTGTTTACTGAAGAAGGTTAAACAGGGTGTGCCTTTAAGACCAATTGTCTGTATGATCAGCTGGGTCACCTATAAAATCACGTTTCTGGCTTCGATCCTCAACCCATTGGTAGGCAGCTCTGAACACCACATCCAGAACAGTTTGGATTTTGTTGAGAAGGTGAGAGATGTCACTATGGAGGCAGATTAAACAATGGTCTCACATGTTACATCTCTTACTTGTGTTCCATTCAGTGAAGCAGTGGGGATAGTTTGTCAGAGATTATGGGATGACCACTGTCAGCACTGGCCAAGTGTGTTTGCTCTTGGAACTGTGTCTTCATTCCATATAATTCATGTATACGGGTCAATGCTACAGCAGAAAAATGGGTGTGCAATGGGTTCCCGAGTTTCACACATTGAGGCTAACTTGTGCATAGAAGAAGTGGAAAAGAGTCCTCTGTTATGATAATGTGTTTGTTTATCTACTTTGAAAAATCACCAGTCAAAACACTTGATAAGAAGTTGCAACGCACGTTCGCGTACATATAAAAGGCACTGTTTTTGTCCGCTAGAGTGGGATTTTCACGGCATATTCTGCACCACATCTCTGTGCGTTCATCATTTGTTTGAAGCCAGCTCACCTCCTGCAACCACTTTTCCGAGAATACGCACTTTTTTGCGGTTTGGACTCCTGACATTTCTTTGGAGTTGGAGGAACACCAAAGTAATTGCTTAAAGGAGTTTGCTTCTTCGACATCTTTAAGAGTTCTAAACAAGAGTCTGTCCTCCTCCAGGGAATCTTATGTACGCAAACACGCGTTGCAACTTCTTATCTGGTGCGCGTCTTTAATTTTGACAGCGAATGCGCACCTGCGGACCACTTATGTGCACCCCTGGCTGTAAAACAGTTTGCTGCAGTCAATCTTTCAAAAACAAAAAAGTACCTCAACTTAACAGTATACAAAGTTTTATATGAGACTGCATCTGTTTAATTGATTGAAACTAATAGTTTGACATAATTCTCCCTTCGTTGGTACCCCAAGCTGGTTCCAGCCTCTCAGCACTGTCTCATCCAACCCTGGGGAACAGCACTTAGAAGGGAGGACTTCTTCCCTACTACATGTGTACTAAATGTATTTCCCTGTTCTCTTACCTTTCACCTAATGAATTCTCTTAGTGACTGTGAACACAACCTTGGCTGATATTATATAGTTATATTGGATATAATATCAGTATTAATATTAATATTGTTTTTAGTCTCACACGGTCCCGATTACCCACCTTCCATGGGATTTAATATTCCTTCACCTTGAAGCTTCTAATACTGTTGCCATTTTTAACTAGAAACACTGTCTAGACAAATAAATTCTTAAGCTGTTATACAACAATAATAATACATAACAGCTACCCTACGCTTTACGTTGTAAGATGGTGACAAATGTACCCTTACACCCTTTTTTTTATTAAAAAATAAAAACAAGTATTCACAGCTTTGCTCAATACTTTGTTGAAGCACCCTTGGAAACAATCACAGTATGATCTATGATGCTACAAGCTTGTCACACCTATTTTGGGTGTCACATAAATACTTTTTTTTTTTCGTGAGTGAGAGAGAGAGAGAGAGAGAGAGAGAGAGTGAGTGAGAGAGAGAGAGAATAAATCTGGTTACTAATTCACAACAAGTACAAACACAGTTTTGTTTTGATTATTGCATATTCATTATCATTGTGTTGCTTTTATTCTGCAGGTTTTGGCCGAGTCCAGGGATCCTGTGCTTGGCCTGAAACTGACAGACATGTTGTCAGAGCAGCAGTCCGCTGGGACTGACACAACGAAGACAACAGAAGATAAAAATTCATAGATCACAGTAGCTCAAGAATCATTTGAACTGCATATTTTCTCTCTTACCAGCTGTTATGATCAATTTATTTCTGTTTTTGCGCTGTCTCTGACACCCAACAATTATGTCTGTTTTTGATTTCTTGAAAGCCCATTGCTCACTGGACCAGCGGCAGCATGTTGCCATTAAAGATTCAATGGCACTATAAAACATATGTCAGTGCAGGTGAAAAGTTACAAAAAAACTAAAACAGAAAAGAATGTTATATAAGTATTTAGAGGTCTTATGTCTGGCAATAAAACACATTGTTATAACATGTAGAATTGTTGTGAAATTTTTGTAATAGTTTTGAACTTTTCTGATCTGAAATTTCCCAAGTTTTTTTTTAGTTTTTGTGGTTTGCACCTCATCTATCTTGCCTTCTTGCTGACCTGGAAATTAATTTCTGCGTAACATGTTGAATGATGCCTCAATACCTACAAGCATCACGTGGACAGAGGAGGAAGCGAGTATGCACAATAACTTTAAATATATAAAATAGTCTTACAGCTCGAATTCGGGAGAACTATGCCAACAGCTACTTTATCATAAGTTGTTTTGGTTGTTAAGATGATCAACTGCCTTTAAACTTTGGCCTTCATTTTGTGTGTGAGAGAAAGTGTGTGTGGTCTTTTGTAAGATGGTACTACACTGAGAATTTAATTAAAAGTTGCCCTTAAAATAAATCATATCATCAGTTCAGTTATGCCAAAAAACACGAAATGCAGAGAAACAATGCAATAGTTTTAATGCAGCTGTGCCATTCTTCTTTTGACATAATTTAGCTGCAACAAAAGGATGGCATTAATTCCTGTTAACTCTGCCCGTTTCTTATGTCTTCTTTGCACCTTCCAAACCTCGAGGAGAGGGACAAGTTACAAGGAAAGAAATCGAGGATGTACAGACTGAAAAAGGAAAACAGTTTGAACTTCACGCACTCACTTGGCCGGACCTGTCTTTATTTGGGGACATAGAATGTTTGTCCACTGTTTGTAAACTACTGCTGGTTTTAGCCTGATATAAACTTGCTCAGGTAAAAACCTGGAACAGCTTCTGACTACAGCGGAAAAGGAGTTAAATATATTAAAAAACTGGTTTGATGTAAATAAGTTATCATTAAATATAAAGAAAACAAAATTGATTATTTTTGGCACTAGACAAATGAAAAATGTATCTAAAATCAGGGTTAATGGAATTGAAATTGAAAGAGTGTACGAAAATAAATTTCTTGGAGTGATAATTGATGATAAGCTGAGTTGGAAGTCTCATATAAACCATGTGAAAACAAAAATGTCAAAAACCATTGCTATTCTCTATAAAACAAAGCATGTCCTGAACAAAAAATCATTATACACACTCTATTGTACTCTGTTGCTTCCATATATGACTTACTGTCTGGAGATATGGGGTAATGCATATAAAACGAACACTCTTCCTATTTTCAAGTTGCAAAAAAGAGCTATAAGAATTATAAACCAATCAAACTATATAGAACCAACTAACATTTTGTTTATTAATCTGAATACCCTGAAATTTTATGATTTAGTTGAATATAAAATGGCACAGATAATGTATAACGCACAAAATAGCTTGCTTTGCCCCAGTACTCAGAAGCTGTTCAAAGTCAGAGAGAGTCAATATGACTTAAGGGGAACAGATTTCTTAAAAAAAAACAAGATAAGGACAAATATAAAGCAGAGATGTGTTTCTGTTAGAGGAGTTAACCTGTGGAATAGTTATGACAGTGATTTAAAAAGGTGTAGTTCATTTTCCTTGTTTAAAAATATGTTTAAAAATAGAGTATTAGAAAAATATATATATCAAGAATGAAAAGAGCAAAAAAAAACAAACAAAAAAACCAAAAACCAAAAACAGAAAACCTCTTGATTCTTTTGCTTTGATGTAGTTACTTACTAAGGTGGTGGTGTTTTTTCTTGTTTGTTTGTTTGTTTGTTTTGTTTTTGCCTTGTTTGCCTTCTCTCACCCCAACCGGTCGCAGCAGATGGCCGCCCCTCCTTGAGCCGGGTTCTGCCGGAGGTTTCTTCCTGTTAAAAGGGAGTTTTTCCTTCCCACTGTCGCCAAAGTGCTTGCTCATAGGGGGTCATATGATTGTTGGGCTTTTCTCTCTGTATCTATGAAGCGCCTTGAGGCGACATTTGTTGTGATTTGGCACTATATAAATGAAATTGAATTGAATTGAATTTTATTATTTGCTTCGAGCCCTGTGTACAGGAGCTGCATGCTAAAAGATCTTTTGTTAAAAGGGTTGGCGTAATAAGCAAATGCTTCAGCCAATACCTTTTGATTAGCCTTGTCTCATGCTTTCTTGCTTTGTGGTAAATCTTTGTTCTGTCTTCACTGAGATATTTGAATGCTAATCAATAAACATATCAAACCAAAAACAAAACAAAAACAAAAAAACAAAACAAAAACCAATAGCCACTTTATTAGATATACCTGTTCAGCTTCTCAGTGGAAAACAGGGCTCTGTTGTCCTATTCTAGAAAACCAAAAAAAGCATTGGTTTGGGTACATGGATGACACCTGGGTGAAAATCAAATGTCAGGATGTACCACAAGTCACTGATCACATGAAAATGGATAAACATCAGGTTGAGCAGGGACAATATGAAAAATGACAAGCTAGCTTTTCCAAAAGTATTGGTAATATTTAAAAGTGCAATATGGTGCCATCTCTCGGTTCATTTTTAATTTCTATTTGCCAATTCGTCTGATTGGGACCTGATGAATGTAAAAACAAAGAATTACCTGATTTTTTTTTACCTGATTTTTGTTCCTGAGAAAAAATAGATCCACATATGAGGACATTCATTTTAAATTTTGATAGAACAGTGGCAGTATGACGTCCTCGTAAGTGGGTACCAGGCCCAAAATGTGATGTCCACATAGGTGGATGCCAGGTCCTAGGAGGTTAATATCCGTGACTCAATGCTGATCCTCCCCTGCATTGCCAGTGATTTGGAGGACTCCCACCACCTCTGGTGTTGGTACCGGAGGAACTGCATCGACGTGGCTGAGAATTGCTCCATTCCGTAGTCGGTATCCGTAGCCAGTCTTGTCAACGATCTCACTGAGGGGTTCAGACCTATGCAGCACTGCAGTGGGGGCAGAGCATCTTCTTGGTTGATCCCACACTTAATGGTGACTTGTGCTATTGGCTTGAAGTTGGCCTCTGGTGTTGTACACCATTTCTCCATTGAGTTCCTGATGAAGGTTCTTAGGGTCCTGTTGAGCTTGTATAGGTCTAGGCATTCCAGGATCCAGGTGTGGGGCATCGAGTCATAGGCCTTCTTCCACTGGTAAAGTTTCTGGGCTGCCTTTCCTCATAACAGCCATCCATCAAGATTTTCTCCATTTAAAGCAATGCATTATCAAGGATTGTAACATTGAAACCTTTTACTGAATGAATTTACCTTTCTCACTCACTATGTGTTAATAGACCTCTCTGCACTGAATCATACTTGTTATTAATCTCACAATTCAATTCAATTTTATTTATATAGCGCCAAATCACAACAACAGTCGCCTCGGGGCGCTTTATATTGTACAGTAGATCATACAATAATAGATACAGAGAACAACCCGACAATCATATGATCCCCTATGAGCAAGCACTTTGGCGACAGTGGGAAGGAAAAACTCCCTTTTAACAGGAAGAAACCTCCATCAGAACCAGGCTCAGGAGGGGCGGGGCCATCTGCTGCGACCGGTTGGGGTGAGAGAAGGAAGACAGGATAAAAGACATGCTGTGGAAGAGAGACAGAGATTAATAACAGATATGATTCAATACAGAGAGGTCTGTTAACACATAGTGAGTGAGAAAGGTGACTGGAAAGGAAAAACTCAATGCATCATGGGAATCCCCCGGCGGCCTACGTCTATTACAGCATAACTAAGGGAGGATTCAGGGTCACCTGGTCCAGCCCTAACTATATGCGTTAGCAAAAAGGAAAGTTTTAAGCCTAATCTTAAAAGTAGAGATAGTGTCTGTCTCCTGAATCCAAACTGGAAGCTGGTTCCACAGAAGAGGGGCCTGAAAACTGAAGGCTCTCCCTCCCATTCTACTTTTAAATACTCTAGGAACAACAAGTAGGCCTGCAGAGCGAGAGCGAAGTGCTCTAATAGGGTGATATGGTACTACAAGGTCATTAAGATAAGATTATTTGATTATTTAAGACCTTGTATTTGAGGAGCAGGATTTTAAATTCAATTCTGGATTTAACAAGAAGCGAATGAAGGGAAGCCAAAACAGGAGAAATCTGCTCTCTCTTTCTAGTCCCTGTCAGTACTCTTGCTGCAGCATTTTGGATTAATTGAAGGCTTTTCAGGGAGTTTTTAGGACATCCTGATAATAATGAATTACAGTCGTCCAGCCTGGAAGTAATAAATGCATGAACTAGTTATTCAGCATCACTCTGAGACAGGATATGTCTAATTTTACAGATGTTGCGCAAATGGAAGAACGCAGTCTTACATATTTGTTTAATATGTGCATTAAACACAGCATGTCTTTATCCTGTTTTCCTTCTCTCACCCCAACCGGTCGCAGCAGATGGCCGCCCCTCCCTGAGCCTGGTTCTGCCCGACGTTTCTTCTTGTTAAAAGTGAGTTTTTCCTTCCCACTGTCGCCAAAGTGCTTGATCATAGGGGGTCACATGATTGTTGGGTTGTTCTCTGTATCTATTATTGTACAATCTACTGTACAATATAAAGCGCCTTGAGGCGGCTGTTATTGTGATTTGGCGCTATATAAATTGAATTGAATTGAATTGAATTGAATTGAATTGAATTGAATTGAATTGAATTGAATTGTAATCAATCCAAGCAGTGCACAGGTTGGTCAGTCTAGTCTTGTAGTCTCAGCTGACTGCTCAGTCTACCAGTAGCTGGTATTGGCAATTCCTTTCTGTGCCCCGCTCATGTATTGAACCATGTGCAAGTTCATCTTAGCTCCTATGATGCCTGACAGGAGCTTCCATATTGTACTGAGGCAGGTTAGTGGCCGGTAGTTGGATGGGCCCCTTCCGGAGGTTCTTGGGGATCAGGACCGTCCGGGCTTCGGTTAGCCATTCCGAATTCAACGAAAGAGGTGCTCATCACTTTTATATGTTCAAGTGCATAGTGTGGAGGATGTCATAAGGACTCGAGGTAATCGGATGTAAAACACAATATTTATGAGTTTTTTCATTTGTAAATCAGTCAGATTTGACCCGAACACGACAGGAAGGTTAACTATATCTATATTTATCTTAAGAAATTTGTTTTGTTACAGCAGTGGACAGTGCAAAGTTACATAGAAAAATTAGGGGAAAAAAACATTGGAATAAGATATCAATAAGATACTGTACACAACTGTACACAATAGAATAGAATAAGATAAAATACTATATACATTTGAATAAATGCTATATACAATTGAGTATAATACAACGATGCCAGAAAAGAGTATTGCACTTAGTGTGGATGTGTGTGTTTGATCAGTTAAAGTCTTTGTTGTGGAGTCTGACAGCAGTGGGGAGGAAAGACCTGCGAAATCTCTCCGTCCCACATCGTGGGTGCTGCAGCCACTGAAGGAGCTGCCCAGTGCTGTCAGAGTCTCCTGCATGGGGTGGGAGATGTTGTCCAACAGGGATGACAGCTTAGCCACCATTCTCCTGTCACTCACCACCTCCACTGGGTCCAGAGGGCATCCTAGAACAGAGCTGGTCCTTCTGATCAGCCTGTTCAGTCTCTTCCTGTCCCCAGCAGAAATACTGCTGCCCCAGCAGACCACACCGTAAAAGATGGCTGAGGTCACCACAGAGTAATAGAAGGTCTTCAGGAGAGGGCCCTTCACTCCAAAAGACCTGAGTCTCCGCAGCAGGTACAGCCTGCTCTGCCCTTGCCTGTAGAAGGCGTCTGAATTATGAGTCCAGTCCAGTTTATAACATTTATCTATTGATAAATGTTTTATTACTTCATTTTATAGGGGTTCTTGACTTTTGTTGTATGTATGCTGCTTTGACAACTCAACTTCCCTCAGGGATTAATGAAGTCTGTCTGATTCTGATTCTGATATATTTGTGTTGGACAAAGTGTGAACATTGAGACAAAATACCCTTTGTAAAAGCCCACACACTTCTTAACATTGTAAAACTATCGGCACAAACAGCACTGTAGAAAAATACAGGCAGTGTGTCTTTCTAACCCGTCAGAGAGCTCCTTAATTTGCATTAGTTTTTTTCTAGGGACCAAAAGAACTACAGAAATTCTAAATAGTTTAGCTAATCTGATAGGTAATCTGTTAGCTAATCCTAATTGATCTCAAAGCTATACATTAGCTAACATAACGAGCTAACAAGAAAGGAAAATGCAGTAAGGAAATGGTTTTGAAAATGAGAAGTGAAATCCCCATTTTAAATGTCAGAAATAAATCTGTATTCATGATTTAATTTTTTTATATCCATTTATTATTTTCTCTTTTTAAATTGCATTTTCAAAAGACTTTGAAAATCAGCTTTTTAATAAAAAATTAGAAAAATAAAAAATTAAGAGATTAATTTTGAATTTAAATGAATTTACTAATGTACTTTATTGTACAATTCATGATGAAAGCACAAAACTCTTTATTTCATGACTCATCTGGACTGCCACAGTACTTCAGTCCATGTTTGTCAGGAAGGGCATTTCGTCTAAAAAAGAAAATCTAGCATGTGACACTACCTTCTGTGGCAACCCACTGTCAAAAGGGAGCAGCTAAAAGTTATTTTTTTAAATTTTAAAATTAAATTTCTACATGCAGCAACAAACTATTACACTGACCACAATTTTTAGGTGTTCCTGAGTTACGATAGTGAATTTCAGTTCAGATGCATGTGTGTAATGCAGTAGTGCCTGAAGGCCCAAATTAGACAACCATTAGATATTGACATGAACTGTTGTGTGGAATGTAGGGTTTAATTGTGCACCCAAATGCAGGACACTGAAGACAGAAGTAACATAAAGCAACATTTTATTTCTGGTGATTGTCAAGGTTTACAAAGTGCAAAAGGAATAAGTGACGTTTCACTGGATAGCGCAACAGAAACATACTTAAATAAATACATATAAGGAGCAACACAAGGCAATCTATAACAATTCTAAGAAGCCCACTGACAATGCAGATTACAGCCCCCTCAACATTCACCTACTATACACTCCAATAATAAAAATCTACACACGCTTTAAAGCCAAAGTGGAGCAAAGTTGTACATACAGATTTAAATTAGCATTAGCAATTCACCAAATTTCAAATTTTTAACTTTTTATACATGTCTTTGTGAAACTTGCAACTGTCAATTGTATATAGTGATTGAATCATTTGCATTGTGATTATTTTTTTTTTCATAGTTTTTGAACTCTTGGATCTCAAAATGTTAAAATAATAAAGTTTTAGATACAAGATACTGCAAATGAAATTTCCCTGGTCCAGTTATGAGTTATTACATGTCTAGTAATATCATTCCATGACTCCAGGTTTCCAAACAAAGTGTTCTTTGCATAATGATGTACTTTTGGTGTTTAAGAGGTATTAGCCGGGTTACTTTAGAGCACTAGATTTCACAATAGCTAAAACTAATAGTAGAGCCCCACACAGAAAGTCCCTCCCATAATATATTCAATTGTTTAAATGAAAAGCAATTTTTAAAAACAGGGGTACGCTAGGCCTTAGTTCCCTTTTCAGTCTGTTTTTTTTTTTTTTTTTTTTTTACAAAGATAATACAAATACAAAAAATTTCTCTCTCATAGCCAAGACTTCCTAGTCCATCCCAGCCTGGCCATATTAGCCAGTTTAACTTTTACTTTGTCTTTGCTGTCTGGACTTCTCTTGGAGGTGCATTCCACAGTTGAGTCTGTTTCAAACGAGATAGCTGGGGCATGTCCAAGTAGGCTTCCTTTCTTTTCCTGGGCCATGGTTGTTTGAGTCTGCAGAAACACCTGACCCCTCACAGAATGCCTGAGTTGCAGCATCAGGGGGTTATGGTTTGAGTATAATTTGACAGGATTCTGCTCCTGACGGCAGCAGGTGGAGCAAGCTGAGCAGAGTATGCGAAAAATATAAATCCACCCCAGGTAGTGGAGCTCTGCAATGTTAAGGATGAAACAGCCCAAGCTGATGCTGAACATAAAGTTCAGGAAGATGGTCTTCTCAGTGGCACGTGATACAAAGCAGTCTGTACGAGTAGGGCAAGGATACGAGTCACAGCGATACAGGTGAGGCACTTCAAACCCAAACAAGAAGTACTGGCCGACCAGGAAGGTGATCTCCAGTACAGATCGTAGTAATACATGAAGAATGTAAATAAGAAGAACCTGGTTGGACTGCTGGGTGGGGTCCTCTCCCATTTCTTCATAAGCTTCTTCCAGAAGGCTTTTCTTTACATCTTCCCTCTCACTTGTATTCCATTCCCCACTGTAATGAGGGTAGTAAGTGGGGATGTTGACCTTTAGTGCTTCCATGCCATCTTTCCTAATTTCCCCGGACCTTTGTTTGGGAACTCTCTGGGATAGCAGCTGTGTCCTCTGGCCATCAAGCTTCTCATCCTTGGCAATCTTATGCAGTACAAAAACTATGTAGAAAATAGATGGAGTAGAGACAAGTACAATTTGGAAGACCCAGAACCGTAGATGTGAAACAGGAGCAAATGTGTCATAACAGACGTTGTTGCATCCAGGCTGTTGGGTGTTACAGGTGAATTTGGACTGCTCGTCACTGTAGACAGCATCACCCACCAAGGCTACCAGCAGAATACGGAAAATGAGCAGCATAGTGAGCCAGATCTTGCCTATCACTGTAGAGTGGTTCTGGACCTCAGACAGAAAGCGACCAAGTATGGACCAGTCACCCATGGCTTAATCTTAGACAGAAAGTAAAAGGGGCTATTAATAATAGGACAACTTAGGGTGTACTCAGACTAGGCTCAACTGACTGAAGTAATATATACTAGCTTAAACCTATTGCCAATTTCTTGGTAAAATGATAAGCAGTAATATTACTCACTGATGAAGACTCTGATATGTAGCTGAAAACTCTGGAAAATATATAAACTTATATTAACTCACTACTGTATATATTACATTATAATATATTATATATTACATTTTAAATACATTAGATATACAATAAAGCATTTGCCATGTAAAAACACTTTTTTGTTATCACTTAACAATTAAAATATATAAATATATTTGTTACAGTCAAGTTTGTTGAAGCATCTCAGGATCACAATTATGCTTTTAGAAACATCTAACTGTTTTAGAGAGCAGAAAGAGACCTTTCAACAGTTCTGAGTGGTTTGTCACCGTAACTAAGTTCATTTATTGAAAACTGCATTTAGGTACAAATTTGAAGAACTTACACTTAAATATGAAAATATCTAAATACGTCTTAAATATGTACTTAATGTGTTAATTTCTACTTCTGCTGCACTTCATTTCAGAGGGAAATGTTGTCCATTTCTCTTGTAACATGGTCGACTACAGTGCAGCCTATATAGTAACTCACCTTCATAAACTCATCTCCATATTTGCTGTGGGAAATGGCTTTGTGTGTTTCACAATTGGTCAGTCAATCGCTGTGATTGGCTTGAGTTAATTGAGGGCAGGTGTATCTGACTGTACTCATAATCTACACTGTTTATATTCCACACTGAAAACAGTGCTGTCATATTTTTCTGTCTGCAGGTATGTGCCCCAGACTCAAGATGGTTTAGATTAAAACAGTTTATAGTAAGCATTTGCTGTTATTCTGTGAAATATATAATTAATATTGGTGACTGTAAGCCTATTACGTACAGGGTGTTGAGTCTGGGGGGACAACTGCTGTTCCCTGTTGAAATTTGGACTGTATTTTTTATTCCGTTTTGCAAGTGGGACACTGAACTGTTTCATTCCCCAACTTTTATGTGATGAATATAGTACCTGGGAGTATTTTTCATTGATCTCAGTGATGTGACTATTGTTTTATATTTTACAATTTTCTGTCTATCATCTTTGCTCTTAACTGCGGCTGTCAAACCTAGAATCTTTGTATAAAACTCTCAGTTTTATTAGTTTAGGGCTAGGGTTAGGGGTTTTTGGAAATTAAAATGTACAAACAGACAAAAATTTAAAATAAAATCAAATGGCCAAAGGTTTTTGTTTTATCTGTTTTACATCTTCACCCAAAACACTTTTTACTTGTTAAAATATAGGACTGGTTCATTCAGCGTATTCAGCAGCTTAACCACATTACTGATCATGCATGCTCAGGCAAATCAATAAAGCATTATAGCAAATGAAGTATTGTGAAACCTAATGTCTGACACTGGTAATATTATTGTTGTATAGTAATGGTGCTAACCCCCCCCCCCCCCCCCCCCTTCAAAAGAAATATATCAAGAGGTCCATTCTCAACCCTAAAACAGTGGATTTTACAGGAACTCATTTCAGTTTTCTTTTTTATTTATTTATTTATTTATTTTTACAGTATTTAGCTCATTATCATTATTGTAGAAAAAGCTATTTACATATTTATCTTAACTCTGATGGTGGTTATTTTTTTCTAAAATGTTTAAATTATTTATAATCTACTGAAAGGTCTCACTGAAAATCTTTATATGAATAACAACAAATCATATAGAGAAAACTTTACCTTAGGATACCCAAATTTTGGTCATTTTCAATTTTCTTCCTGGACAATAACATACTTTGTAGTGCATTTTTAGTAGACTCGGAGAAGTGTTAAAAAATACAACCATGAAAAAGCAGCATTTGAACTCAAAAGAATCCCATTTGAACTCACCTAACCTTAAGGTTTGCAGCATAAATCCTCATAATGTAGCCTTTACTGCACCATTTGCATGGCTATTTTTGATTTAAAATGTTGATGAATTGAATCCCGCTGAGTGTGGAAAGAGAGAATAGACCGATCACACACATTAAGCCAGTCTATCTGAAGCTGACATTGTGCTATTTTACAAAAAGGCTGGCAATGTACAATACAACAAAGCACAATGAGTGGGCTCATTTTCTGAACACCCGGGAACTGTAAAACAAAAAGCATATGGAACAGGCTGGAAAGTAAACATAATGCAGGTCTTTGCAAAGGCTCTGCTTGAACCACCTCGAACAGTACAAGTTACAGACAAATTTTGTTACTTTCTAGACTATAGCAGGTTTCAGCTGGAGTCAGTATGTTCACATCTGTTGTATCCTTTGATAGCATGCAGCAGCGGAGTTCAAAAGGGAAAAAAATGTTTTGGTTTTTGCATATGTAATCAAGTCCCAGACTCTGTAGATCATAACACAGACTCTCTTCTCTTGTCACATGGGCCTTAACAGCAGAAATAATTGTGCTGGAGAAGTGTTTAGGAGCAGCTTCTCCGATGAATTATGTCTTGTTCTCAAATTTGTTACTAACTTACGATTTTATACCGATTTAGAAAAAGCCTGATTTAGCTTCAGCAAAGCAGGATAAAACTAAAATACCCAGTTAGCTAAATGTGAACAACATGATAAATCAAAGTAAAATAAAATGAACTGAGTACATTTATTCAAAAATAATTTTTTGATAAGTGACCTTATAGCTAATAAAACAGAAGATTGCCTGATTTAAATTTGGCTGATTTGTTGGTGAGGTGGTCAGCACTGCTGCCTCACATGAAAATCCTGGGTTTGGATCTATTGGGTTGTTTCTGATTTCACTGCTCTGAGACCGGTTACTCTCTGTGAGTCCTGTGAAAAAAGCTAAACATGTAAGTGAGCATTCTGTGATTTATTATAGTAAATCACAGAATGACTTAAGTTCTGTATATACGTTACACAGTAAGTTCAGATCTGGAAAATTATGAATTTTGTATCGCTTTTTCGCAACACTCTTGGCCTTTAATGGCCTTTGGAGTGCAGTGCAAAGAACTTTTATAAGTTTTTAGCATTTGGCAAGTAAATGGTTGATTAATTGGAGGAATTTGTGCCATGTTTGATTTCAGACTCAACTATCAATTTTGGATTAAAGGCCTTTACACACTGAGTGTGTAACAAAAAAACAACATGAACTTCCAAATTTTCTGGATCTGAATCCGTCGCTGAATGTCGCGCTTTTGTGAAAAGTTGATCCTCAAAAAACGCACTGTGAAAAAAAGAATGAAGTCAACATCAATCAAGATGAGTTGGTCCTGATGCTTGTAAACAAGAAAAGCTAGAAATGAAGATTCTGGGTTCACTCAATTCCCAAGTGAGTGAATTACCTACTTCACTCACTTGGGAATTTTTTAGGAATAAAAAAGAAAATTGCCCTCAACATCTATCAGAACTAGCTTTACCGACCAAGAATATGTGTAGATATTTATGGTCAGTAAAGCTGATACTGACCTGGTTACTTATTAGTTCTCAATGTAACATAATAGAAAACAGACAATATTTACAATAGAAACATATATTGCATATTTATGTTTATGGTGCAGTTGTGCAGGGGACAGAGATATTGGATTATATAAATAAGGGATAGATAAGGGATAGATAACTTGTTATTTGTTACTATTAACAGTACATATAAAGACTGACTAACTGAGAGAGAAGGAGAGAGAGATATAACGAAATAGTACAAACAGCACAGTTTGATTCAGCAGCACATATGTTACATGTTTAAGTACATCTGTCTTGTAACATTTTTTTCAGTCTCTAGTGACAAAATATATGTGAACTATATGAAAGGGGAAATATTTAAAGTAAAGTTTAAAAAAAAGTATATTGGACTTGATTTAGTCCTTGGGGTTACAGGAAGTTGTCGCTGCCATATTTAGCTGCTTTGTTGTAGATTCCTTATAGGCTTCCTTCAGATTTTAGCCCAAGTGTTGCAATGGAACCGAGCTGGAGTACGTTTTTATTTCAAGTAAGTGGCACAGTCTCCATAAACGTTTGCCATAAAGCGTAAATATTGTTTGCTAAATGGGTTTTATCCGTTTCTGAAATTACTAAGAGTTAGCCAAGAAAAACAAAGGTGTTAGCGATACCCTGCTAGATAGCTCCGCTGAGTGGTTTCCTGTAACGAACTGCTAACTAGCTTTGTCGAGAGCTCCGGACTTTGTGTTGCCAACTTAGATACGGTATAGTCTTGGTATCAGTTAAATAGCCAGAAATCTGTGTCGGTTCATGATTTGCAATTTGTACCATTTACAGCTTAATGTGACTATAAAGCATTATGTGACTATAAAGCTAATTTGTAGCTCGGATGTTGGTGATGCGCGCGCTATCAAATTAGCTTTAAGCAAAGCTTTTGCTATTGTATATAGGTAAGCTAAGCTAATAGGCTAACGGATTCGCTAACCACACACTTTTCCCGTGTGCACCGTGGCTATTGCAACAGTACAGAGGGTTAACAAAGCAAGAAAGCGGTGGGGAGCTTAAGCTCTTGACTGGCTCCGTTAACAAGAAGTTAGCTAACCCTAGCACTATAACTAAGGGGCTACTTAGCACGCTAAGAGAAGTGATTAAATCACATCCAAGGCTCCAAACGTTACCCTTTATCTTATCAATAGCCACGACATACAAACTAGAAAAATAAACTATATAGTCATCTGGTTCATTAGTTTTGTAAGTAAGTTCAGAATCAGAATCCATTCACATGCCGTTTGATCATTTAATCTTGTTTTGAGAAACGAAAAGGAGGTTGTAAATTGTATATAGTCTATATGCCGAATAAATTAAGTTTTATGATATAATCCCATATTATAGAAGGTCCGTATTTAATTTTTGCTTAATTTTTACTGTCCGCAGTCAACTTTGTATCTGTTTAAGTATAACTGACACACACTATTTTTTTTTTTTATAGTGTCTCATGTTCTCTGAACAACTGGTATTAAATCTACACTTTGTGTACATCTTAACTGCAAAACCTTAAGAAACCCTGCGCCATAACCTGATTTTTTTTTCTAGTCTTTTCATGAGATCTGAATATAAACAGCAAGACAATATTTACCTGCATCGATATAAGATTTGTAGACATGCCAACAGTTTGTCAAATAGGAGTCTTACCGTAATTAATCTATACATTGCATTAACAGTAGCAGTTGTACAATTTTTTTTTCATTATCTTATTTAATGATGTTTAGCTTAGAAGATTTGAATAAATTTTTTTTTTTTTGAGCAGCATATGATAGAGCAGCTGGCAAGCAAGCTTTATTTGTCACATACACAATCATACAGAGTACAACACGTAGTGAAATGCTTTTGTCCGAGCTGCGGACAGGCTGCAGACGTAGGGCTTGGTTTTAGCATGGGTCTATCCAGGACCCTTACTGGATACTGGGAGGGAATCCCGCTCCAAAGGTGTGTAGTCTTACCACTACACTATCCAGCAGTCTACTCTACTTGTTGTTGCTCCGAAAGGAGGAATTTGGCCGACCCATGCCAATTACTAAAATGCTAATACAAATGCAGTACTAAATAGTCATGATAGGTAAAGTGAGCCTTTGTGAATCACTGAAATAGTCAAAGCAATTACGCTGCAATTGTGCCAAGGTTTTAAATCGGTTCTACAGCCATCTTGACATGGACACCTGCTGGCCATTGTGGCTATGATCACATATTGAAAATTATATTTGGTGAGCATTGCAAAATTCTAAACAAAGCTATATACTATACCAGGGTTGCAGCAGAAGTCACCTGACATTCGTTCACACCACAACAAAATCACATCAACATAAAAAACATGAGCACACAATATGCAGACACTTGCATCCTTCATTGCACTTTGTTCTTTGCTTTTAGTTCTTATTAGCTAACATTTACACACATACTCTGAGGGATGCATCGGAGACCAACTTTGGGTTAGTAACTTTCCCAAGGATATTTGGCATGCAGACTGTAGGAGCCAGGCATCATTGATGACCGGCTCTACCTCCTGAGCTACAGCTCCCCCCCCCCCTCCCCCCCCCCCCCCCCCAAACTTGGCAACTTGTTGGTCATGTTGAGAAATCTGATGGCTTGTAGAATAAAGATAATTTGAACCTGCTTTTTCAATATCAATAATTATGATCAATGTATGTATATACAGCACAGTAAGAAAAGTGTTCAAATATTGAAAGAGTTAAAATAGTTAAATAATGTAATGCCAATACTACCCCCTCGTATTGTGTTAATTAATTCAGTGCATCCAGTTCATAAAATAAAATATATTGAGAAAAGGTTGCTAATTTCTATTTATATTTTGATAAGTTTTGAGGATTTGAATGTTGCCTACTTTATTAGGTAAGTTAAGCATAGGCCACAGCAATCAGTGTGGAAGATGTTTGATGCTGATAATGCTTACAGAAATTTAAAATGAATAAGAAAAGTATCAATGGCTATATTTGTCATATGTAAATGTTTGTATAGAAAAATATTAGTTTTCAAGTTGCTTTCAGGCTGGGTTGGCTTTCTGTGAGTTTGCAGTGTCATCAGGTTTTGCTCTACATTGTCAAAAACAGCCACGAAGCAGCAGGTAAGCCACCGGGATGAATTGCACCAAAATCTGAGTTAGCTGTAATCACATGATGTGGGGTTTTGGACCGCACTTTGGAACAGTGTTTCAAAACATCTGTGCTTTATAAGCTTGACACAGGGTCGAAATGTCAGTGTTGATGGTTCCTTCCTTTTTTGTAAAAAAAAAAAAAAAAAACATGGCTGGGAGCGCCAGTGCAACCAGCCGTTCGAGTAAAAAAGAAAAAATCTCCGCAACTCTGAAAGTCTCTGTGTGGTCAACAACAGACACATTATATCATATCATATTTTAAGTTAAAATTTCAGCTCAGCAAAGAACTTTAATCACAGGAACTTTTTCAGTACCATATTTTTTTGGACTGTAAGGTGCACTTAAAATACAGACTTCATACAAATGTGTCTTTATGTATGAATTCCGGTTGTGCTTACTAACCGCGAAATGATTTTATGTGGTAATCGGCACTCAAAAATCTGTCAAAATGTTTTAAATGCGACTTTGGTAAGCTTTGAAACCGCACCACTTGATGGGTTGTTCACGCATTATGGCTACAGTAGTCTCACAGAGTAATATGTACTGTGCCTCAACATAATATTACCATTAGGGCTGGGACATATTATACCGTTCACGGTAATACCAGTACAATGATACACAACGATAAGAAAATAAAATGCGCAGTGCCTTTGTTTTCATACGCACATTGCCAAAAAAGTATGGTGGCAACGGAGAATGAGAAGGGGAAAAGCGGATTGTTGAGTGAAACAGATGACCCAGAATTGGTTTGTAAAAATGGTGCAACTTCAGTGATGTGAAACTGGTTTGGTGTCTGTCCGTCAGAAACAACACGGGAATAGAGCAGCTGTGATAGAATATAGCATTAATGAATCAATGGTACAGAAGTGCAGGAAGGAAGAAGAATGAGTTGAATAAAGTTGGACTTATCTGACTGCTTTGTTTCGCTTAATCTGCCGTGCACTTTATGGTCCGAAAAATACTTTTTTATTTGGCACACTGCAGTTTAATGTTGCAAAGCACCTCTTTTTAACTTTAGTGGATATTATACATGGTTATGCTCAGGATATTTCAGCCCATTTCCACTAGAAATGCCTTTTGGTTAAACTTTGAGCAAGGAATTTGCATTTGCACATAAAAAAAAAACAAAAAAACAGCTGCTTGTTTAAGTGAAAATAAATTGATGTTTTTTTTGGGGGGGTTTTGCGCTAGTAAAGTTGTGGAGTTACATTTTGTATTTTGTCTCGCATTAATTATATCGTCAGTTATATCGTTATCGCAAATTTTCAAATGTATATAGTGATAAATATTTTTGGCCATATCTCCCTGCTCTAATTACTGTATTGTGTGTATGTAAGGACCCCAAAATGGCACCTTTTAAGAGACATGCTTACAAAGCGGATTTCAAACTCTATCAGTCACGCATTAGAACATGGGAATAGAGCAGCTGCAAGAGAATTCAACATTAATGAATCAATGGTACGGAAGTGGAGGAAGCAAGAAGAATGAGTTGAGTAAAGTTTGACTTATCTGACTGTTTGGTTTTGCTTAATGCGCCTTATGATCCAAAAAATATGGTAACTTATCTTTCTTGTAAAAATATGCTCCAAATAAAGAAGTTTGTTGACAAGATTGTTAGTTAATCATATACAAGTCAATATTGCCTCTATGGACAGCAATTTAAAAAAAAAAAAGTGTACATTTAAATCTACGGTGTTAAACGATGCAGTTGAAAAATTTGGGTGCACCTAAGAAAAAAAAGTTAGGCACACCAGTGCAGGGCATGCAGTCTGACAACTAGGGCTGCCACAAACGATTATTTTGATAGTCGACTAGTCACCGATTATTTTTGCGATTAGTCGACTAATCAGATCATCATCCATTGGACATAAAACGTACAGCTTATTGCATCAGCATGCATCTGCTCTTATATAACTATCATTAGCTTACAGCTTTAAGTGTTTAAGGTATGTGCTAACTAAAAATAAAGACAAGATGATAGTTTATTAAATTTTAATGAAATTTGCAGATTGTTTCGGTGGATTTTAATAAACTCCGGTGTCCCGTTTTTAGATAACAAGGAGTATATTCTCGAGCAACTCACACTTCTGATAATCAGTTGTCTGCTTGAGGTTCATTCAGCTGTGTAAAAACTATAACTTTAATCTCAGCCAAACCGATTTACTCAGGAATAAATAAAATACTAAAAAACAAACAAACAATAACATTTTTAAGTTATCTAAGTGACTTGTATATGTTTAACCTGAGCAGCGAAAGATGGCGGTGGGTTTGAAAACGATTTGCCCGGAGTCCGGTGTTCTCAGCGGGTCTAGTGAGCTTTGCCCCCAGCTAGCTATCGAGCTAATGCACATGTGTCAAACTCCAGGCCTCGAGGGCCGGTGTTCTGCAGGTTTTAGATGTGTCCTTGATCCAACACAGCTGATTTAAATGCCTAAATTACCTCCTCAGCATGTCTTGAAGTTCTGCAGAGGCCTGGTAATGAACTAATCCTTTTATTCAGGTGTGTTGACCCAGGGTGAAATCTAAAACCTGCAGGACACTGGCCCTCGAGGCCTGGAGTCCGACACCCCTGAGCTAGTGGGTAACAGACGTCGGAGCGCTTTTGAAAATATGTGGTGTCTTGATAAACTGAGCAGATATTTGAGGTTTACACAGTTACATTCTCGCCTGAAATATGTTAAACGTTTATTTTGTGACCCAGGAAGAATAATAAGAGTAATATTAAAACTAACTAGCTGCCGCCATTGTTGGAAACTGAGCAGGGCCGCGCTATGAATTCTGGGACACTGCTTCTTCTTCGGGGTGTAACGGCAGCTGGCATCCTTGTACATGTAGTGCTGCCATCTGCTGTTTCAGTCCGTTATTACACTCTTAAATCCTACTACTTATTCCTGCGTCTTTTGTGATCGTACAAAGCTTCAAACGACGCGTCGACTATTAAATCAGTCGTCGACGATTTTGATAGTCGACGTAATCATGACTAGTCGACTAATCGTGGCAGCCCTACATCACATTTTAGTACCTGCTCAGATTGCTTGGAACACCCATTCGAGCAGGTACTATTTTTGTACCTCGTACCAGGTACTATGACCTAATTAGAAAAACCTGAAACCTGTGGCAAATATGTACCAGTGACTGTAGAAAAGATTGCCGACTTGGTTGCACTTCTTCCCATTATACAAAAATGAAGCCAAAATGTCCTGTTTGTGGAAGCTGCCATGTTGCACTTTTGAAGCTTCAGTTTAATTATTTCATTTGTCATCTCATCCCATAAGTGCTGCAGATAATTACCAAAGCAGAAAATGTTTGTATCATCAGCAAATGGTACCATTTTTACCGCTTTGAACACTTTACAAATGTCATTAATGTATAAGTTTAAGATTATGGGGCCTAAAACTCACCCCTGCAGTACAACACAAGCAATGTCCATACATAAGGAGCAACAACCATTTAATTTCACAAACTCCTTCCTGTCTCTAAAAAAAACTCCAACCCAATTTAAAATTACCCCCTGGTGTCCTTTATTTCAGTACAATGGCACATGTATGGCTTTTGTTTTTGTTTGTTTTTCCCCACATACTGTATTAATATGTCACCTTAAAAATCAGTAGTAGTAAAGTAGTAAAAAAAGTCTTTTACTGTGAAAACCACAAACATATTTAATGAACCTTTTACTCCTCAGCCGTAAAAGACTGATGGGGTATTGTCGTCGCCCTACTAGGCGGGCGGCATGAGCACCCAAGTTTGTGAATGCGAATACTCAAGAATGAAGTCACCTAGGTTTTTCACCATATGTCAGGGGTGGGCAACTCCAGGCCTCGAGGGCCAGTGTCCTGCAGGCTTTAGATATCACCCTGGATCAACACACCCGAATCACATGATTAGTTCATGTGTTGGATCAAGGACACATCTAAAACCTGCAGGACACCATCCCTTGAGGCCTGGAGTTGCCCACCCCTGCCATTGCTGCATTTACTAAGTCTCAAATGAATTCGAATCCCGGTGACCTTGACCCCAAAGTTAAGGTTAGAAGTCACATTTTCTGAGAATCTCGTGAATGTGATAACTCGAGAACAAGGCAGCGTAGGATTTTGAAATGAATACCAATAGGTATGTCTACAAGGAGGCTATAGGGTAGCACTGGTGGTCATCAGTATTTTTTTTATTTTTTGAAATTCTATTTATTAATGTTTTTTAATTTGTAGCATTTCTATGATCCTCATGACCATTAGAGTAGATTCACAGTACTTTCTTAACTTTACTAATCCTTGATGATATGTGTATCTATTAACATAATTTTCAAAGGTCCTCTTCTTGATTTTTATTTTGTTTTATTTTGTTATTACAGCAGGCCAATGAGGCTCTGCATCACCAACATCAAGTAGCTGGAAACAGCCTGTTGCCTCTTCTTAATTCTGGGACAGAGCCACCTGATCAGAAACCAGTGTTGCCAATCCCGTTGGACCAGAAACCACCTGTCAGTGCTATAGAACTTCTTAAAGACAATGTGGCTACTGGGGCTGTTGGAGGAGGTGGTGAAGTGGCTCCAGTTGCTGTGGTTAAAAAGGAACCTAAGTCAAAGACTCCCTTTATCTGTGGCTACTGCAACAAAGCTTTCCGGGACAGCTACCATCTACGGCGGCACGAGTCTTGCCACACTGGCGTTAAGATGGTGTCACGGCCTAAGAAGGCTCAGACTGCTCCTACCATGGTGCCACTCATATCCACTGTACCACGTGAGAATAGTGGAAATCCGTCATACATAACTACTGTAGCCACAGGTGTCCTGACTACAGCAACAACATCAGCATCCACAGGCACTAGCAGCATGACCCCAATGCAACACCAACAACTACAGAGCATCCCTAAAAAGCCTCCCAAGCCAGTGAAAAAGAACCATGGTTGTGACATGTGTGGTAAGGCCTTCAGAGATGTGTATCACCTCAATCGCCACAAGCTGTCACACTCAGACGAAAAGCCGTTTGAATGTCCCATCTGTCAGCAGAGGTTTAAAAGGAAGGATCGCATGACATACCATGTCCGCTCCCATGATGGGGGAGTTCACAAGCCCTACATCTGTTCGGTCTGTGGGAAGGGCTTCTCTAGGTATGTGGATCTGATTTCTCTATTATTATAGTTCTTCTAAATTTGTACAATATAAGGAATCATAATTGTTACACTACACTGTTTTTGAGGGATCACACTAATAGCTAGCCCCCCAAAAAATGGGGGGAGGAACAGAGCAGGTGGGAGAGAGAGAGAGAGAGAGAAAGAGAGCCAGGGGCAGCAACGAGAGACAACATCATCACATTAGAAAGGTATAGTAATCCACAACTAGTTGTATCATCCACAACTATTTTCAGTTGTGGATGATAAAGGATTCAGAAAGTTTATTCATGCAGGGAATCCTATGTGTGCAATTCCAAGCAGGAAAACACTCTTCCAAAAAAATCATCCCAGGCCTATATGATAGAGAACGTGCATCTTCTTTTTGTTTTGCATATTTTAATTTATATTTTATTGTGTTGTGGTTTGCAGTGTTTTGTGTTGTTTCACTTTAAATTTGTTTAAAAGGAAAAAGCTGAAAATTTAAATAGTTAAAAGTTGAAATGTAAATAGTTGTTTTTTGTATTTTATAATTAATTTTTTACATTTTATGTGGAGTGACGGGTCAGAGCGGGCACTTTTCATTTTGCGCAACTATTTTTAAATCCCTGTAAAACAGCAACCACTAAGCTAGAGCAATAATTTTTTTGGCATATGAAACCGGAGGAATTGTACTTACATTTCATGCCATCACCTTGTCCCAAGTCATGGTTTCCTTCCACATATGGCCTTGCAAAAGTTTTCTAAAAAGCATTTGCAGCAACAAAAACATAATATTCTAGAAACATGCTTTGCCGATCCAATCAGCTGTTCATAACACTTCCTACGTTGGAATAGACATCAGTGTGAACTATCGCATGTCCGCCATTGCCTGCCCAAAACCTGAAGTTATGTAAATGTAATTATCGCAGAAAATGTAGTTTCTTACCTTCAGGGCCGCATAAGCCTATACTGGTGCTTTTAAATCATGTTGACTTTATGCTTTTCTGTATCGTTTCTGGGATGCTTAGAACTCAAATTGCACTGCTGGAAATAGTTTATTTTGATGCACATGCTGGTTTTTGTTTTGTTTTTTGGGTTTTTTTTTGCAAATTTACATTATAATATTTATTTTTGATTTTCCTGCAGTATATTAAAGTTGATGTGTCTCAAAAATAAAACTATGAAGACACTCAAAATAAATTTCCTGTGGTGGGAAACTATGTTTTGTAACTTTTTTGTATTTACAGTTTTGAGGGATAAACCACTTAAATTTCTCTAACTAGAAATATATGTTTAAAAAAAAAAAAAAAGATTTTCAGTTTTTTTTGTAGGTAATTGCACTTTCTTGTAATTTATGTAGTTACTATAGACTTAATGCATACATATTATTAACATTTGGGATATAACAATTGTATTGATGTTTAGCAACTTGAAATGCTCCCAAAAATGGTACTAGAGCATGTAAAAACATAAAAATAAGCTCTGGCGGACTTGGCTCTATGGTAGGTCTTAAAGGGATAAATAAAAGCATATTTATGTATAAACATATATAAATAAAAAAAAAACAATTTTTTTTTACATTAGTAATTCATTTTGTGCATAACTTTATATTGTTGCTGATAATAAATGAATTAACAAAGCAACAAAACCTGAAGAGCCGGTTGGGATCCAAAAGACTCTGCTCTTTTTAGTGAATGGAGCCGAAAGAGCCAGTTCTCTAAAAAGAGCCGGAATTCCCATCACTACAAGCCACACCAAACTACAACCTCCAAGGGAACAGGGCAACAACCATGCAAAGACATCCGGCACATGGAACCAATAAGTACCTACATCCCAAGGAAGGGACGCAACTTCCAGTGGTGTGTGGGAGAGGAGGGGGAGAGGTCAACTTGACCACTTCTGCAGGGGTCAGGAGTCAGCAAGGGCCTGACATCTTGCTGACAGATGTTGGATGCCAGTTTAGCACTTGTGCCTTTGGTGTTTCCTCAGTAAGGACTCAAACTAAACTTGGCACAGAAAGTAAGATTTTGTATATGGCTGATAATTTCTTAGTTGTGACAATGCTTCTTGGCAAGAAAAGCATATTTATTTCCCCTTAAATGGTGCCACATTTGTAAGGAAAATACATTTGTGGGTTAAGAAGCAGAGTTGAGTATGTGGGTTGCGCACAAAAAAAAAAAAACATTAACAGATCTCCACTGCCAATGCTAAACAACCTATTCTGCTATGGACTCTTCTTTGGTGTCATTTCTTGGATTGAATAATTGAAGTCTAAAGAAAGACATATTGGCAATTTAACAATTTATTCATTTAACAAACAATGGTCAGAAGCATGTGGAAGAACCATAATATATCCATAACAGCCTGGCACCACCTCTTCATTCTTGTCATCAGCTTAGTTCCTGCTTGGGGATGGCATCTCATTCTTCAACCAGAATTTTTCACAAGTCAGTCAACATTGTTGTGTATGTTACACTCGCATGAACAGCACATCCAAGCTCATTCCACAAGTGTTCAGTGGGGTTGAGGTCAGCACTGCAAACAGGCTATTCCAGCCTCTCCAACTCAAAATTCTCTGATAAGCCCTGTTTTGTGTGGACGAGCATTGTCATCTTGGAGGATATACAGTCCCGAATACCAGTTTAAAACTACTTGAAAATGGCCAAAAAAATAATAATTTGCATGGTTAGATCTTAACATGGTTCCAATCTAGTGCTGGGCCATATTATACCGTTCACAGAAATACCGGTACAATGTTAGGCAACGATAAGAAAATGAAATATCGCGATAGAATATGGGTAAACGCGCATGCGCAGTGCCTTTGTTTTCATACACACATGAACGAAAACGCATGGTGGCAACGGAGAATGAGAAGGGAGAAAGCAGATCGTTGAGTGAAACGGATGAACCAGAATTGGTTTGTAAAAATGGTGCCACTTCAGTGATGTGGAACTGGTTTGGCGTTTGTCCATCAGATACCCACCAAAGCACTTTTTTTCCCCTTTTTTTTTTGTAGAACATGCAAGCGGGCGTTGTTATTGCCGTATTTGTCAGACTAAGGTGCTCGTCAATCTGGGAGTAATCTGGGTCCTAAACTCCGTCTTCTTCAGGTCCCAAAGTCAAACGAACACTGCAGCATCACTGAGAGTTTAAAAACTGTCTAAATTCTTTCATCTTTAATAAAATGATCAGCATTGCTGCTTTACCAGGTGTAACTATGAAGTTTAACATCCAGGCATCCATGAAAACAGAATTTATTACATTTAACGGAGTTAGAAGTTAGCAGGAAGTTACCAGAAGTTAGCTCGCTAGTTTCGCTAGTTACCTAAGCATGATATACGATGTTCTGACTGAGAGATTTCTGAAAAAATTCAAACGTACAGCTCTGCTATCACTTCCAACATAAATGAAGACAGGAAACTAAACAGCAGTGACATTTGTAGGGTTACTGAAGTTGGGCTAGGTGGTGTATATAATGATGTGCTACGTGATCGCTAGCGACACAGCTATGTTAGCATAACAAACACAGTGAAGCTGGAGGATGAACGCTAACACTTTTCCACTCGATAAAACTTAACATGACGGTTCCTGATGGTTAGAGACAAATGCAATCTCATGGCAGGATGCTGTAAACGGACCAAACTTCAGTTAGAAGAACAACTGAGATAATCAATCCACAATACGAGGTTAGGCATTAATATACTGCAACAACATGAGAATAGAGCAGCTGTGATAGAATACAGCATTAATAAATCAATGGTACAGAAGTGGAGGAAGCAAGAAGAATGAGTTGAATAAAGTTTTATTTATCTGACTGCTGTGTTTCGCTTAATGTGCCTTATAATCCTGTGCACCTTATGGTCCGAAAAATGCGTATTTGACTTTTTTCATTTGGCACACTGCAGTTTAATGTTGCAAAGCACCTCTTTTTAACTTCAGTGGATATTATACATAGTTATGCTCAGGATATATCAGCCCATTTCTACTGGAAATGCCTTTTGGTTAAACTTTGAGCAAGGAATTTGCATTTGCACTGTTACATTTTTATATAGCTTTAATACACATAAAAACAGCTGCTTGTTTAAGTGAAAATAAATGAATGGGGGGGTTTTGTGCACTAGTAAAGTTGTGGAGTTGTATTTTGTCTCGCATCAATTATATCATCAGTTATATCGTTATTGCAAATTTTCAAATATATATCGTGATAAATATTTTTGGCCCTGCTCTAGTTCCAAGTTGAGCTCCAACATGCAACAAGAAGAAATGGGAGTGAGACAAAACATTTTTAGGAGCATGCAATTTATTGAAAACAAGACTGAAACTGCTGATCAAAAATTTAGGACCACACCTCCAAAAAAAAACCCCCACAGAAATTAGAGTTTCAAACATGAACTCAGTAATGAGTAGCTCCAACCTTATTGTTGATCACTTCAAAAATTCATTTTGGCATGCCTGATGCAAGCGTTTCCATGAGGTGAGTGGAAACATTTCTCCAAGTGGTGAAGACGGCTGCACGAAAGGCATCTACTGTCTGGAACTGTTGTCCATTTTTGTAAACTTCCCTTGCCGTCTATCCCCTAAGGTTCTCAATTGGATTTAGATCAGGGGAACACGCAGGATGGTGATCCAAAAGAGTGATCGTATTCTCCTGGAAGAAGTCCCTTGTCTTGCGGGCATTGTGTACTGTAGTGTCGTCCTGTTGGAAAAACCCAGTGGACATAGCCTGTGGCCGTTTGACGCCCCTGAAGCTCCATTGTTCCACTGAAGGAAAAAGCACCCCAGACTATTATGGCGCCTCCTCCACTGTGGTGCATAGAAAACATCTCAGGTGCTTGTCATGCCAATAATGTTGGAAAACCATCAGGACCATCAAGGTTAAAAAAAAAATAATAATAATAATTCTCATCAAAGAATAACTCCCCAAAGGTTGATTCTGTTCATCTGGATGTAGCGTTTTCAGTGGAAGAAATGTTTTGTCACTAATCCAGGTCTTCAGTCTCAGGTGACTGCAGGTTTCCCCAATCTTAAAAAACATTACATTTACATAATGACTGAAACTAGCACCACTGGAAGAACACTGGGCTCAGAGGTCAGTTAGCGTTCATCCTCCATCTTCACTGTTTATGTTTTTTATGTTAACCATAGCTGTGTAGCACATCATTATATACCAGTTAGCCCAACTTTAGTAACCCTACAAACGCCAATGCTCTCTCCCAGGCCTCGGTGATGGTACTGCTCTCGAGCTTATGGAGAGGATGCTGTTCCTGTTAGGAACGGATGACACTGGAAAAAACGTTTTCTTTCACTCTATCCAAGGTCACCATGTCTATAATTAGGGGTGGGTATCGAAAACCGGTTCTTGTTGAGAACCGGTTCCCACTGTTTCAATTCCTTGGAATTGTTTGCCATTTTTGCAAACGATTCCCTTATCGATTCCAGTCGCCCCGAATGACGTCACCACGTTGCGGAGCGTCATTTACCTGGCAGGAAGCATGGCGCGTAAGCGGCTCAAACGCTCAAAAGTTTGGTTATACTTTACGAGAACGGATGACAACAGGACAACTTGCAATACTTGCAAAGTAGAGATTTCATTTAAGGAAGGAAACTCTACGAATATGCAAAAGCATTTGCTCACAAAACACGCGATGACCTTAAATGAATGTCGTGTTTTTAATTCTGCTCCGGACTCGTGAATCTCAACCCAGCAGCAGCGGTAACGTTTGCACGTCCTCTCCCGTTAATGCGGCAGGTAAATAATCAACAACAGTGCAGATTATGTTAGCGCGATCTGCCTTATTACAAACCTGCCATTACTGTGCGTTTAGATGACCATGATGAGAGAGACAGAGTCTGGCTCAGATGCTGGCAGTTCTCGCTGCAGTCTACCGTAGCGTCTCCTTTCAGGCAGGATAGACGAATGTCACCGAGCAGTGACTCAGTTTGTGGTCAAAGGTTTGCAGCTGTTTGCCACAGCAGATGATTTTCAGTAAGTGAATGTGTTTAATTGTAGGCAGGGACATTACTGGATATTCTTGTGTAATTGCTACAGAATAATTTATGTTATACTTTGTTATTGCTACAGGAGAATATTTATTTTATTATTTTACATTTACAGTTTTTTTTCCTGGGGACCCTGTGACGCCCCATTGAAGAGCCGTAGGCTGTGGATCTCTTAAGATCTCACTGTTGGGTTTGTAAGGCCATGTTACTCCTAAATTTCTATCTTGTTCAAAGAGAAGATATAAAACAAAGTTCTAAGCTAATCGAACTTAATGTTCTCCTTTTTTTTTTAAAAAAAAAGAATCGATAAGAGAATCGATAAAGAATCGAATCGTTAAACAGAATCGAAAATGGAATCGGAATCGTGAAAATCTTATCAATACCCATCCCTATCTATAATGGCTTCACCTCTTTGCTCTTTGCTGTGTGCAGACCGACTCCACATGAAACAATAACAACATCATCATCAGCTGTTGTGTTATCAGTCTTTTCTTTGAAATACTGGGGCTGCGTGGGCTTAATGTTGTCATGCTTTTTATTCACATGCCTGCTCCTAAATATTTTTTTTATTGCAGGTATATTTTTAGTTGCAAATGTGGGTGAAACACTTGAATTTACTTGGTAACAACTGAGTGCTACTGAGCCATGTTATAAATGAAGCATGAAAGCAAAACATTTGTGTCGAAGACTTTTTATAATAGTTATTCTAATAAAATGAATTGTTTCAGCCCTAATCTCAGCCTTGCAAGATGTTGTCACAAAACATCAAAGGCTTTGTTTGTTTGTATAAAATAAATGTGGTTTAATTAGTTTAATTGTGGTTTAAAAACGAAAACTGACCAAAACTAGTGTGATGACTTCATAAGCTCAGCTCTGAGGTTCTCTGACACTGCTGTCAGAAGTTATAAATGGCCTGTAACACTACCAGTATCTATGGAACGCCAGGGCTGCCATAATGAATTAATTAAATACACCATTAAATAATTCATTAATTATAAATAATTACACAGAAATAATTAATTACATAAATATTTACGATGCATGTAATTAATTATTGACACATTTAATTCATTATTGACACATTTAATTAAATTATTAATAACACATTTAAATAATTATTGACAGTTTTAATTAATTATTTAATGATTGATTTATTTAATTCATTTTGGCACTTTTGTCCCCTTCATCTCTCTCCTTGAAATAATTTTATCTGCCAGCCTCACCCATCAAATTAAGTGGGCGGGGTTAACGCTGCCCATGCAGCTTCTCTAACATTTGACTGGTTGCCATGCAAAGTAAGTCAAGACAGGTCAATCCTAGATAATCGATTGCTTGTGTGGACTTGGGGCAGCCAGGTATCCCAGAATGCATTTCAGATCACAGGCAGCAATGGTGGTGGTGTAAAGTTTTACCCCATAAAACTTAAAATACCCCATTTTTCTGTCACCAACTACACTTTTAATAGTGTTTTAGCCGCGAATGTTGCGGCATAATCTTCACATGTCTGGTCAGGTTGTCGACATAGAACATGTTTGCAAAAGTGCTCAGGTGTTTTCAGAGATTTCACTAGCTCTGCTAACAGTCAGCTGACAGAGTGCACCGAGCTCACAGCCCCGGTGTTCCAGCTTAACTGTTTTGGTTTTTGTTTTGTTTTTTAGTTTGTTTGTTAGTTGTTAACGTTAACCGGGTTGTTTACATATTCCACTCTCCGTGTTCCACATTTGCAGATTCTCATTTTCACCGACTGGTCTTGTGTCTCTTTGCTTCTGTAACATAAAGAACGAGCTGACATTTTTCTCACGACACCAGCAATCAGCTCAACAGGCCCTCAGTTTACCTGCATGCATCCTCCTCCTCACCTGTCAGCGGTTGTTTAACACCTGCTGCTAATTCAAGAAACACGCCCACGTCTGATGTCCAATCACCGGCACACAGCTTTGAAACCTCACCTGAGTTTTAGCTCTCAGTGTTAAACGCTGGACTTAATTCACTCAGGTTTTGTCTGTCGGGTCACGTTTACTTTGCTGTTTTATTTACAACTGAGCAAATCGGTTTGGCTGAGGTTAAAGTTACGTTTCATAACTGAGACGTTTAATGGTTCACTGGCACATGTGTTAGACTGAACCATTCGCTTTTCTTTATCTGGTGTGTTTTAGATTTAATTTGAGATTAAACTGACTTTTAAAATGTTTTATACAAAAAGGAAAGAGAAGGCGCATTTCCTAAGACTAAAGGCAGGAAGGTGTCCTTTAAAACTAAACATGTTAATAGGACCTCCCTATTTATATCATAGTTTATGATATCGCACGTGTATTTCAGTAATAGCCTACTTATTTCAGTGTAGTGGTGAACAGTCACACAGCTCACGTGGGCGTTATCTGTGATACTCCTTAACTATAATTTATCCAAGTTAACGTCAGATAACCATTCAGACAGTCAGACAGTTCTGACTGTTCATTCAGACAGTTCTTTTGGAATGAAAAACATAAACACCCATGCTCCCGGTAGGTTCCCGCTGTGCCAGCTGTTTACATTACAGCTGCTTATGCAGTAACCATGGTAACAACGGACTCTGAGAGGCTGGATCGACGCAGGTCAGACAACAATTCTACATGTATGATCTTAAAACAGGACACAGCAATAATCCGTCCTGGCCTCATATCAAATGTGAACGCAGACTGAGTCTATGTTTGACGTTTGCTTTATATCTAATCTTCCTCTCAAACATTTAAACAGCAGCGAGTCTGCAGCTGAGGGAATACAAACTCAAAAAATGACTCAAAAAATTCATTTGGTGATTTATTAAATGTATAAATGTTATTCTAATCTGCTGTTGAGTCTCTTACGCTGATGAAAACACAGATCACGAACACCTGTTCAACCAATCACTTTCATTTCACTTTGATCTGCGACGAACTGACGGTTCATCTCTGTTACAGTGTTGCGTTAGACTGCTATATTTTCTTGTTCTTTATGCTGTAGATTTTCACGTCTCTGGAATAGTTGGCAGTAATAAGGATGATTTTCTGTAAAATCATATCGATATGACCCGTGACATATTCGTAGATGACCGTAAGATTAGTCAGCTGGGAAACTCCGTGTCAACTCATAGAGCTGAAGATCTCGTGGATATGCTGATCTTGCTCCGTGGTGTACAGGTCCGTTTACCCTCATGATTAATATTCACAATAAAAATATTAGCCGAACATCATGAAGTCTGCATGTGTTTCATAGTGTCGAACAACCTTTGTACAGTTAAAGCCAGCAGTTACTACATGACGGAAACACCAACGTTATCTCTTTTATGCGTTTATACGCAGGTCACGCTGATTACTGAACAAAACCCAAAGATCAGCTGTTAATCGAATTTATTTGCTCTCTCTCCTCCTTAAACATGTTTTTAATGTTAGTTATAATTCAGAATTGGCGACTGAAACACGTAGGACACATAAGAACATCAGGAAATAAAAACCCGATAAATATAACCTCAGTAAAAGAAGTCAGTGTCAGCGGGGGTTATTACAGCTGTGTACGCTTTGTCGGTGGTAATAACAGCTCGATTGTTTGCGAGGCGCGCGGGTCTATCCCACGCTTTGCCGTGAGACTGGGCAGACATCTCCGAAATCATCGAAGCACTTTTGCGAAGAGGCTCTATCTTGAGAAACCGACCAGACATATGAAGATTAAACCACTACATTCTCGGCTAAAAAAATATTAAAACTGTATTTGGTGACACACAAACAGGGCTTTTCAAAGTTCAGTTCTGTTAGTTTCCACATGCCGGTTGTTGTGTGCTAAAAACAATGGCCACCAGGCCAAAGCAATGATTTTGACTCGACCAGCGTTAACCACGCCCCCTGAGTTTGATGGGTGAGGTTGACAGATAAAATTATTTCATGGTGAGACCTGAAGGAGTCAACTGTGCCAAAATGAATTAATTAAATACACCATTAAATAAATATTTAAATGTGGCAATAATTAATTAAAATGTGAAATAAATAATTAATTAAATGTGTCATTAATTAATTAATTGCATAAATATTTATGTAATTAATTATTTCTGATTTTAATTAATTATTGCCACATTTAATTAATTATTGCCACATTTAATTAATTATTGCCACATTTAATTAATTATTTAATGGTGTATTTAATTAATTCATTATGGCAGTCCTGGCGTTCCATAAGTATCTACCTATTTATGCAGTGTAGCATTTCTCAATCCTAAATTACATAATATTTCATTGTGTGAGTATTTTACTAATTTTAATTAAATGATAAAACTTCTCAATAAAATTAGGTGATTCGTCCAAGATAGATATTAAGTTTGTGTTACCTTCTTCATAGAAAACCATGCATCTATATTTCTGGCCTCCTGACAAGCAAAATAATGTTTGGAATTGTTTTTGTGATCTGTTTTGTGTTATTTGGGTTTTATATAAAGGGAAATCTAATAGTATAAGGGATTCTTGTGTTAAAACTTAGCCTGGATTTTTCAGTTACTGTAACTACCACATTACCCAGCCTTAAATTGGTATGTATATATCTCACCTTTCAGACCTGATCATCTAAGCTGTCATGTCAAGCACGTCCATTCCTCAGAGAGGCCATTTAAGTGCCAAGTAACGGTAAGAGTTGTGACTGGGTCTCTTGCTTTCATGTTTACTTTAAGTTTACATTTTGGTCATGTGTCTTCATCACAGGCCAATAAAGGGCAGTTTTGTTTAGAGATTATCTGCCACTCAGAAACTGTTAATTTCCATTTGTATCATGTCTTATGGTTACTTTGTATATTATAATAACTGAGTTCTCTGTGCTTCAAATATGCATTTTCTGAAATGTAGTGGCTGGTAGTCCATGGTTTTTGGCAAAACACATTTCTGATCAGTCATGCTGCTCATGAAAGTAACATGAACGATCTTGAGGTTGATCACAGAAAATAGCAACCAATGCAGCACAAGCTGCACTAGTTATCTAGAGTGCCCTTTTTGCAAAGTGTTTTGTTAATGAAGTGAAACTACAATACAAGTTGAAAAAGAAAAATTGATTTCCTGATTTTTCATTTTTCTCAGGCTTGTACGTCTGCTTTTGCTACCAAAGACCGCCTGCGATCTCACATGATCAGACATGAAGGCAAAGTGACCTGCAACATCTGTGGCAAAATGCTAAGTGCCGCCTACATCACAAGTCACCTCAAGACCCATGGGCAAGCTAGCTTCAACAGCCCATGTAACAATAAAGGTAGGCGCATATCTCCTTCCCTTATTTGCTCACTTTTGCATTTGTAATAATATTGCTGCGGTAATGATTACAGATGTGGAGCGTTTAGACGGACAACGTGGCTCCAATTCCTCTCAAAATGAAGTCAAAATGACCTTTTTGTGGGGGCTGCCATATTGCACTTTTGGAGCCCAAGTATGAACAGTAGTGACTTCAAGTGGAGTTGCTGCATCACACTCCCACCCACACACCCGCTGGACGTAACCGCGAACAAACCCACCTACACTTTTTATATAGCCCAGCTGCCCCAATTTTGAGGATATCTGCTGATGGGTTTACCACGACTGATGGTTCGTTAAATGAAGGTGAATACAACCATGTTGCTATAATTTAAAAAAGACACAGCTTAACATCTTATAGTTCTACAACATCTGGCATCACTCTGTAGCCCCTATTGTTAATGTGTTAGCTAGATTAGCCTTTAGTGTATGCACCGTGTTAGAGGCTTGTTGCTAGCTAGTTAGTGATGCTACACGCCTATGTTACTTTCATAGACTTGGTTTGAATGATACAGCACTACTTAGATTTTTAAATATTGTCCTTTGAGATTTTAACGTAAGCCTGAGGATGATATAAAAATGAAGATTTAAGCAGTTTTAGATCCATAGCACTCACAGAGCACTCTGCAGTCTGGTAACATGGAAACTTTAAAATAAAATATTAGATTCAAAAACACAGCAGTGGAAGTGTAATTTGTTCTTTTCATTTAATACCAGGATCCAGAGTTCACCTTATTATTCACAGACACATTTCACCTGGGGAAAATGAGTGAAGGATACCATCAGGACCAAGCTAGGTGTTGTGGAGCCAGAGGTTTCCAGAAACTTTCTCCCTTTCTTTCATCACTGCTGTCCTATGCCAGATTTTCGGTTGTCCCACTGAGAGAGACATTATTTCAGAAACATCAGGAGGAATGAAGCAGGACTCATTATCTTCACTAGCAGCTCCCTCAGAGGGATATCTTCTTCAGATCTCCATCGTAGACCCATCACAGAACATCTTTAAACCCAGCACTTCATAAACAATGTGATGGCGACCTTTGCCTTGTGTAATGTTAGCAGTAGTGCACATCATCCTCAGATAAAGCACAGAGGACCTGGACTTTGACATAACAATGTTGTATTCAGTCCAGTAGAAAGATATTAAAATTTAAAATACATATTATTGTCTCTTGTTACTCTTGTATGAATGGCTCTTAATTAATTTATGATAAATAACACACTATTAGCAAAACACAGTGTGAAAGTTTTTAGTTCAATATACAAGTAAAGACCTTTGATGTTCCAAATCATGTCCTTTTCATGCAGCTGACTACAGTCTGTGTTAAAAGCAGAGGCTGTGCAGGTCTGAGATCAGCAGGTTTCTGCTGAGTTACTGTTTATGCTCCTGTATAGTGAAACCAGTCACCTGGATGTTAGACTTTTATCAATAAAACGGCTGCAGCTTTCACTGACAGCATCTCATGTGGTACTTTTTAGTCTTAGTACTGTTTTCATCAGTTAATTTTGGAGTTACTACAAAGAGTGAATATATAGGATCATTTGTTGCCACTTGGGGGTGCTGAGGTCTGAATCTCAGGGCAGCATCTGTAATCACAGAGAAGATAATCATTACAAACAATGAAATGTTTATTTCATTTCAAACCCATCTGTTCTCTGATTGGATAGTTAAATTTGTGATTGACATGACATTGGCCAATCAGATGAAAGGAAGAAAAACAGGGTCAAAATTTGTACTTGTAACTTGAAACTTGAGTGCAGAGTTTCACACGTATTTTTGGGCTCACAAGTCCACACACAAATCTTTTTTACAAGCACAAAAATTATTTTTACACATACAAATCCTGATTTACAAGTACAAAATATTTATGACCACAATTTGAGCCCATAGAGTTTGAAATCCTTTTTGTAACCATGTCTCTTACAGGTGCCATTTGTGGTCCTTATACACACACAGTACGGTAATATTACGTTGAAGCAGAGCACGTATCACTCCACGAGGCTCCTCGGTAGCCGTAATGCTCCGACAATCCATCAAGCAGTGCAGCTTCGTAGCTTACCAAAGTCGTACCAAAACATTTTATGAAAGGTTTCTGAGCGCTGTGTACCACATAAAATCGGTTCGCGGTCAGTAAGCACAACCAGAATTCATACATATGGCACACTGTCGATTTTTGAGAAAATTAAAGGATTTTAGGCGTCAACGCATTAGCGCAGCTCGTTGATGCCTCCAGCCCTACGCACGGGGTCATCTGCGGTAACTCGTTAACGGAGATTTGCCCCGTTAATGCAGCTATGGCGTTAACATCACGCTGACAGCACTAAAATGGTAATCTCCAAATGTTTTCTTTTTACCAACCAGCTCCTCTTTGATAGCTGCTGTGTCCATCTTGTCGTTGCCTGCATGTGAAGCGATGGGGGAGTGGGAGTTGTGTTCAGTGAAGGAGAGAGCCGAGGCAGAGTAACGTTGCGTAGAGATAAAAGTGGACGAAAGAGAGGCAAACTTGCAGTTCCACAAGTATAATTATAACGTAACATAGACTATATCATATAAACGATATTGTCACATCTCATATCTCGTAGGCACACTTAAAATCCTTTAATTTTTTTCAAAAATTGACAGTGTGCACAGAAATCTGTCTTTAGTACGACTTTGGTAAGCTATGAAGGCGCACCGCTTGATGGATTGTCGGAGCATTACAGCTGCCATAGTCAGGAGCCTTGCGGAGTAATCTGGGTCCAAAACTCTGTCGGCTTCAGGTCCCAAAGTCAAACAAACACTACGGCATTACTGATAGTTAACAACTGTCTAAATTCTTTCATCTTTAATAAAATTATCAGCGTTGCTGCTTTACCAGGTGTAACAATTAAGTTTAACATCCAGGCATCCATGAAAACAGAATTTATTAAATTCAACAGAGTTAGAAGTTAGCAGGAAGTTAGCTCGCTAGTTTCCACCTAAACATGATATAGCATGTTCTGACTGAGAGATTTCTGAAAAAATTAAAACGTACAGCTCTGCTATCACTTCCAACATGAAGTGGAATGAAGACAGAAAACTAAACAGCAGTGACGTTTGTAGGGTTACTGAAGTTTGACTAGCTGGTATACAATGATGTCCTACGTGATTGCTAGCAAAACAGCTATGTTAGCATAACATTAGCACAGTGAAGCTGGAGGATGAACGCAAACTTTTTTTTACTCGATAAAAGTTAACGTGAGGGTTTCTGGTGGTCAGGGACAAATGCAATTGCATGGCAGGATGCTATAAACCAGGGGTGTCAAACTCAAATACACAGTGGGCCAAAATTCAAAACTGGAACAAAGTCGCGGGCTAACGTTAATATTTATTGAAATATATTTATTCCTCCAGATATAAGAATGAATCTTTTCTTATGGACTCAAACACGTTTTGCTGAAAAAACATGACCAAAATTGGCCCGCGGGCCAGAGTTTGACACCTATGCTATAAACGGACCAAAATTCAGTCAGGAGAACAACTGAGGTAATCCATCCACAATACGAGGTTAGTCATTAATATACTGCAACAACATGGGAATAGAGCAGCTGCGAAAGAATTCAGCATTAATGAATCAATGGTACGGAAGTGGAGGAAGCACAGTTTTTGGCTTTCCCCATATTCCAAAAGTGCTTTGACTCTTTGCTATGACTGTCGCCCAGCATAATTTGCAGATGATGTTGTTTGCAGCCGCTGCAATGCTTTCGACCAAAACAGGCGCAGCTTGATGACACCATCAACATGCGTTATCGCGATAGAGCGGTATAGTCAAAATCTCTACCGTTGGCCAAATTTATATAATTTCTACCGTATACCGTTTATACCACCCACCCTTAGTAGCCTGTGACAAAAACACATAATTTGTTCCCAGTTCTCCAGTTGAATCTTTGGAAAATGCCAAACATAGCAATTAAACAGCTAGAAGATACTATTTTTTTCTTTTCTTTTTTATTACATACTTACTTAAAAATGCATCATTATAAGATTATTACCTAACACGAGACCTGAAAAATGCATCTGACTCTTCAGCTGATCATTCCATCTATCCATCTATTATTCACTGAAGCTTCATCAGAAATGGTCTAATTTGAAGGGTAACTTTCAAAAAACTATTCTTAAGAAAGGGGAAACGGGAAAGGTGGAGGTATGCTAAATTACACAAGAACTGGACTAATAATTAGTGACATCAGGTCTTATGAAGTGATACACAATTTCAGATTTTTGGTTTAATTTGTCATCAGTATGTAGAGTGGAGGTCAGGAGTGATAGTCTAATGCAATCTGTACCACAAGGTGGAGGCACTGTTATGGTTTGCAGCTCCATTTCAGCCATTGGTATTGGGGATCTTATCAAAATGAAGAGAATTATAAATGTTGAAAAGTACTGAGAGATTTCGATCCACCGTGCATTACCATCTAAAAACGTATTTGATTGGAAATGGCTTCTCTTATTCTTCAACAATGATGCCAAAATAGCCAGTCCTTTTGGCATCATTGCTTAAGCATACTTCAATTGAAAAACGGACACAGTTATGGATTGACCTCCCCAGAGCCTGGACCTCAACTTTAATTTGACTGTGGTATCATCTTGACAGAGAAAAGAACAAAAGGCAGCCAACGGCCAACAATATTCCTGAAGACTACTTAAAGTAATTTAAAGAAAGCTTGCCTAAGAGAGTTCAGGCTGTGTTAAACTGTAAAGGTAGCAATATTGACTTGTATATTGACTTTCAAGCCTGTTAAAATTGTAAAAACTCAATTTTCCCCTTATATACTGCATTTCCATTTATTTTCTTGCATTAAAAAATGACTACACCCATTTTCAGTTTTCCTGGAAAGTCATAAAGAAATGAAAGCTGGCTCAAGACATTTGCACTGTACTGTATACTTGAAATAGTCTTTAATGATTTTTTTGTTTTCTTGTGAGATAATGGACTCCACAGAACTGTACAATATCATGTTATAATTATATTTTCTTACTGTGGTTGTGCAGGTTTAAGTACTGGTGGAATTTGAGATCACCTTTTTTTTGTGTGTTTGTTTGTTTACATATTTCTTATAAGTAATCCCTAACTACTAAACTGCACACATCACATGAAAGGGAAAATGTTAGAAGTTGGTCTGTTTAGGTGATGTCTACAAAGCGTGTGGATTATAGAGAAAAGCTTTCAGAGGAAAACCTGGTCTTATTAGGGGAAATAGCATATCTCTAACCTTAGATGGTAGGTTTCATTTCTAGATATTTATAGTATTTATTAAAGCTTCCAAAATGTGACCACCCAGATTTCCAAAATCCTATCCCAAAGACTGTCTGCTCGTAGACCAACGAAGTGTCTCAAAGAAACCTGCTTCCAGGAGAAGAAAATGTTAGTGTAAATGTATCAACACCAATTGAGAAATGTTACATAATGGGAAAGTTTTTAGGATAAAAATTTGACCTTGTATTTTCACATTTTTACTTTTAAGATGTTTTCACTTGTGTTTTAAATTTACAGTTACCTAAAAGTAAAAATAAAAAATATTTTTTTGTGGTAAACATGTTGCAAAACCCGCTGAACGAGCAGTTTATTACAAAGCAGAGGACCAAGATGTCTCATTCTCAGCTGTCCTCTGTCCACCACATGGATTTGTAACCACAAAGCACCTGTGATTTATGAGCAAATCACTGCAAACACAAAATCCCTCATTCTTTCAACCAGCAAAAATGAAGTTGAAAGAGAATTTTGTATATCTGCAACTGCTAACGAGTTATCCAGCATAAATGCAGTGACCAGTATGCTTCTGTGACATTAGTATTTGCTCAGATATTTGACAAGCGTTCAGTCCACATGCCAGCAGTGTCTTCTCACTTAGTTTCTACCAGCATTGTCAGTTAAAGAGGACTGTTAGTTAATTAAATTTTATTTATATAGGGCCAAATCAGCCTCAAGCGCTTTATATTATAAGGTAAAGACGCTTAATGGACCCAGCAATTAAATTACCTCTTTGAGTGAACATTTGTCAACAGTGGGAAGGAAAGGGCAGAAACCTCCATGACCAGTTGGGTGTGATGGGAGGAAAACAACATAAAGACACACTGTGGAAGAGAGACAGACATTATTGATAACTACTAATTTAATGCAGAATGCTGAGTGAAAAAGGTGAGTGAAGAAGAAATGGTCCTGGTCTCCAGCACCATTGGCCTATTGCAGCATAACTAAGGGAGGATTTAGGGTCTCCTGATCTAGACCTAATTATATGCTTTAGCAAAAGGGAATGTTTGAAGCCAAATCTTAAAAGTAGAGACTGTCTGTCTCCCAAATCCAAATTAAACTGGTTCCACAGAAGAGGAGCCTGAAAGGTGAAGGCTCTGACTTCCATTGCACTTTTAAATACTTACTGATCCATTTAGAAACTGTGGCTGTTACCATGTTGTACAGTCAAAACAAGGGCATGTCTGAAATAATGGTTTTTGTAAATAATGAGTATATATATTAATAATTTGTTTTTCACTTCATACTGTCCAGTAATGGTGGAACATGGTTTGATTTCCAGAGACGGGATATAAAAAGGGCAAGAAAGGTATGGCGTTATTTCTGTGCCACTATTCTGAGCGCACGTAAAAAAGGTTTGCAGGTGCAAGTGTTGCATTTTGAGGAGAAATTTATTTTGAGCGAAGAAAAGCTGAATTTGAGTGAACAAAATTCACTGTTTCGTGCAAAAAATGTATTTCAGTGTTTGCTATTATCCACACACACACAGCACAGAGTGGCGGAGTTTGAAAATTACTCTGTCTGGGTCACAAAATAAACTTTTAAGATATTTTCATGCGAGAATGGTGCTGTGTAAACTTCTAATACCTGCTCGATTTATGAAGAAATCACATATTTGCATAACTGCTCTGACGTTTTCGGAGATGCCTGTTACCCACCAGCTGACCGCATAGCTGGACTGGTCATTGGGCATTTGCCCGGTGGGCCGATGGTGATTTTTCATTTTTATGTTTGTTTGTTTTTGTTACGGTATAAACAATGAAAGGTGGTAGATTAGCCAATTGGTCATGATCAACTCTGGGCTGGACCAATTACAATACATCCGTATTGAGAGGAAAAGGATTGCTATTCGTCCCAAACTTCAGCAACGATGAAAAAAAAGACACAAAGCTGGAGTTATTCTGTCTTTACGTTGCACAGCTGCCTCTTCTCCCCTCATTCTCCCCCTCCCTCTCCTGTTGCTACTTCAATCTCTCTTGTTTGTTTATCTCCCACTTTGCGCCAGAAACGAAACCAGCGGATGTCGCGCTAAACAACAACAGCAGCACGTTCAAGCTTGATCAGCTGTTGTTAGAATTTATTTAAAATTAATATCTAGTATCAGCTGATGTTTGCTGGAGCCACAGCCGTAAAAGCTGCTGCTCATGATATCGGTTTGGAAACATGAAGGTGATACAAATCATACATATATACCAACAAGACTGTACGTCACTGTCACAACAGCGTTTGTTTTAGTTCAAAGGCTTTATGGTTTTTCCTATAACACCTGGTGGTGTAGTCGGTGATTTTTTTGTCAGTTCAGCTTTATATATTATGTTTAACCCGAGTGACCACCCGGTCAGCTGGTGGGTAACCGGCATCTCCAAAAACGTTGGAGCACTTATGCAAATATGTGATATCTTCATAAATCGAGCAGGTATTAGAAGTTTACACAGCACCATTCTTGCATGAAAATATCTTAAAAGTTTATTTTGTGACCCAGACAGAGTAATGTTTCAAACTCCACCACTCTGTGTTCCTCCGCCACTGCCTCGTTTGAGTTTTGGACGAAATGGATTCTGGGATATTGCATTTCTTCATTTCGAGCTGATTGGAGACCAGAACAGCCAATCAGAGTTTTTTTTTGCATCCAAGTCTGTGATTGGCTGGTTTTGTGGCGCAAATATAACGGTGTAGAGAAAGAGTTGAGCGCGCACGGGCAGAAATGTTGAGAGCGTGAGCAACACATTGCGAGCGAGCGCAAATGCAAAAACTGAGCGAGAGGGGCTGCTATTGTGTGTGTGTGTGTGTGTGTGTTTGTGTGGATAATAGCAAACACGGTAATACATTTTTGGCACGCAGCAATGAATTTTGTTTACTCAAATTCAGCTTTTCTTCAAAATAAATTTCTTCTCGAAATACAACACTTGCACCTGCAAACCTCTTTTACGCGCGCTCAAATTTTTTTTACGTGCGCTCAGAATAGTGGCACAAAAATAACGCCATAGAAAGGAACTTAAAGCTTAAGTGTGGAAAAACTTTCTTTACTTCTACTTTCTATAGACAGATTAAAGGTGTACAAGCATGCACCATGTGTGTATTGTAGTAACAAAATTCAGTGTAGGTTTAAAGTAACTGAGTCAAATGAGAGAGAAGCCATGATTTAAATGTCAACCTACACATTTGTCAATATTTTTGTTCTGTAACTGTAAATTTAAAACACAAGTGTGGAAAAAAATTACAAGTAAATATAAATGTTTTGTACATGTTTCCAAATTTTATTCTAGAAGCACTGACATTCTTGCAACATATTTAACTTTATACCCATGAGTCATACTGTCAGAATCCTCGAAGCACAGGCCAAGATGGAGGAATGTTAGCCTCTTTAGCCCTAGCTAATCCATCACCCTAAGACCCAGACATTTATAATTTATTTGAAAATCATATATTTGGCCTTGCTTACCCTAATAGAAAAAAACACACACACAAAGTTTAATTTGAGAGACTGACATTTTGGTTTTATTTTATACTAGAAAGGCTAAAACCCTGGTCGAGGTGTTGTACCCCATTCCCACCTACACACAACTTGACTAATTGATCAAGTTGACTCCAAGAATAATGGCAGTGCTCCCCTTGTTTATGTAACCCAATATGTGTCTGTATTTCTGAATAGGCATAAGTGACTGGCAGTGGAACCACTCAGGGCCACGAAAAGGTAATCCCGTAGCAGAAATAGCAGAAATCCCTAATTATTTAAGCATAACCTCTGCAAAGCATTAGTGGCCAGTTTTAATTCATGTTGTACCATGTCACCTAAGTACAAAGAGATTTTTTTTTTCTTGAAGCACTGGTACAGTTGAGGCTATTCTCATGTGTAGATAATAGATATTTTGCTAATGTAAGGTTAAATTTCATGAAGCAGGATCAGTAGATCAATTAAATTAACCACAAAAAGGACCATAGCACTCGGGGTAGATGTGCACTCCTTTACATTTCATCACAGGCCATCTGCTATTACCGAGCTGTCATTTCTGTCTGGACTTTGAAATTTAGATTTTCTTTTTGAGAATGGATCACAAATGACCCAGCAATGTGCCAGTTATCTGTGGGCAAGAGTGAAACTAGTCAGTGATCCTAAGCTTACTGATCTAAGACCTACACTGCAGTGTGTGTCCAACCTTAAGAATATGCAGAACTTAAGATGTCCTTAATATGTTTCTGTTTCAATTTTTTAATTATACCATTAACAATAATTAACTGGTTAGTCTATTGATCCTGCTTTTTGAATTTACCCCTCAGGTGAGTTGACGGTAGGAGAGATTTTAAATAACTCCTTCCAAGTCCTAATTGACAACTCTCATAAAGGTAGGTTTCTTCAAATATATTACCACAGTTGACACTATGTGATAATGATGTATTGATATTTTCAGTCACCCACAGCCGAGGAGCTGAGAGGGCTGTTGTCTCCTTGTTTTGAAAGGGTAATATGTATCTATAAGGCTGACCAGCCCTAAATGTGTTGTTTGTTTGTTTTTTTTCTTTTCTAATACAGATGCCAACAACTTACACAACAGCTCTGCGGCTACGACACCTGTCACCAACTCTGCAGCCAACACCTCTGCTATGAACCGCATTGTCAATTCCAGCAATGCTGTTACCATCACAGCTCAGATTAATACTGCCACCAGCACCGTTAACATTACATCGCCAGTTAACCTGCAGCACCCTGTCACCATCACTGGCCCTGTGAACCTGACCTCTGTTGGAATCCCTACAACAGCACACATGAATATTGCCCACCCGGTAGCTATCACCACTCCTATGCCCATGAATATAACTGGGCCACTCAATATTGCTATGAGGCCCATGGAGTCTATGCCTTTTCTTTCCCAGGTTCTGCCATCCTCCCCTCCTTGGTAGAACGTTTGTTCCTCATGTAACAGTTAGTGATGTTTTAACTGCCTAATAACGGACAAAGCCATTAGATATTAGTAAAATCTCCCTCTAAATGAGTTGATAGTGTACTGGGCATAAAAAGGTGAACTAATGTGTCACGTAGATGGTAACCAATGATTGTTACTTACAGAGGTCAACATTATTACAACATTATGTGGTAATTATGAATTTTATTTTTAGTTAATACAGAAAATACATATTTTTGTAACTTAGCAATGGTCAGAAATTAATTAATTAGAGTACTAGCATGTACATAAATTGTTCTTTTATAGAATATATATGCATTTTGTTTTATGCATTTTACCTTAGGACATTAGTAGAAATGTTTTAATAGGGGAAGACTTTGTTGATTGTGAGTTGTTTTTGTTTTTTTTGCCTAATTCAGTGAACCTGAAAAACCACAGTCCTACATCATATTGATGCAAAATCTGTAAATCCAATAATATGTCCAATAATATTGATAAATAGTTGTCAAACCTATTAGTTGGATCCCTGAAGGCAGAGCCAGTCTTACATGTCCATGTTTTAAAGAGCTGTCATTGCTTGCTTTCAACGTCACGAATGAGCTCTCATGCTCAGGTAATTCCAATTTGTTACATCGTCATCATTTAACCAGATAACATGTGATTTCATAGTTTGGGAGAAGTGGAAATAGGTTTAAGCCAAAGAATTTTATAAATGTAATTTTGCCCATGAATGATATTTTCAGAAAGAAGGGGGGAAATCTTTTAACCAGTATGGAGATTTTTTTTTTCATCTGAAAACCAGAGAGAATAAATTGTTGCCTTTAAAGAGACGAACACAGTAGATGCTAACGTGTCCTGGTCATCACACGATTACGCTCAAATGTTTCCAGGACCCAATATATTGCTCAAATATGAATTCTACTTTTTGTACCATTTTAATGTTTGATAATGCTAATATTGATCTATTAGTCAATTGTATTACTCACAGTTGATCATGTGAACAGTTTTAATTACACCAATAGACTCGAACCAAAAAGTAGGTTCTTTCACTTAAACATGGTTTTAAATTATTGGGCAGTTATTACACTTCCAGCTGTTCTATGTTAAACTACTTTGTATTTGCATTTTACCCTTTTACAAATATGTATAATTTTGCTGTAATGGTTGACATTGAGCAAACTCAGTGCAGGAGTCTTTACCGTAAACGCAATATACTGTAGGGAGACAAACCATTTAAGATCGTTATTGTCAAGTTATTTGACAAGACACTGTTGATCTTATCAGAGTGAGAAGTAAAAATTATATTGTGCAACTGGACATCTTAAAATATGGATAATGTGTGATGCTATACTGATATTTAGGAAATGTCTTAATATTTGTGTTGCTTCTTCTTAAGGAAATGTTTTTTTTGTCCTTTTTAGCTGATTTTTATTTTAGTGGACTTCTCAGTATTTTATATTTGATATGTTTTAAAGTTAAAACAAGATATGTTTATTTAGAGTATGTTTTGATAAATTTTGCGCCCCTCCCCAGCAGAATTTCTACAGTTAAAGTTGCTGGAAGCACAATCATTCCTTACTGCTGGAGACAAGTTTATGTGGAACTAAGTTTGGGGGGGTTGTATTATTTTGTATTTGAACGTGACAGGTGAAAGTATTGCTTCCTGAAAAATGTCACTTAGGCTTTGCCTGTTAAAATCCTGGTATTATCAAAAGTCAAACATTAAATTTAGCTTTTTTTAAGACTTTTTAAACGTGAAAGCCAAAAGAGAAGACATTAAATTTAAGTGGCGCAGTCCCAAAGTTTCTGTGGTGTGTTCAGTTGGTTAGATTTTTAATTTAGCAGATAGTGGATCCCATCACTGTCCATCATTTGTGTCAACATGTCAGACATTTTACACTGACCTTTTTTTCTTTTTCTTTTTTTTTCTTTCAAACCAATAATGTAAAACACTATTTTATTGCCTTTACCCACGGTAGATAAAGCCTTTCTATTAACTACATGTTATTGGTGCAAAACCTTCATCAACACTGATGTGGCCGTCCAGCCTGGAGAGAAAGGAGAATAAGGAGTCTTATACATAAGCCTGGTGTCACTTTATTTTTATTATGAGAAAAATCCCACTAAAAAGGAAAACATGTTTTACTTGCTGCAGTTTTTATACAGCCGCAAATGTCCAAAAACATTTGTACACCATCTCACTGGATTTTAAGACAAATAATTAGGATGTGATTAAAATGCAGACTTTCAATTTTAATTTAAGAGGTTTTACATAAATTCTGTATTAACTATTATGAATTACAGCAGCTTTTTTACAGGCCCCAATTAGACAGCTGACAAACAGTTTCATGGCAAAGTGACACCTCTTCTTTTATTATTTTTAGCTGGTAAATTATCTGGACATCATTACAAATGTTGAATTTGCATGTGGTAGTTATTAACCTCAATATGAGTGGGAGTCAAACCATTGGTTACACTCAAGAAAAAGAAGACCAGGTTAGAAAACATTTTGGTTTTGTCTTGGATAAATAAAACCAATGTTTTCATTTACCAGAATAGTAGGAAGAGATCCGAAGCATACTACATAATTTGTCAAACAAAGCCTTGGCACGGGCATGTATGGCTTCCACAAATGTTTATTGATGACGTGGCTTCTGATAGGATTAGTAGGATGAATTCTGAAGTGTACAACTATACTTTGTTTCTATTAATGGCAAATAGATAATGTTGCAAGGTAGACTGCAAAACCAGTCCAAGAGAAAAAGAAGTGAGATATGTTCATTGGCCAAACCAGTCACCTGGTGTCAATTCATATTTTCAGTTAGTAAAGACAAAACTGGAGACCTAGGCAGATGTCCACATCTTGGTGATGTCCATGGGTTGAAGACTTCCAGCAGTCATTGACTGCAAAAGATAATCATTTTTATTACCGTTGCTAAACATTAGTAAATAAAGCAATACTTTTGCTAAACTATTGACTTAAGGCAGAAAATGTGCATCTTAATCACATCTTGGTTATTTTTCTAATTTAATTATATTGGTTTTTAATTTTTTGGTTTCAAAATTAAAATTGCCAGTGTGGTGCTTTAAGCACAACATAATAAAAACGTTATTCAAATGCTTGTGGCTTTAACTAGACCTTATCCCTCCAATACTGAATACTGAGTGTTGTCTGTCCTCTAAGATTACCAAAATAAGAAAATGGTCATAGTACAAAGTTATCTACATGTTGTCCACTCCAAATGGTGCTACTAATTAGAGATTGAACATGAAGCCATTAATTACTTCTAGAATAATCCTCAGTGCAATAGTATAGTAGGACATTAGGTCTTGCTTGTATTTCCATTAGCTGTGGCACAGTGTTAGTAATATCAAACTATAGCAGCACAGATCAAACCTGTCAGCAGAGAAATGTTCTTGATGTTTGTAATTTGTTTAGGAAAGTTATCTGTTGCTAGAAAGAGAGAAATAAACTACAGCCTTATTCTGTGCAAAAGCAGAGTTTTCTCTGTAGGTTTCATATGCTTCCTTATTTTATTTATTTTATTGTTGTTGTTATTGTTTTCTTGTCACTCTAGCAACCTAGATAATTGGGATAATTAATAAAGAACATTTGCCTAGGTGTAACTAAAAGATCAAGATGCTAAAGGATGGGTGTTGTGTTACTGATGTTATTACTTAGTGGTTTTGACAATTTGCAACCATGTGCATGCAGCATCCACTAAGTTGCCCTTAGAAGTTACAGGCTCATGACTCTAAATGTTTACATACCTTTTCCTGCTGTTTCAGCCATTTCATTTTCATTTGTGCCCCCTTCAGTTAAGACTTGTGAGCTTGCACATATTCTGCTGCTCTCTTGAGCAGGAATAGGTTTACAGAGCACATTACATCTGGAGATGTCTGCTTGATTGTTTGAAAGGGTGAACATGTTTCCTGGCTGTGAGTGTCTTGAGCAACATGAATATACAGTTTTTTGATACTTGGATTTTGTAGTTTTTCACCCTTTTACAGTGTAGGAACTCCGTAGCACCTGCAGTAAATGGTAAGATATAGGGACTACAGGACAATGGTACATAGAGCGGCATTCCAGTTTGGTTCAACTGGACAATGACTGTCAGTCCCACTTCACCTGGCTCATCTGTATGTTGGCAACTCAGTTGTTTAGCTCATTAATTTCATTTTATGTATGCTAACAGTCCACAAGGGAAGGTGCTTTTAATTTTGAATGGCATTATTTGTTGAAAATATATTTCCTGGTTCTTTTGTTTGTTTGTTTTATGTTGCCTGTGGATGATGAGTTGATTAGAAGGTAATTAGAAGGGTGAAGACTTTTTATAAAAACAAAAACACTAAAAAAAAAAAAAAAAATACAGGATGAAAGCTTAGTATGTGGTGTCATTTGTCCTTCTTTAGTGGCTGGTTAACAAGTGTGCCTAAAATACTTTACAAGACTTTTCTCACACATTGATACTTCCTCTTCTAGTTAAGCTGTGCAAGAGAATAGCCTTGTGAAGGAATCCTTCATTAGTTCAAACGGCCTAGGGTCCTGCATGGCCAGTTTTTGGCTTTGTTCTTTAAAGCTAACAATAATGAACTTAATGTTTTCTACTTAAGGACTAATCTTGAAACACAAAGTGATTGATCTTTAAAAGCGCATGCTCCTGTTAACGTATCATTGACATTTCTCTGTGTGGTTTCACTTTGTAATCCAGCCTAATAGGAAAAACAATTTGTTTGGCCAAATAATTATTTGCGTTTCATTTTGCTTTGTTTTTTGGTGAAGTTTGTAATTTGGCAGATGTGAAGGCAAATGAATGTATATCTTTGTATAAACCATTTAGTTCAGAAGACATGTTAGTTATGACACACAAGGAAAAAAAACTTTTATAAATCCTTTTTGTATTAGAACATTAACAGTGGTAATTTTTGTATATATGAAGATTAGGCTTTCTGATTAGCAGAAAGGTAAAACATTCCTACATTTTTTTAAATGTATGTCCATTGAGAATAATTATGTAAACATATTTCCAATGTTTTATGTGCCTTTTATTTTAATTTGTTTAAATAAAAGAAAAGAATCAAACTTGTTTGTGGACCGTCTCATACAGAGGAATTTCAGTACTCATTCAAGATAAATTTCTGGAGTGATGCAGATCATCTAGATGAGAGAAGTTGTAGTGACTAATAATTTTTGTTGCTTTTACCAGATTTAGTTGAGATTTCTGAAAGGTTATCTTTGTCGAAGCCCACAACACAAATAAATAGCAGAAAATGAATAGATGGAGTCGCTGATCTTTTGCAGTGGAGTGGCTGCTTTGAACTCCCGCTAATCCTAACCCACCAGACAGGTGTCTGCACTCATAATTTTGCCAACATGAAACTGTTCAGTAAATCTTCTTGGCATCGTTATTATTCTTCACATAAACCTTTCTGTGATGTGAGGATTGTCAGCCTAACTACAGCTCACACTTTATGTTATCTGCACTCAGATTGGATGTTAGTCCGCGCATGCTACACTGTCACTTTGACAGTCCAGCCAGATGAACCTGTGACACGCCTGCATTCTGAGCATATTTCAGATCAACACTTCCTGTTTCATGTTTAACACATCAGACTCTGCAGCTGTCAATGTCAACATCCAGAGCCTTCAGGAACTCATGGCAAACCTTATTCACCACAGGGCCTCTGCCACCAAGAAGTTGTTCAATTGCCTCATTGCCTCACCCCCTGTGACGGACGAGTCATCCCCTTCTGCTTCCTCTATAGAAGATATGTCATTGGGATAAAGGAGGTCCTCCAAGTATTCCTTCCAACACCTGACAATATCCTCAGTTAAGGTCAGCAGCGCCCCACTGTACACAGTGCAGGCTTTCCTCTCCTGAGTTGCCTGACGGCTTGCCACATACTCTTTGAGGAAGTCCAAAAGTCTTTTTCCATGGCCTCTTAGAACTCCCCCCAATCCACGTTTTTGTTTCTGCCACTCCCAGAGCCGCGTTCTACTTGGCCTGTCAGTACCTATCATCTGCTTCCTAAGTACCACAGGCTAGTAGGGGTGGGGGAAAAAATCGATACTGTGTAGTATCGTGATATTTTGTTTGCTAATAATGTATCGATACAAGGGACAGCAGAAATTGATATTTTGTTACAAAAAGGTTTTTGTGCTCTGACGTCAGAGCATGTTGATCCTTTTTCTGAGCAAGAATCCTGACATTCCTTCACTGTCCAAATGTGTTTAACTTTTTTTTGGCAGCAATAAACATGACAGTTTACTTATTTTAATTTAAGACATGTTTTATTTTAATTAAGTTTAAAACTTTTTTATTTAATGTAAAATTATATTTTGTTTTAATTTACTTTCAAATTCTTCAGTTGCTGAATGGGCTGCATAGTTTTCATAAATTGCATAGTTCAGAATAGCTATAATTGTACCAGATGGTTGATTCAGTTAAGTTGGACTAGACTGTAATACAAACCGTTCAGTTTGTCAACAATAAAACTGAAATGAGAGAAAGACTGAGTGCGAGACTTTGATATTAGATCAAATGAATATTGATAAAGTTTACCTTTATGTACAGAATCTGAATATTGCAAAATATTTGAAAAAATTGCAATAATATCGTATCGTGCATTAAGTATTGTGATAATATTGTATCGTGGGATTTATGGTGATTCCCACCTCTACAGGCTAGCCAAGCCCAATAGCTCTTTCTCCAACCTGATGCCCCCCTTCATCTCCGGTGTCCATCATCTGGTTCGGGGGTTACCACCATTTAATAATGATAGTAATACATTTTATTTTAGGTGGCTTTCAAAAAGCTGACAGCCACTTTACACAAAAAGAGTTCAAAAATAGCAATTAACTAAAATACCCATCAGGTCAAAAATAAATTTAGTGTATTTAAAACCACAAAGGACAGAGAATTTATGTGACAGGTTAAAGACAGCCGGGTTAAGCAGGTATGTTTTGAGATGGGATTTGAAAATGAACAGTCAGTGTTACAAATGTCTGGTGGGAGGGGATTCCAGAAAGGTGACACTCTAAAGACTCTAGACCCCATGGTAGTCAGACACACCGGAAGGGACAGCAAGATGGAAGCAGTAGTTCAGAGAGGTAATGCGGTTGTAGATTGCATTCAAGGTGAGGAGTAGAATCTTGAAAACGATATGGCATTTAACAGGAAGCCAGATGTGTTGTGACTAATGGAAAGTGATCTGGTGATGATCTGAGTAGCAAGACTTCTGGACCAATTAAACCACAATGAAGAGAGTTGCAATAATCGACATAGGATGTAGCCAAGGTGTAAACAGTGATGGCATTACTATTGAGTGAGAGGGATGGATGGAAACAATTCATGTTACGAAGATTAAAGTATGAGGGGGTCTCAAGTTCTGGTTCACGAGTGACAGAAGAAGGGAGCGGGAGATCAACAGACCGATTGGTGCTGCGGCTGCAGCGATGCGGACGCTGTACCAGTCCGCTGTTGTGAAGAGAGAGCTGAGTGAAAAAGCAAAGCTCTGAATGTACTGGTCGATGTACGTCCCTACCCTCGCCTATGGTCATGAGCTGTGAGCTGTGGGTAGTGACCGAAAGAATGAGATCGTGGATACAAGCGGCAGAAATGAGCTTCCTCCGAAGGGTGGCTGGCCTCTCCCTTTGAAATAGGGTGAGAAGTTCAGCCATCCGGGAGGGGCTCAGAGTACAGCCACTGCTCTACCATATCGAAAGGAGCCAGTTAAGGTGGTTCGGGCATATGACAAGGATGCATCCTGGGCGCGTCCTTAGTGAGGTGTTCCGGGCATGTCCCACCAGGAGAAGGCCCTGGGGCAGACCTGTGTTGTGAAGTGAAGTGTTGAAATTTGTGATGTAAAATATTTTTTTTTAAAAAAGCTTCAAAATTTAAAGATGGTTTGATGAAATTTGGGAATATGAAAATTCATTATAATTTTGTCAACTGAGAGTCAACAGGGCATATATTGATGTTGGGTTTTAGAAATACTAGATGGTAGCATGAGAAATGCTAACCTTGACAACGCTAATCTAGTTTAAGGTGTGAGAAATAAATGAATAAAAGAAGCTAAAAAGGATGTGCTTCTCCCTAAATTTGTTCAAATAATTTACAAATGATTTGCATAAGGGTGATGCAATGGTCCAATAAAGGTTTGTGCGATGCTTCACATTGTCTAACCAAGACTCAAGGGGAACCTTGAATGATATAAGTGTCATGAGTCGAGTGAGTGTCTGGTGTTTATCTGGACCCTGACTTTCCCTGTGTTCACCGTCGTGAGTGGTTCTTCACCTGCTTCTCTCACCTGTGATTCATCGGCGGCAAAAGCAGACGGACTCTTAAGGCCTGTGCAGTCCTTCACTCTTTGCCAGTTTAGCTGCTACCTTATGTTGGTAAGTAGGCTTTCTTGTCGCTTGTAGTCTATGTATTTTGCCTTATATTTAGCCTGGTCTCTTTGTTCTCCTAGTTTCTTTGCCTCCATTAACCTTGACTGCAGTTTGTTCTCCTGGACACTGGCGGCACTTGGTAACGACCTTCAATCCTGTTTGCAAATCTCTCTCTGGAAAAACACTACTACTCACAAGACTCACCTGTCTGCCTTCACTCCTAGTTTCACGAAATCTCAGGGTTGGAACCTTAATGCTCTCACTCACTCCTCCATCCTGCCAGACACTCACTGCTCCACTATTCCCAAAGCTTCTCGCCTCCCACCAGCCAGTAAGCTAAAACCTGTTCAACTCATACTTGCCTACAGTCACCTTCATCACTACTCTGGAGATAATCATTTTCCCTGTTGTAACGTGGCTTGTATTTAGTGGTTGAGAGTAGGCGGCAGAAACGCTTAGCAGGAAACTCATGACCACACTGGTACTGGGAATTCCAAAGAGCTTGTCCTTTCATAAACACACTCTTCACCAACCTTACAAGGCCGAGCTGAACGGCTGTTGTCTTATCATGCATGATGTTCAGTGTTCATACAACCCATAACGTTACTTTAACTTAGGGAGGTAAAGATATGAGGTCCATCTCAGTCCATGCGTCCATGTGCAAGCCCGTTTCTCCCACACTCACGGAGGGCAATGGCACATACTTGTGACATCACTAAACATTAACTTAGGTTGTCTTAAAGAGACACCAAACAACTGCGACTGTTACACTGTGTACAATAAAACCTTGTTAAATATCAGCCTTGTCCATTGAGTCTGCTTCTGGGTCCACTACCGTGTAGCACATAACAAAAAGTACACTTCCTGTCTGCGTCATGATTGTAATTTTTTTTTATTACCGTATTTTTCGGACCATAAGCCGCACTGGATTATAAGGCGCATTAAGCGAAACAAAACAGTCAAATAAGTCAAACTTTACTCAACTCATTCTTCTTGCTTCCTCCACTTCCGTACCATTGATTCATTAATGTTAAATTCTCTCGCAGCAGCTCTATTCCCATGTTGTTGCAGTTATTAATGACTAACCTCGTATTGTGTGTAGATTATCTCAGTTGTTCTCCTGACTAGAGTTTGGTCCATTTACACCATCCTGCCATGCGATTGCATTTGTCCCAGCTTTCTCATTGATCAGGTTAAAGCCGGCCTCTCCTGCTGTCTGATTGGTGGAAGCAAGAGCCTGCCTCTCTTTGAAAGGGGACATGTAAAGGTTAATTTACACCATTGAGCCCTGCTCTCTAAAACTGACTTAGATGTAATACTGTCTGTGAAGCTGGATTTAAAAAATAATTGCTTAAAGTTACAGTTTTAAAAACATGTTTAGCACCATCTTCTGTCAGTATGGAATGTGACATCATGTGGTTGGTTGTTTGCAGCTAAAAGACTTTAATAGACTTCAGTTTAAAGAGATCACTTTTGTGCTCTCCTTGGCTGCAACAATGAACTTTATGTTAAACCAAGGATATACTCTCCACTTTCACTGTTTGTCTCTGGAGGGGTTGTGGACGCCTATAAAAGAAGGTTAGTTGCTGTTACTTTCTGTGTCTCTGCTGTTTGTGCTTAAAGGCTCTAACCCTGGGGTTTGCTGTTCTGTGTATGTGAAGTACTGTTTTGCTGTTCATATTACTTTATTTTACAGATTCTGTTTTGAGAATGGTACTCTTTTCCAGAAGAGCTTTTTGAGTGGTTTTTAATTGGCTCTAAAAAGCTGAATGTACATGTAATTGGCTGGATAAAGTTCAACATGTTGGCTTCAGAATTTAAAATGACAACAAACACACCCTTTGTCAGATGGTGTGGAGTGAGAAGAATGTGGACTCAAATGCAGACACAGAGATGAGGGTGAATGTTAACAAAAGGTGAGCCTTTAATTCTGGCTGCAAAAAACACTACGAAAAAAGGCGACTCGAACTGAGAACTGAGAACTGAGAAAAACTAACAAAAACCTGAAACCGAGAACAAGTAACCTGAGACTTGGAAACACTGGAAAAGAAACACAGAGGAAGATACACAGGGATGACAAGCAAACGATCCGACGAGGAACAAAGGAAAACGCACCATATATACAGAGGGTAACCAGGGAATGTGTAACAAAAGAGAGACAGCTGAATCAAATCTGACTAAACAAGTCAGGGAGGAAGCAAAACAGAATACACTGACACAGAACACGGGACTGTCAAAGTAAAAAAGGAAATACATGAACATAGAAAGCAGGAACACGATACATAACACAAGGAACACAAGGGAGGCAAGTGACAAAACCTGTTCAATATATGATTACTTTCTATTACATATCTCAGACATATTAATTCTTCTAACCCCATCATCAAATTTCCATCTTCATATTTTATAATCATATTATTCATATTATTAATTAATTACAATCCGGTTTTGAAATATAATACCTTTATGACATGTCACAAAATTATGACTGTTACATAAATCATAGGGCCATAACTCACTTTTATGGAAGCCCATTTCCGCCACTAAAGAAAAAAGAAAGGATCCATAACTCGAAATATCGAGTTATTTTCTTGAAATTTTGAGTTATTTTCTTGAAATTTTGAGTTATTTTCTTGAAATTTTGAGTTATCTTTCTCAAAATTTTGACTTATTAACTCAAAATTTTGAGAAAAGTAACTCGAAATTTCGAGTTAGCCATGTCAATCAGTAATCTACGTGAATGACGTCATTTCCTTGTTACCCGGAAGCTGAAGCCCTCAGGTACAAATGCTACAGCTACATCCAGTGATGAATGCACAGATTGCTGAGTATTTTCAGCGTGGCTTCAAAAATCAATCAATCAATCAAAGCTTTATTCGCCACATGCAGCTTGCCCTGCAGTGAAATGGGACCCCCCTTTTGCTCACAGAGCAGATTCTGAGACCTCACGACCGCAGCCAACTGATCCGCGATGTAATCCAGCTTCCGCCCAGAGGTGTTGTTCCGAGTGGATTCTTCCCTGATGTAATCCAATATACGCTCAGAGGTCTTATTCCGAGCCTTCATGCAGCCGTTAGCACCTCCAAGCTCTTAACCATGCTGCATTCAGTGAGCCCATTCTGAGAAGTCGCGCCTCGTCCCACCGTTTCAATCCCAGCAGGCAGCCTTGGGGGGGTTTGAACAGCCGGTTCCACTTTCTTAATTCTCCGATTAGCCAGGGCCAAGCCAGCTCCGATCAGCAAGAACCCTGTTATCATGGGTCCGAATAGGTAGATATCTTCAGCGTCCTCGATCGACAGTCCCGCCAGGCACACGATCCTTCATTTCTGCCACCCGTCCATCGTGTATCCGGCAGGGAAAGTCCCTCCAGGGCACTCGGGCTCTCCTGAACCCAGACTTCTCGTTGAGAAGAGGGTGTCAATAGCATTCAGAGACCAGTTGATCAAATCCATAATTCTCTTTAGGTTTTAGACACAGACTGTGAGAGAGTGTTCCAGGGAAAGTAATAAAAAAACACGAGACTAGACAAGGACATGAGGAGCTAAGCAGGGAAGATAAGGGAGAGGAGAGGAGAAAAGTATGACCGCCTTCGCTGAGAGCCAAACAGAAGAAAATGATGAAATCCTTGTGTTATTAGCTGAATCACATGGTGTTACTATCAGCAAACGTACTGACGAAAGCGCCAATTTGTTGCGATCCGGTTTTGAGTGCGCGTTACTCTGCGCCATATGCTTCCGGGTAACAAGAAAGTGACCTCATTCACGTAGATTACTGATTGGCAGGGCTAACTCAAAAGTTCGAGTTATTAACTCGAAATATTGAGAAAAGTAACTCAAAATTTCAAGTTATGGATACTTGTTTGTTTTTTTAGTGGCGGAAACGGACTTCCATACACTTTTGACACAAAGTACATCATATCATTCTCTTTCATGCAAAGTTTGAAATTATACTCAAAATTAATATATTTTTTATGTAAATTTAATAAAAAATTAATGTATTTAGGCATACAAAAAAAAATTTAAAAAATCATCGGGCCACCGAGCAAATGCCCAATGGCCAGTCCAGCTATGGCCGTGCCATCAGTTAACCCTTCACGTGCCAACTGTGCCTAGGGTTGCCGACCCCTGCTATACGGTATTTACAGATGGACTACAGCGGAAAGTACAGACTAAGAACAAGTCTACAAAATAAATTAGAATGTATGGAATTCAATACTACAAAGGAAAAAAAAAAGATTGCCAATAATACTTCAAGTTCATGCAAAGATATAAACCATTAAAACAAACAAGCAAAAAAGAACTTTTCCCTGTTGACCAACCAGCTGTGCAGCTTTCCCTTCATCGTGACACAGAAGGTGCAAAATTAGAGGGAGGGCGGGGCTTCCTGTGCGGATTATGGAACAGAGTTAGAACGCAGTACGGGCACTTGGTGGGGAGGTACAGTCTCAGAGTCAGCCTCATCCTGGTTGGAAAAGCCGCTTGTTGTGGCAGTGCTGGGTGGTGGTGGTGTGGAGGTGTTAGCGGTGGTGGTGAGGGAGGTGCTGATGACACTGCTGCTGCTGGTGTTGGTGCTTGTGCAACTGGCAGCAGGTGTAGTGGCCTGCTCCTCTTTGGGCTGCTTACTGGCAAACTCAGTGATGCTAAAGACAAATTGGAGGCAGCCCAGTTTGATGTAGCTGCCATGGTGGAGCAGGGCCGTGCCCTCCCAGCCCGCCCCGCTGCCTCCAATTAGACTGGAGCTACTCGCTTTGCAGCTACAAGACGGCTCAGCACCACCCTGACATTGGCTACTCGTCACTCCTCCTACTGGCAACAACCCCATCATGGAGTTGGCTCCCTCGTCCTCTTCCCGTTTCTTACTGCGACCTACGCAAAGAAGAAATGCAGCAGGTCTGAGAAAGACGTCTGAGAAAGACGTCTGAGAAAGACGTTTGTACAGACTCGTGTCACAGTAAGCTCCATTAATGTGAAGACAATACAGGAGCAGTGTCAGTGTAACAAACAGGACACTGACATTAAGCACATGGGGGGCTACACTTCCTGAAATTCTAGCCAAACTAAAAATGATTCTTTTCAGTATTAGAGTATAAATTAAAGTATTCCTTTAAGTTACAGAAGCAATGATGTTATGATTTTTTTCACAATTAAAATTTTAACCATTTTAACCAGAACACATACAGATGAGTGGCTAAGTGGAAGAAGATGGATGAATATTCATAAAAGGTTCATACAAAATCTATGAGTGACGACCTCATCAGCAGTCCAAATCAAACTGGCCACACAGACCTGGGTTCCTTCAAGCCAATCCAAACAGATGACGGAGATGTACTTACGAATGATTCCTTGGACTTTGGCTACCAGGCCACCGGGTGGACATGGTGAGGTCTTCTCAGAGAAATCGCATGAGTACAGGACATTATCCACTGTGGTGCCATGCTCGCTGTAGTTCAGAAGCTCATAATGCTTGGTATTCTGAAGGACGACAAACACACACACACAATTTACATCTTGGTCACTAACAACCACAGGAGTGTGTCAGGTTTTGTATTGTTGATTGTCATTTATGCTTAGAAATATCTACTTATATATGCTTAGAGTTTTATAATTAGTTTTAGATTGGTAGAGGTTTGATCCTTAATAGTCTGCAAACTTTGTGTGCATTCCAGAGCACTCTGGGAGCGTGGGAGAGGTCGTACCTTGTCTTATTGTTTTATGGTAGGATAAACGTATCTATATCTGTTTTAGTCTAAGTGCCTTTTGTTTAGATGAACTGCTGGACTTCCAGACCAGCAGGTTTAGGGAAGTCATTTATGGGGTCACACTCTGACCCCCCCACACACACACACACACATGCTTACACAATGCACAGGCAAGGTACTCTTTGTTTGTATGTAGACGTCATATGTTAATGAAGCTATGTATATTCATGTAACCTCAATAAAAGAGCAGTGTTACGGGGGAGCGGACGAGAGCAACTGAGGTTAAGCGAAGGAACGGCGCTTGTCAAACATGAAGAACTTTGCCTACTCGTGTCTTGCTTTGCTGTGTAATTACATTGTTTTCAACGTTCCAGTGAATAGGTTTAAGCTACAAACCTATCATTAATTGGCAGAGGTGGGACCAAGTCATTGTTTTGCAAGTCTCAAGTAAGTCTCAAGTCTTTATCCTCAAGTCACAAGTCAAGTCTCAAGTAATGTCAGGCAAGTCAGAGTCAAGTCTCAAGTCACTGGTTTAAAAGTCCGAGTAAAGTCACAAGTCTGAAACTTTGAATTTCAAGTCCTTTCGAGTCTTTAAAAAAAACGAAAAAAAAAAAGAATGTTGCAGTTATATGCTAAATGTAAATATTAGACCATGTGATTTTTAAATCTCTGTTTTTTCTCAACACATGACGAAATAGTGAACTTAGAAAATATACACAAATTGTGAAATTGCACCTCTATAAAATGCAGCTCAATTAAACTTAGAATTGTTGGTGAAAATTATTCTTGGAGCTGAGATAAGCTGCATGTTATTCTTGGATCCGCTTGTAGGACCGGCTTTAAAATAGCATGACAAAGATATCATACACATTAAAGTTAGTTGACATCACAAAGTTAGATGAAGTCAGCTATCTCATCGTAGCAAAAGAGAAGCACCACCTACCGTTCTTTATGCAACTTCAACTGTCGGACAAAGTTGGAAGTTGTTCCATCTCTGTCTGTGATTCTCTTCTTGCATGTTTTGCATAGTGCATTTCGTTTTTTTGTTGACTACTTCATAGTTTATGTACCTGAAAAAAATAACTCCTTGCAGCATTTTTGAGCGTTTTTTTTTTTCTTCTTAAAAAAAAACCTGGTTAATTTGATTGGCTGTGCTACAGCTCATGCATACATATGTACGGAGTGTGGTTGGAATAAATGAATGAATGAATTGAATTAATGGTGCACACTTTCTATATAATATGTGTGTTAAATTTTACATTTGGGGTGAAATATCAAGTCTTTTCAAGTAAACCGGTTCAAGTCCAATTCAAGTCCCAGGTCACTGGTGTAAAAGTCCAAATCAAGTAAAAGTCTTAGAACATTTTTTCAAGTCAAGTCTAAAGTCATAAAATTAATGACTCGAGTCCAAGTCATGTGACTCGAGTCCACACCTCTGATTTATAAACACTAATTAAGAGTCGTTGGTAGCGGCGCATATGTGGCTGAGGCTGAAATGTCTCAAGGGGTATGTGATTGGAAAAAGTTTGGGAACCACTGGTCTAGAGTTGGCGGATTGATCCAAATATCGATAGTATCAATACCAACACCAGTATTGGTATCGGATCGATACTAGCACGATTGGATCGATATCGTCTTCATGCATGCTCAATCATCCAGGTAAGTAAATCTTCAAAAGTTGATTCTGTTCATCTGGACGTAGCATTTTGTGGGAGAAACGTTTCGTCACTCATCCAAGTGACGTCTTCAGTCTCAGCTGACTGCAGGTTTCCCCAATCTTATAAACAGTACATTGCATAATGACTGAAACCAGCCCACTGAAGGAACAATGGGCTGGGAGGATCAATACTTTGCTTTTATCCTTCAAGTTCAGTACGTAGCCTGCTGAACTGTGCTAATTATTTCTTTGGAAAAAAAATAAACCTCAAACATGCACTATGAAAAATGTCCAAACTATTTTGTGCTTTGGAGACAGAAAAATTTACATTCCAGGTCTCCAAAAACCCAGTTTTAAAACACATGAAAAGCTCAAAGGTGTGTTTTGTTGTGTTAACTAATTTTTGTGGAGAGTAACAATCACGGTGATAAAATGTGTTCAGAAATTGCAAATTGAGAATTCAGTTCATAGGTCATGCAGCATGGAAATTATGCCCCCCCCCCCCCCCAATAATCACACCCAACCAATACAACCCCCCCCCCCACCCCACCCCACCCCCAATAAAATTATGAATTATCTTGCATAAATAGGCTGTTGATTTTCTTTACTCATTTCAGGTATTACCAGCATATAGTTGCATGTTTAATCATCTGGGAATTTACCCAGATTTATTTATTTATTTAGACAGAGATCTTGAGCCCCACCCCCCCAATGTTCAGCAAAAAGTTACGCCGATGAGGTCATGGCACACTACTCTTCCCCAATTAGCTCCCTGAATAACTCAAATTATTGGTACTGATATCGGCAATAATGGGCCTGTATTTACTTGGTATTGGATTGATACCAGAATTTGTAGTGTGGCACAGCACTACTGTGAATGAGGGAAAGTGTGAATGTTGAATGTTTTTGTTGAAAAGTTGAGGCAAGTATATACATGTTAAATGACAAGATATGCGTGTTCAAACAGCGTCAATTAACACACAACTTCAAGGGTTTTTTTATTTCTATATGATAATTCTTCATAATTAAACAACAAGAACGAGTAATCTGATGCCCTGTAATCATTATGAGGCAATAATTTGAAATACAATAACACATTAAGTTTGTACAAAGTATTGTATCGGATCAGTATCGTCGATACCACCCTGAATTTTACTTGGTATTGGATCGGAAAAGAAATCCATGGTATCGCACATCTCTGTAGCACTGGGTCCTCAGGTATAACGTAGCTCTATTAACCGGCACTCTGCGGCTTTCACGAAGGACCCAGAAAAAACTGAATTTAAAAACTGAAATTGAATGGTGCAAAGTGAAACTGAAAGCATTCAAGAGCTAAATTTAAAGAAAGACGGAATACAATTTCAAATTAAATTAATCCATCCATCCATCCATTCGCTTCCGCTTATCCTTTTCGTAACAAATCAGAGTTACTAATCTGTCAAACTGTGTTGCCCAATTTGTAAACAAAGTGGCTAATAGATTTCTACGACCTATAAACACACTCATTTACCACCAAGTAAAATAATAAACATATGGCACGAAGTAAAAATTTCAATTCAATTCAATTTTATTATATAGCGCCAAATCACAACAACAGTCGCCTCAAGAGGCTTTATATTGTACAGTAGATCGTACAAAAATAATAATAATAATAAAAAAACATACCAGCAATCGATGTGAGGCTTTGGGAAAATAATCCGCAGGTGATCACTACAAAACATGAGTAACACCAATCAACAAAAAGTGTAGCCAATTCAGGCTGAGGCAGCAGTGACATACCTGTAACAGCCAGGGAAGGCAGGTGACCGAAGGCTGATCGAAGTGTACGGCAACAAGTGAACCAGTCAGGGATGCTCAGATGGCAGCTGCTATTTATAGCAGCTCCATCTAATGTGATTGTGGTAGTAGCAGGATCAATAAGCCAGTATTAAAATACAATATTCACTCTGCTACACATAGAAACTGAACATTTAACAGTGTTTCCTGAAAACTCTCTCTTGTCCGGTCATTTCCGGATAACAGTTACATTTACAGTAATTGATTATACAGCAGTGGTGAGTAGACTTCATCACAGTAGATGTCTTTCGGAAAGTGCTGTAACTAAGTTTAAGACTATAATTCCCCCACTGTTATCATCTTCAATGCCCTGTACCAACACAGAGCAGAGCGGCTACATGAACACTACTCCAACAGAGGTCGATTATCTTGTTAATAATTTTGCCTCCTTACTATGTATGACACTGGATACTGTAGCTCCTGTGAAAAAGAGAGCCTCAAATCAGAAGTACTTGACTCCCTGGTATAATTCTCATGTCTTAAAAACATAAAGACTTGGATGACCTCTAATTTTCTGCTCCTAAATTCCGATAAATGCTGGACTATTGTAATTCATTATTATCAGGATGTCCTAAAAACTCACTGAAATGCCTTCAGTTAATCTAAAATGCTGCAGCAAGAGTACTCCCGGTTAAATCAAGAATTGAATTCAAAATCCTGGTCCTCACATTAAAGTCTTAAGTAATCATTCCCCATCTTATCTTAATGACCTTGTAGTAACATATCACCCCATTAGAGCACTTCGTCCTTGCACTGCAGGCCTACTTGTTGTTCCTAGAGTATTTACAAGTAGAATGGGAGGGAGAGCCTTCAGTTTTCAGGCCCCTCTTCTATGGAACCAGCTTCCAGTTTGGATTCAGGAGACAGAAAGTCTCTACTTTTAAGGTTAGGCTTAAAACTTTCCGTTTTATTAAAGCATATGGGAGGATTCAGGTGCAGGCTGCTGGGAGATTCCCATGATGCATTGGGTATTTCTTCTTCAGTCACCTTTCTCAATTACTATATAGACCTCTCTGCATTGAATCATACTTGTTATTAATCTATGGCTCTCTTTTACAGCATGTCTTTAATCTTGTCTTCCTTCTCTCACCCCAATCGGTCGCAGCAGATGGCTGCTCCTCCCTGAGCCTGGTTCTTCCAGAGGTTTCTTCCTGTTAAAAGGGTGATTTTCCCTCCCCCTGTCGCCAAAGTGCTTGCTCATAGGGGGTAATTTGCTTGTTGGGTTTTTCTCTGTATGTATTATTGTAGGGTCTACCTAACAATATAAAGCGCCTTGAGGCAACTGTTGGTTTGGTGCTGTATAAATAAAATTGAATTGAATTGAATTGAACTGAAGTCAATTGAAAACTGCATAGCTTTAGTGGACCTCAATAGCTCACTGGAGCATTTGTTGAACTAAATCATTCATTTGTCTTTACTTCCTGATTTAATGTGTTTAAACTGCTGTTTGTTAGGAAGTCGTTGAAAGTTATTAAATTGAATTGGAAATACTTAAAGATGTCCCATGCAAAGAGCAAAGAAAAAAAGACAAGTTACAGACTGTGTTAAAGAGGCATGCAGCTGTTTTCTCTAAAAAGCTAGGAAAAATGAAAGGGGTTAAAGCCGAACTGCCTCTAAGACCCACTGTACCCAAATTCTGCCCACCACGTAACGTGCCGTATGCTCAAAATCTTCTAAACCCACAGATCTGTGTGGATAAGTATCCAATTCCACACACTGAGGACTTGTTTGCTTCGCTAGGTCAATTGCTCCAACTGGACCAATTGCTACCAACTGATTCCTGGACAACATGCTCGTCGGTGGTCCTGAGGATGCACCTCAAATGGATGAGGTCCTGAGCAGACTTAAAGAAGATGGCCTGCATCTCACACAAGAGAAATGCCTGTTTTTCTTGGTCTAATGATATTCGTTTTGAGCCAGAAAGAACATTCCTGACACAAAATAGAATCAGTTTTTGGCAAAGTGACTTATATATATATTTATATATATATTTGTACATGTCTATAAATAGGAATAGTAGTGGTACAATAGCTATATCAAGCTATATAGTTTATGTCTTCCATATTTCCAACCATATCCATAATCACATACTGTGTATGCTGCCATTGTATATAGTGTATTATCTTACTTTTTTTCATTGAGTGTACTTATTTGTATATTTGTATTTCCTTCTGATATCTGTACCTGAGCTGAGGTGACGCAAAAATTTCCCCGTTGTGGGATCAATAAAGTCTTATCTTATCTTATCTTATCTTATCTTATCTTATCTTATCTTATATGTCCTTTATTTGTTCAGGTAAAAAGTGTCACTGACATTAAAAAGCGATCTATCCAAGAACGCAGCAGAAATATATAACATCACATTTCTATAAACACACTTTAAGTGACCAAGAAAGACTTTATTGATTGTAATAAAACTTAGGGTTTTTTGTCTTTAGTATGCGTACCACTGCCACTTACTTTCTTAAACTGGTCTGGTCCGCTGTTCAGAAAATCAGGATTATCAGTCAAATGCTTTTAAAACTTGAAACTTTTGAATTAGAATAACAATCATTAAAATTTATAAAACATCCTTAATAAAAAAAAATTCAACCCGGCCTTGATAAGCAATCTGCAATTAACAGTGGTTTTCCCTACTCACAGAACCCAAACACCACACAAGTAAATCCTCAAACTTATCACAAACCGCGGCACAAAAGAAAACTGCACTTCAAAGACATAAAAGCTCAACTGTGAGAATCACAGTAAACAAAAGGCCACTCTGTGGCCAACATCATTTATTTAGAGTAGGCCCCCGAAATTTAACAGAATTTTTTTATGATATATATACCGTGAAATCATATGTACTTGTATACACTATATACCTATACTAGAGTGTTTATATATTGGAATTACAATGTTAAGCAATTGCTCAAATTGTGATCCATATATTTAGATAAAGCATTATTTACATTTGTAAGAACACCTGTTAATGCACAGTGGTTGTTTTGAGATTTAATAATTGGGACTTATGTGCAACTTTGAGAGTTTTGTGGTCTATTTTGACAGGTTTGTGACATATGGTTGGTAGAAATTGGTAGAGAATCCTGGGTATTTAAGCACTTGTGGGACTCTCCACCATTTGCTCTTAGAACTGAAGAATCTTCTTGGATGAGAGGTGAAGCGTCTTCAAGACACCTAAAGAAGCCGTTGCTTTTCTTTCCAAGCTCCTTAGATTACCATGAACACTAAGTGCAATAATCTTTTCTGACATTGTTGTATTTTTACTCAGTTGTATATAGCATTTGTATTCTATTTTTATCTTATTGTATATTTTATTCTATTTTATTCTACTGTATATAGTATTTTATTTTATTCTAGTCTGTACAGTTGTGTACTGTATTTATTCTTATTGTATTCTAATTTTTGCTTCATAACTTTTGCACTGTCCACTTCCTGCTGTGACAAAACAAATTTCCCACGTGTGGGACTAATAAAGGTTATCTTATCTTATCTTATCTTATCTTATCTTATGAACTGGACGACTGAGAACCTACACACACTATAACATGTTCAACCTCTGTTCACTACAGTATTTACTAATATAAGTAATATAAGTAAAGGTATTAGACTTAGACTTAGACTTAGTATTAGACACTTTTTGGTAGATTTTGGCACAAAAAGTTTTATGTAGTATTTTATTTTGAAGGTCGGTGGCGGAAGTTTCCTTATTTACACGCTAACCTTTTAACAGTAGTATTTCACCAAGTGTTCCACGGACTGCCACGTCGAGATCCGTGACGACAAGGTTTGTAACTATTCTTTCACACTGTGATTCTCTGCTATAACGAACCCGACTATTACGAGTCCTGTAGAAATATGCTGGCCAACAGAAACTGTCCCAACTCAGGACAGTTACTTGTAACTCACTGCTAATAATAAAGTAACTCAGTGCTGCTGAATCGTCAGCAGTATTTTGTCATCGATGAAGCTCACGCTTCCTAAAGTTAGAACTAACTACTATACTAACTACTGTCACTGAAAGGCACCGGATACAAAACCGTAACCTCCTCGACAGTACGTAATACAGTCTAAGAGAAAATGGGAAGACTAGAAAACTCCTGTATTTAACGCAGTCCCTTGTGAAGTCAGCACCTTCTCAGTGTGGAACTAATGTTACGAAGTGTAACGTTAGCTTGATATGAATACACTGTGCCGCGATACTCATAATTCAGGTGCTACTTTTACCCTAACCCTAGTAAATATAGCATGGGGGCGACTGTCGAAGGTCAGACTGCTTCGGAATCTTTTTTTGTATTTCTGCATGCTGGAGACTGTTAATGAAAGTGTATCTTGAACGTCAGCGCCTGAACATTTCTTGCCCTCCAAACTGCTGTTTCCCTTACCTCTGATTTTTATTATTTTTTTTATTTTTTATTTTTAATACACTCGTGAAACTTGCTTTATGTAGAACATACCTGCTTGGTTTGTTTGAATCTCGGTGCAGTAAAGGTTGTTTTTAAATTCACCTGGGTGAATTTGATTTGAAGCTTGCAGTGTATTCTTTTGTAGCAATATAGATGGTAATGATTGTGGAGTAGTGCTTTATTGTTAGTTAAGAATTTCTCCAGGTAATGGTCTCACTGAGATTAAAATCTCTTTTTCAAAGAGAGACCTAATAAGGTTAATTAGTGACTCTACTTTGACCAATGAACAATGCTAAAACATAGTACATAGCACCAATAATAATATTAAAAGAGAAGAACGTATAATTTGCAATTCATCATAATAATAATAATAATAATAATAATAATAATAATAATAATAATATTGGCAAATGTGTACAAGTAAATGGTAAATGGCCTGTATTTGTATAGCGCTTTATAAGTAGAGCTTAATAGGTATTCTGTCTCTCTCTAATAGGTTTATTTGGTTTTTATCCCTCAGTTTCAAAAAGGCTGATTGGGTATTGTCATCACCCTGCCAGGTGGGCAGGTAGGCAGATGGCCAATGTGGACACCCAAGTTTGGGAATGCGATAACTCGAGAACAAAGCAACATAGGAATTTCAAATGATACCATAGGTGTATTAACTAAAAATCTCAGACGAGTTTGAGTCTTAGTGACCTCGACCTCAAGGTCTGGGTCAGAGTTCAAGTTTTCTGAAAATCCTATGAATGCGATAAGTCAAGGAGAAGTTAATGCTATAGGTTTATCTACTAAAAATCTCTAACAGGTTTAAATCTTAGGGACCTCAGCCTCAAGGACAGAGGTTGGAGGACAGAGAAGTTTTCTAGTAATCCTGTGAATGCAATAACTTGAAAACAAATTTATAACTTAAGAAAAATCTAAATAACTAAAAACCGTGAAAGCATATTGATTTGCTCTCCTGATATTTAGACTGTAGTATTGATATTTTAACCTTTGCTGTTCAAAAACTGTGAGCCTCACTGTAATAAGAAAAGGTAAACATGGACTGTAAATCATTTGTAAATGTCATAAATACGTGTTATTGTTGTAAGCATTTGTCCTGAAACTGAAGAAAATGGAAAGTTCTTGTGTGTTACATGTCACAGCAGGTGGATGCCCCTTCCTAAACCCAAATCTACCGAGCTCTATTTCTTTAACCTCCTAAGACCCAAATTTTTCCACAGCATACATTTTTAATTTCTCTTTGATATTTGGGCATTTTGGGACACGATGAATGAAAAAGCAAAGAATTACCAGATTTATTTATTTTTTACCTGATTTTTGTTTCTAAGAAAAACGAGAGCCACATATGAGGATATTCGTTTAAAATCTAAATAACCCAAAATGGGATGTCCACATATGTGGACGCCAGGTCCTAGGAGGTTAAAGGGGATGCAACAAGGAATAATTTGATCATTGAGGTTTTCCATCTAATATTTTAGGTTTTTAACTTCAAGGTAAAGGCACCTTGATCAGATGTTGTGACTGACATAAAAATGTAACTGAATTGAGTTCGCTTGTCGAATTGAAATGGAAGAAATAGACATTGTCATAATGGTGGAGGATCACATAAGGGACTTGGCTTGAACCCTTTGTCAGCCATTACTGGACAGTGTGGAATCGTTTCCGGTCCTTGCTAACTCTTGAGACTGCTATATCAGTATCATTTTTGTCTGCTTACTTTTGAAACTGAGACTTATAACAACTAGGTGTGAACTCATTTCTATTACTCCTTTGTGCCACCATGTAATTTACAACAAGTGTGTGTGTTTTAGTACTACAAACGAACTGCATAGAAAAGGGTTTCAGGATAAGTAACAGAAATATTAATGCTAAAACTTAATGCTGACTATTGTATGCTTCCCCAGGTTCCAGTGAGCACAGCAAGACAAATCATCACTTGGTCGTAATGAGGCAGCTTAAAGGCAAGCCGAAGAAAGAAACCTCTAAGGACAAGAAGGAGCGCAAACAGGCAATGCAGGAAGCCCGTCAGCAGGTTGCTACTGTAGTCCTGCCCACACTAGCTGTAGTGGTCTTACTTATCATCGTCTTTGTCTACGTGGCCACCAGACCTGATGCTATTGAGTAGACACTAAAGAAACATCTACTTCCCAACTGGTGTGGCAAATTGACTTGGTTATATCGAAAGGATTGACCCTATCATGTGATGACCATACCTGTGCAGGCCAGTTACTGGGCCTAGGACTATTGTTTATTTTAAGGAAACCCTTCTTCAAAGTGTGTCTTCATGCTGCAAAAAGAAGAAAACATTGCTCCTTGGTGCCTCCAAATGTATGAGGGTAAAACCACATTTAATCTTGGTTGTTAGAGACTTACAGCCACTGATGGATTTGTGTGTATGTTTTACAAAACAATGCACTATCCTGCATACCAAAGTACTTATGCAGAGCTTTCAAAATGTGACCACAGGTGTTTAATGTCTAAAATGTTCAATGTAAAAAATTGGTCTTGTGACTTGTGCTGTTAAAAATATTTCAAATCAATGCAAACAAGGTCCTTTACCACACTTTAGACATATCTCACATTTACAGTATCTGTAAAAATATGTGTGACATGTTCAGAATAATTCTTGTGCCTACCTTGTGTGAATGTCACTGTGAAATATTTTATTTTAAGAGCAGTAGGATCACACATGAATTTCTTCATCTTCAAAATGTTTAGAAGCCTGATCCACAAAGTCATTGACATCCAAACATTTGAGTCATTCATGACTTGTTCAAAGTGTAACAAAGTGCCTTATAAGAGATTTGCATTTTTGCAAATAAAGAGATAAAACACAATGTGATTTGTTAAATATTTTGAATACTACAACTTTTATCTTTATGTCTGTTCGTTTGTGGGGTTTTTTTGTTTGTTTTGTTTTGTTTTGTTTTGTTTTGTTTTGGAGAAATGCAGCAAACCACATTCGTATTGGTGTTTATTATTACAACAGGGGTTTTGCTACTTGTTCTCAAATATAATCTTGGTATCAAGCATTGTGAGAAAGCTTGGCCAAAGTGGCTGAAGAAGGGCAGGAGACAGATGCTGTTAACTCCAAAGTTAACTTGGTGCAAATAAGCATAATGGACTTAAACCAAAATTAATGTCAAGTGCACTCAGCTGCACTGACCTGATCCTGCTCTGTCAAACACCTGAGTTCTCTGCTTAAATACTCGATACCCACACTATTGTGAAATTTCTGAATATTTTCACCTCAGAATGAATTTTCCAAATGTCTTTGTTGTCGGACAAAGCATACAGAAATAGCTGCATTTAACAAACAAAATGTGTTGTGGTTCAGTCAGGTTTCAGAGCTCATCACAGCACAGAAGCAGCTTTAGTGAAGGTTACAAATGATCTTCTTATGGCCTCTGACAGTGGACTCATCTCTGTGCTTGTCCTGCTAGACCTCAGTGCGGCGTTCGAGGTCTGTTGACCATAATATTCTATTAGAGCGATTAGAACATGCTGTAGGTATTACAGGTACTGTGCTGCAGTGGTTTGTATCATATTTATCTAATAGACTCCAATTTGTTCATGTAAATGGAGAGTCCTCTTCACACACTGAGGTTAATTATGGAGTTCCACAGGGTTCAGTGTTTACATTATACATGCTTCCCTTAGGCAGTATCATTAGAAGACATAGCATACATTTTCACTGCTATGCAGATGACACCCAGCTCTATCTATCCATGAAGCCAGATAACACACACCAATTAGTTAAACTGCAGGAATGTCTTAAAGACATAAAGACTTGGATGGCCACTAACTTTCTGCTTCTTAATTCAGATAAAACTGAGGTCATTGTACTCGGCGCTGAAAAGCTTAGAAATATGGTATCTAACCAGATTCTTACTCTGGATGGCATTACCTTGGCCTCCAGTAACACTGTGAGGAACCTTGGAGTCATTTTTGACCAGGATATGTCCTTCAACGCACATATTAAACAAATATGTAAGACTGCTTTCTTCCATTTACGCAACATCTCTAAAATTAGAAATATCCTGTCTCAGAGTGATGCTGAAAAACTAGTTCATGCATTTATTACTTCCAGGCTGGACTACTGCAATTCATTATTATCAGGATGTCCAAAAAACTCACTGAAAAGCCTTCAGCTAATCCAAAATGCTGCAGCAAGAGTACTGACAGGGACTAGAAAGAGAGAGCATATTTCTCCTGTTTTGGCTTCCCTTCATTGGCTTCCTGTTAAATCCAGAATTGAATTCAAAATCCTGCTCCTCACATACAAGGTCTTAAATAATCAGGCCCCATCTTATCTTAATGACCTTGTAGTACCATATCACCCTATTAGAGCACTTCGTCCTCGCACTGCAGGCCTACTTGTTGTTCCTAGAGTATTTAAAAGTAGAATGGGAGGGAGAGCCTTCAGTTTTCAGGCCCCTCTTCTATGGAACCAAGTCTCTACTTTCAAGATTAGGCTTAAAACTTTCCTTTTGCTAAAGCATATAGTTAGGGCAGGACCAGGTGACCCTGAATCCTCCCTTAGTTATGCTGCAATAGGCATAAGCTGCTGGGGGACTCCCATGATGCATTGAATTTTTCCTTTTCAGTCACCTTTTTCACTCACTATGTGCTAATAGGCCTCTCTGCATTAAATCGTACTTGTTATTAATCTCTGTTTCTCTTCCACAGCATGTCTTCTATCCTATCCTGTCCTTCTCTCACTCCAACCGGTCACAGCAGATGGCCCCGCCCCTCCCTGAGCCTGGTTCTGCCGGAGGTTTCTTCCTGTTAAAAGGGAGTTTTTCCTTCCCACTGTCGCCAAAGTGCTTGCTCATAGGGGGTCATATGATTGTTGGGTTTTTCTCTGTATGTATTATTCTAGGGTCTACCTTACAATATAAAGCGCCTTGAGGCGACTGTTGTTGTGATTTGGCGCTGTATAAATAAAATTGAATTGAATTGAATTGGTCCATCTATTTGCTTAGAATTAGAGTATCTCGGGGTCTTGTTCACGAGTGACAGGAAAAGGGAGCGAGAGATTGATATGCGGACGACGATCTACGTTCCTACCATTATTGAAGGTGCCCACAAGTTGTGGATAGTGACCGAAAAAACAAGATCATAGATACAAGCAGCGGAAATTAGGGTGCCTGGCCTGTCCCTTAAAGATAGCGTGAGGAGCTCAGCCATCCAGGAGGGGCTCAGAGTAGAGCCACAGCTCCTCCACATCGAAAGAAGCCAGTTGAGGTGATTTGGGCATCTAACAAGGATGCCTCCTAGATGAGGTCTTCTGGGCATGTCCCACCAGGAGAAGGCCCAAGGCAGACCCAGAACACGCTGGAGAGATTATATCCTTCAGCTGGCCTTGGAAGGCCCTGGTATTCCCCCGGACAAGCTGGATGAGGTGGCCGGGGAGAGGGAGGTCTGGGCTTCTCTGCTAAGGCTGCTGCTCCCGTGACCCAGCCCAGGATAAGCGGAAGAAGACGGATGGATGACGGATTTTTGTAATTCCTTTCAGTTGTCTTGAAGAATAGTTTTCTAAGCTCCTTAAAGGACATTGCAAAGCACTTTAAGTATTTGCTGCCTTTTTGTTTTGTTCTCTGTCAAGACAATCCTATACTGTTTCATTTATATTAAGGTCAGAGTTCTGAGGAGGCCAATCCATGACTGATAGTGTCCCATTGTTTTCTATCCAGACATGCTTTGACTCCATTGGCAGGGTGTTTGGGATCATTGGGCCACATTCACAAACATTGCACTGCTAGTACATCACTAATGGTTTCAGGTTTTGAGAGTTGAGCCTGACAGTGTGACAAAATGGAACTTCTAAATATGATAATTTAAGAATAAAAATTAAGGTATGAAAACCTTGATGAATCACTACTTTGTGTGTGAAACATTCATATGCACATTTATGCACAAATGTGTCCATAGCAAAGTTTCATGACCCTTTCCAAGCCAAATAACAACTTTCTGTTCCATAGCAATTCACTATACCATTAATACATGCTGTTAAATGAAAAGAATTTGTGTAAAAAGAAATGATGGACTGGCTGTATGAAAATGTAAACGCAGTGCCTGCATGTAGTGTTCCAGGGGAGCGAGTTTTCAGCGATGGTGGCATCATTCTACAGCCTCATCGTGCACAAATAACTGAAAGACTTTTGACTAGTTAGATTTTTTGCAAAGTGTACATTCCTGACCATTGTTCAGTTCATATATTTGCTTTGTTTTTCTGTGTCACTTACACATGAAAATATACAAACACATGTTCACACACAGAGACCAGATGAGAGAGCGGGCATACATTTACTCTGATTCTTTGATTGTACTGTTTTCATTGAATGTTTATTCTGTGAAATTATAGTTTAAAGGAAGAATATTCCTGCAGCTAAGTTTAGTTGAGCTGTACAATATAGAGGTACAATTTCAGAATTACTTTGTGTATATTTTGAAAGTTCAGTTGCAGATGTTTCATCATGTGTTAAGATAAATACAGACACACACACACACACGGTCTATTATTTACATTTAACATATAATTGAAACACTGATAAAAAAAAAAAGACTTGAAAGGACTTCACTTAAGAGATGCCTATCTTGACTTGAGACTTGACTCATGACTTGACTCAGTCCCACCTCGGGTCCACAGTAGCATTGGCATCACATTCAAAACTAAAGCAACAACTCAACTATTTTGCCAGCTGGAGGTAATAAAACAATAGAAATTACCATTCTACTATGCTGTAGGCTATATGCAGTCTTAGTTCTCTAGAAACCACATAAGATTTTCCCCTCCCACCCCTAGAGACGCCTCCTGTGGTGTCCTGGAAAGGTAGTCCACTGTGCAGTTATCTTTTCCCTTCTTGATGAGTATGTCAGAGTGAAATGGCTTCATGGCCACAAACCACCTTGTTGTCCTGGAATTGGTGTCCCTCATGTTTTTCAGCCAGGACAGTGCCTGATGGTCCCAAAAGGTAATAGCGTAACAAGGCCCACTTTATAGCAAGACATTCCTTTTCCACACTGGAATACCAAACTTCATGTTTATTGAGCTTCCTGCTGATATACAGGACAGACTGGACATAGTCTGGACAGTAAATGTCTGAGGGAAGTCGGGGCTTTTTAGTATAAGCTCCTGCAGTGCTGTCTTCAGGGCCTGAAAAGGCTCTTTGCATTCCATTGTCCTCTCTACCCTGTTAGAATGGTTTTTCCCCATCAAGTCAGTAATCGGGACTGAGAGTGAAGAAAATTCAGGAATGAACCTCCTGTACCAACCAACAAGACCCAGAAATGACTTGGGCCTTTGTTCTTGGCTTCTCAGCTGACATGATGGTATCAACCTTCCCCACCTGAGGCCTGGTCATGCCTTTCCCAAGCAAAAACTCCAGATATTGGAAGTCCTGCTTGACCAGGGTACACTTTCAGGGCGAATGGTAAGGCCTGCATCCTTAATCCGTTGCAGCATCTCCTTCAGGTGGACCAGATGATCCTCTCAGCTGGCAATGTAGATCACAACATCGTCGAGATAAGCATCAGCATAGGATTCTGTGCCAACGAGGAGCTGAAATGTTGCTGGGGCCCCACGTAGGCAAACGGAAAGGACAGTAAACTGAATATGCCCAAAAGCGTTTCTGAAAGCTGTTATTTCGTTGCTCTCCTCAGTCAGCAGAACCTCCCAATAAACCTTGCACAGGTCCATTGTGCTAATCAAGCTGGCACCGCCAACTCTCTCAACAAGGTCATCATCTCTGGGCATGGGAATTCCAGCCTGCTGACCCCATTGACCTTTCTGAAGTCTAAACAGAACCTCAGCGTGCCATCCTTCTTGGGGACCACGTTGATGGGTCCACTCAACTCTCTAGTGGAAAGTTCAATAACACCCATGTCTCTCATTATATCCAGTTCTTTCTTTGACAAATGCAACAGGCACTCATGGTCCTTATATACAGGCACAAGCCATGGCAGTGGTTTTCATCAGCTCATCATCGATCTCAAGTCAGTGCTCCTAACATTCCATCAACATGTGGACAAGGGGAGAAAACGCGCTGGATCTTATTTACACAAACATTCCCAGCGCATAGAGAGTGAAGCCCCACCCCCACCTCAGATACTCAGACTACTTGTCTGTTATGCTAATTCTGGCATACAGCACGCTCCTCAGATGCTGCAAACCGGTTCTGAGACAGGTGAGAACCTGACCTGCAGGAGCTCTCTCCTCTTCAGGACTGTTTTGAGTATACTGACTAAGACATGTTCAGGGAGGCTGCAACAAATGGCCACCACACCAGCTTGGAGGAGTACACATCATGTGTGACCAGCTACATCAGCAAGTGCATCGATTGGGTCACTGTCTCCAAGACTATCATAACACACTCCAACCAGAAACTGTGGATGACAGCAGAAGTGGGTGAGCTGCTAAACACTCGAGACTCCCCCTTTAGAGCAGGCGACAAGGCGGCCCTGGGAACAGCGAGGGCCAAACTGTCTCAAGCCATCAGAGCCGCAAAGCCTATGCATGGCAGATGAATCCACAGCCACTTCCAGGACAACAGCGACACATAGCACATGTGGCAGAGCATCCAGGCCATCAGCAACTATAGGAAGACAACACCTGCCTACCAGATGCACTGAACAACATCTATACACGGTTTGACACTCAGAATAACATGTTGGTGAGGATGTCCACCCTCCTCACAACTACCAGGTTCTCTGTCTGACCTCTGCTGATGTGAGGAAAACTCTTTTCAGAGTTCGAACAGTTTGAACCACATCATCAAGTTCACCGATGACACGACTGGGGTGGGTCTCATCAGCAAGAACGATGAGTCAGCATACAGAGAGGAGGTGCAACAGCTAACGGACTAGTGTAGAGTCAACAACCTGTCTCTGAACGTGGACAAAACAAAAGATGATTGTTGACTTCAGGAGAGTTCCGAGAGATCACTGTCCACATAACATCGATGTCCGCCTGGCAGAGAACCACCTGGTCCCTCAACACCAGCCCAGAAGGCCCAACAGCATCTCTACTTCCTGCGGAAGCTGAGAAAAGCCCACCTCCCACAATCCATTCTCACCACCTTCTACAGAGGGACTATCGAGAGTTTCCTGAGCAGCTGCATCACTGTCTGGTATGGTAACTGCACCGTATCGGATCGCCCTAACAAGTTAAGAATCTTGCTGATCAAGAGTGATACAGTTACAAACAAGTTCCAGCTCCAAATCTAGGAGGAAACCATCCCATTGATCGATGAACACCCAATAAAATGCCTGGCCAAGTCTTATGACTCATTATTCATTATGAATACATGAATGCAAAATTTACTTAAGCCTGATGTGATTATTTAGTCACAAGAGGCTAAAAGGATTGTCCTATTAGAACTGACCATCCCATGGATGGTGGATGTGTTGAAGGTACAGCAAGGAAAGCCATTAAGTACCAGGATAGACTGTAGGGACAGAAGGTGGCAGGGCTGGGTATTCCCAGGTGAAGTAGGATGCAGTGGGTTATCTGCACAGTCTGTTGGAACCTACTCACAGCCCTTGGGTTAACACAAAGAAATAGGAAGGCAGCCATCAATAGTTTGGGGGAGGCTTTTGAGCCTCTTGTTGGCTATGAGTAGGAGGGAGCAGGGCAGCTGGGGATCAGGAGAAGATGGGCAGTGAGTGGTTATCATTGTCGACCTGCCAATGTGAGGGCGTTGTAGTTCAAGGTCAAAACACCCAATGATATTTGTGCACTACCTGATGACATCAGTTAATTAACTTATTGCAGTTATATGCAGATGTAAACATCTGTTTGTTGGGAACAGTTTTGATTGTACAGTCTGACAGCTGCAGGAAGGAAGGATCTGCAGAAACATTCATTCATGCATCTAGGATGCAGCGGTCTGTCACTGAAGGAGCTCTGCAGTTCAGCAGCATTTACATGCATGGGGTGGGAGACTCTGTCCATCAGAGATGTTATTTTGGCCAGAGTCCTTCTGTCTCCCACCACCTGCACTGGGTCCAGGGTGCATCCCAGAACAGAGCTGGCCTTCCTGATGAGTTTATCCAACCTCTTCCTCTCAGCTGCCGATAAACTGCTGCTCCAACATACAACACTGTAAAAAATGACAGATGCCACCACAGAGTCATAGAAGGTCTTTAAAAGCGCTCCCTGGACTCCAAATGACCTCGGCCGCCTCAGCAGGTAGAGTCTGCTCTGACCCTTCCTGTAAAGAGCATCAGTGTTGTGGCTCCAGTCCAGTTTATTATTCAGGTGAACACCCAGGTACCTATAAGAGTCCACTATCTCTAAAAGCTATCTAGAAGCTGCAATTGCTTGCAAACAAACTTAAGGTGGAAGCACTTTAGGGTGTGTAACATAAAAATGACAGCTGTAACATATCATTTAATCTACTATTAGACTTAATAGACTTATTTCAAAATTTAAAGACCCACTCACTGCTCTAAACACTTTCTATCTTGTTCTGACATATATAGAAACAGAATATTTAACAGCATTTCCAGTTTGTTTAAACATTTCCTAAAACCTTTTCACAATAATGGATTACATGGCAGTGGGGAATAGATTTTGATCACACTAGATTTCGTTTTGACAGTGCTGTAGCTAATTATAAGGATATAATTCATCTACTGTTATCTACCTCAATGCCATGTGCCAACATAGTACAGAACAGCAAACTGAAATATATAAATACAGAGGTTGAATATCTTGTTAACAGTATTACATCTTCACTGCGTACGACTCTGGATACTGTGGCTCCTCTGAAAAATGGTAAATGGCCTGCATTTGTATAGCGCTTTTCTAGTCCTTAAGGACCCCAAAGCGCTTTACACTACATTCAGTCATTCACCCATTCACACACACATTCACACACATTTTTCCATTTTGCATTGAAAAATCGTTTGTTGCTCTATAAAAGCCATCTGTAAAGCTAACATCACTTACAATTCATCACTGATGGAAGAAAATAAGAACCACCCCAGGTTTTTCTTTAGCACTGTAGCCAGGCTAAAAAAAAGGTCAGCTCTGTTGAGCCAAGGAGTCCTTTAACTAGAAATGACTTCATGAATTTCTTTAAATAAAATTCTAACAATAAACCATCACATACTTAACATTATGTACGATCGTGGCTCAAGAGCTGGCAGTTCGTCTTGTAATCGGAAGGTTGCCAGTTCGAGCCCCGGCTCTGACAGTCTCAGTCATTGTGTCCTTGGGCAAGACACTTCACCCGTTGCCTACTGGTGGTGGTCAGAGGGCCTGGTGGCGCCAGTGTCCGGCAGCCTCGCCTCTGTCAGTGCGCCCCAGGGCAGCTGTGGCTACAATGTAGCTTGCCATCACCTGTGTGTGAATGGGTAGATGACTGAATGTAGCGTAAAGCACTTTGGGGTCCTTAGGGACTAAGTAAAGCGCTATACAAATGCAGCCCATTTACCATTTATGTACAGCTACTTTCAATATCATTGATATTTAGACTATTTCTTTAATTGATCTTTGTGTCACGGCCGTGCAGCCCAAGGTGAGAGAGTGGACTCAGGTACAGACATACTTTGGAGGCTCGATGGCATAGAATTAAGTGAAGTTAAGTTACAGGAGGTCAGTTGTGACAAAAAAATGAGCGAAGAACATAAAACACTCTTAGTGAGTGAAACATGAACTAAAGGCGAGAGCCTTATAACCGGCTCAGAGGAAAATACTAATTTACAAGGTAGCACATAACTTTGCATGAACCCCCAAATCACTTGAAGTCATCTATAATCTATGAGGCTACGCTCTGAGATTCTATCAGTAGCACTAAAGGAAAACACTATGGACGGTTCTATGAGAAAAACAATATTACCTGGGGCCAGGGCAGACACAGAGACACAGACTGGACACAGAACAGAGGGAGTATGGAAACCAAAACTTAAGAACTACAAAATCACAAACCAAGAAGAACTGGAGAAATAAAAATGTAAAACAGAAACCAAAACCAAAACTGAAAACACTGGGTCAACCACCCAGGTACCCTAACACTGGAGAGATAAGTACCATCTTGTTATCCTAGCATGAAGACAACAATATCATCAATGTATGCAGCTGCATATTGTTCTGCACCCCTCAAAACTCGATCCACCAACCTTGGAATGTAGCCGGTGCTCCATGCAAACCAAAAGGCATCACTGTGAATCTAAACAATCCACTTGGTACTCTGAATGTAAGTCCTTTGAAGATTCTGTCAAGGGAACCTGTCAATATCCTTTACAGAGGTCAAGGGTTGTCAGAAAATTAGGATTTGCATTGGATACGGATCAAAAACAAACATACAATTTAACTCAGAAAAGTTTACACAACATCTAAGCTTAGAATTATCTTTCTTGGCAAAAGCACAACAGGACTACACCACTCACTGTGTGAAGGCTCGATGATTCGTGCAGCCAGCATACGGCAAGCGGCATCTCTAGTTGGCCGTTGGTCTGGAGCATGCAGAGTGATCTTGCTGATTCACTGCTGGCCTCTCCCACAGCGTCGCTCCCATGCCCCTGCCTCTGTGAGGCCTGGGCCGGTGAAGGTTGACTTATCAGGAGGCAGATGTTGAAGAAGTTTCCATCCTCTCCTCCGGTGTCGCCCACCTGTCCCTGGGCTGCCCACTGCTGGTCCCCAGGCACAGTGTCGGGCAAGATGGATCCCTTCAGCTCTTGATTGGAGCATGCTGGGTGCCTCCCAGCATTTATGGTCCCCTGCCCGGAGATGGTTGCTGCCATGCATGGCGGGATTAGTTTGCCTTTGGCCCCTCCCCCGATAGCCCCGTCCCTGGTCCCTCTCGATGCCCCTTTAAGCCCTCCCTGGGCAGGGCAGCATGTTCTAACAGGGCCGTGAGGGTAACTGCTGGTGGCTGGTGGCCACCAGCTGGTGGCCATTTTGTTGGTCGCTCTATAGGGATGGAGCTTGACACGACAGCTGCAGGCAGGCTGGGGACACGGAGAGCCCTCCCACATCCTGTGCCTCTCAGGCTAAAATGGGGATGATGGCTGCAGCGTGTGAGGGAATCAACCTCCACCGGCCCAGGTGGACGGTGGAGGTTGATTACCGTGAGGTCGATGTTGAAGAAGCTTCCAGTGGAGGTTGATTGTCAGGAGATTGATGTTCATGACGCTTGGCTCCGGTCGGACGACCAGGGTTGCCTGATGGGACTGCCTGTCTGCCCTGCGGCCACCTCGCTGTGCTGAGGGCCCTATGCAGGCGTGTGGAGACAGCCGTGTTCAGGTGAGGCGGGGAGGACTCGGAGCCTAGGATCACCTGTCCTCCAGCCGCCCTCCTCCCTCATGACATCCTTTGAGTTGGGCCTAGTGGCCAGCACTGCTGTAGGCTGTGTTCCCCTGGCATATTGCCCGTGCTTCGCCGGTTTATATGCCAGTCAGGCTTCACTGCGTCTGCCGCCTGGGCCAGCAGTTGACAGTTCTCCAGCCTGTGGCGCTGGCTCTCTGTCTGGCAGATTGCCCACATATTGCGGGTTGCGTTACCTTTCGCAGCTGTACTGCTGCTGCGGGCTGTGTTCCCCTGGCGTATTGCCCACGGTTAGCCGGCTAACGCGCCAGTCGGACTTCACTGCAGCGAGTGTACATTCTCCAGCCTCTTAGCCAGGTTCTGTCTGGCATATGAGCTGCTGCAGGCTGTGTTCCCCTGGCATATTGCCTGCTTTACCGGTTTCCGCGCCAGTTGGACCTCGCTGTGTCTGATGTGTCAGCCAGTGAGTGAGTGTTCTCCACCCTCCAGCGTCGACTGTGCACGAGTAGCGAGTTCGCCCTTGCGACTCACGTGCTGCAACAGCACTTAGTGGCCAACCGGCATTGGGGCACACCTTCGGGTTGTGTCCCCAACTGGCCTTTCAGTTGGCTGGACTGCCAGCCCCCTTGCCAGTCTGTGGATGGCGCGGGGTGGCTTGAGGACAGACACTTTGGGTCACGTCCCTACCATGGCCCTCTGCTTTCAGCGGCTGTGCTGACTTTGCAGGCTGTCTGTCTGGCATTGCCCGCATGGCTTATGCGACCAGCAGGATACTACTTGGCAGCTTGGTGTGCTGTGCTCCCTGGCGGTCTGCCTCACGGTTCCCAGGCTGACCTTGAGCAGCCAATCACTTGCGGTCCTGCGTCCTGCACTACAGGTTCGGGCGTCTGCAGACTGCTGCCTCCAACCCCCGGCTTGGCCTTCGCGTCTGGCGAAGCCCTGACCAGGGTGGTCTGCTTATGTGTACTTTGTCGATGGTTCATTGGCACCTTCACTCTCGGGGGTTCGGTTGCACTGTGGGGTGTCTTACAGAGTTACCTCGTACATATGGATAATGTCTCGATATGATAGTATGTACGGTTACTGTGCAACCTTGGTTCTCTTAGTGAGAGACTATCTCTCCACCGTCAGGTCGCTCGGAGATGTGTTCTGATCAAACTATCACCGGTGTCATGTCTGTACAGCTGTTTCATACGTGAGCTGTGGGGTGTAGCCAGGTGTGCTGGAGTGTCTTAAAGAAGTATCCACACACCACGGCCAAGGGGGGTCGTATCTCGTACATATGGAATACGTAACGGTGTGGAGAGATAGTCTCTCACTAAGAGAACCAAGGTTACACAGTAACCGTATAATTTACCTATGACTAATGACTTAGTTAGTATAAGGGATAAGATAAGACCCTCATCATCCTTGTTAGAGATCTTAATTCTTTCTGTCCTGTTTGGATCTCTCACAAGCATTGCTCCCTTATTGCTGTCTATTATTAACAGCTTACTGAGGCAAGATTGTGTTCTATCCAATTTTAAGTATACTAAGGTATACTATATACAATTACTTACAAAACCTCAAATTGATGCCAGTTCTCCCAGCAGCCTATTTCAAAATGAAAAAGAAAACATTTTTGAAAATCAGTTTAGATCATTACTATGCACTTTGCAGATTTCTGACCACTTTCAATCTGTTTTTCAAAAGCAGCGTGCCACTGAAACTGCTCTTTTAATGATCTCTATAATGATAGCTATAATTGCCCTCTGTTGGCATCTGATGCAGAAAATTGCTCTGTGCTCATATTGCTTGACCTCAGTGCTGTTTTTGATTCTGTTGACCATAATATTTTACTTAATATGCATTTCTTATCATTTGTATGCTGATGACATTCAACCATACATGTCTAGCCTGACCAGCTAGATAGGCTGTCCACCCTAGTTGACTGTTCTTCCTGGATTAGTGACTGGATCTCCAATAACTGTCTTGTTTTAAACTCTGACAAAACTGAGGCAATAATCCTTGAATACCATTCTCCATAGTCTAAGTGTAATTTTTCACTCACGTATAGAATCTTTTTCACATTCCTGTTTCTTTCATTTAGAGAACATTTCAAAATTGCAAGCTATATTCTCGTATTAACTTATCCAGGGCCGCATCACATTTTAAGCTTTTTATGTTTTACATTACAAATTTCAACACTTTATATTTTCATCCAGCATCTTGTTCCATTTATCTAGGGCTGGGTCATGGGGGCAGCAGCCTAGGCAGAGAATACCAGACCTTCCTCTCCCTGGCCACCTCCTCCAGCTTGTCCAGGGGAACACCAAGGCATTGCCAGGCCAGCCGAGAGATATAATCTCTCCAGCGTGTCCTGGGTCTTCCCAGGGCCTCCTCCCGGTGAGACCCAGGACACGCTCAGAACACCGGAGGCGCTCGTCCTTGTCAGATGCCCAAACCACATCAACTATTTTCTTTCGATGTGGAGGAGCTGCGGCTCTACACTGAGCCCCTCCTGGATGGCTGTGCTCCTCACTAAGGGACAGGGACAGGTCAGCCACCCTTCGGAGGAAGCTGGATGGCTGGTTCGGCTGGATGAATTCCCGGCCTCATACCCCCATCGGGGGTATGTGGTGGGGCGTGGTCTGAGGTGCCATGCAGGGAAGGTGGACGCAGCTTCACAGCATCCGCTATTACGCCTGCCGACTTAAATAAGGGGAATTAGGGTTTGTGGGGGGAGTTGTGGTATATGTTCGGCTGATAGCTTGGGAGCTGCAGCCGCATTCAATAAAATGGCTCTGAAATCTGACCTGTGGACTCGTCATGCCTTATTTACACCACACTGATCCTATGAGTCTTACCCAGTAGGCAGTGCAGAGCTTAAATGGATGAGGGCATTAGCCCGGTACTAACTGCCTCGAAGGCCTCTGGGCGGTTGCCCTCCTGCCTCTGATAAGAAAAACTGGGGGCAATGGCCTTGCAAGCCTAGTCCTACTAGCTACACCCATCAACGGCAGCGTCCCTTTAGATCAGTGCTCTTGAAATATAACTAGGTTTAGTTTAGTGGCTTTGAAAAATAAGCCCCAAGGCTCTGTTACTTTAAAAGACTGGAGTAACCTGTAAGAGCTATTTATTCAAATGCAGATTAATACTCAGGGTTTTACCTTTACTGTTTCACAAAGGGTTAAAAAAATAGGTCCACAATTTGGACTTTTTAATGCAGCATGTTTCAATGAAGTGAGTAAACATAAGCAAAACAGAATTAAATCAGTTTGCTAATTAACCTTCTCTGACCTAATGCTGAGCAGTGATGGGAATAATGGCGTTACAAGCAACGGTGTTACTTTTTTCAGTAACGAGTAATCTAACTAATTACTATTCCTATCGTTACAACCGCATCTTATATCACTTGCACGGAAATAGCTGTAAGTAATCGGGGCGCTACAGCTTTAAGCAGCTGCGCACGCTCCCGCTGACAGTAATCACAATCACTGTCTAGCACAGTGGTTCTCAAACTTTTTTTGCTGGGCCCCCCTTTGTTTTACAAGAAAAATGTTTGAAAACGCAGCTGTTTCGTCCACGTAAACGGCGTTTCGAATCACCAAAAACTGAGATTTTTTTAAAACTCCTTTTTTGCGTTTACGTGTGGACGTGGAATACAGAGTTCGTCATGCAACATCAAAGCTATGTGCCTTTTTTCACGTCACGCTGTGCGCCACGTTATTGTTTACATGAGATGAATTGCAGAATGGCAGATAGAGACAAAATACTGTTAATCTGACTATCTGCAGGTTCTACATGCAGTCACTGTCCCTCCATTTACAAAGGCAGAGGCATCACGGTGTAATTATTTTACGTGTAGTTGTTTTTTTTTTCCTGTGTAATAATATTCAACATTGCTATCAATACATTTTTCAAAAAATGCCTCTCTGTGCAAAATGGGTTTAAAAACATAAACAGCTGTAGGATACTGTTTGTCCGTGATTTGGACAGGGGGAACAAATCGTGGCAGGATGAGCCTGATATTATTTGTATCCCGCTGTAACTTTACTGTATAAAGAGCAAACATCTCCAAAATGTCAGGAGTAGTTAGTCATTACAACAAGTGTTTGTGAACTAAAAATCAAGAATGTGGGATACTGTTTGTCCGTGATTTGAACAGCCCAGCGCTGCTCCCAACAAAGGGAAAACCAATTCAGGATGGGGAGACCTACCTCGGCACTTGTGCAGGTGAAACCAAAGGGAAGATATGCTTCACCACATTTTCTAGTCTTTGGCTTAGAATGAAGTTGGTTTGGAAACATATTCAGCTATGCTTCAGCTCCCGCTTTGCGTTTGTGTGGGCGCCCGCACTAGCAGTGTCCAAGCAGTGGCGGTCCTAGCCTGTTTGGCGCCCCGGGCTAACACTCCCTCTGGCGCCCCCCCCCCCCCCCCCCCCCACACACACACACACATACATACATAAAGCCTATTAAGGATTGTACATTAGCATAAAACTGTTGTCAAAATTCACCAGAGAAACACACACACACGAAGAGAGAGAGAGTATGCATTGTATGCAAACAGCTACCAAACAGCCATCATAATTCGTCATACAATGAGAACAGGACAAATCAACAATTGACAATGACTAATTAATATTAAAATCTGTAACATAATATATTGTTTGGAGTTCAGTCTGTTACTGTTACTATTTTTACCATTTCTTTTTGGAGCAACTGTAACCCACATAATTTCCTTAGGGATTAATAAAGTATTCTGATTCTGATTCTGATTGTTTCAGGATGACCTGCCATTATCCAATGACACATCTGCTTACACTTTGGGAAGGTCTAGTCTAGCACAACACCTGGAGCTAAGGGGGCAAAACAATCGCATGAGTGCTGCTGTTTGACTGAGGAAGAATAAAGTAGTTGTGGTAAGCCAATCACACGACCACTTAAAGACAAAGCAACAAGGTGATATATACCAGTTTTTAAATTGTGTTGATAGGCCACGTAAAACCAGAGTCATGATAAACAATATATACGTGGCGTTTTTTCCTCAATAGTTTCGTCACTTTTACTGTCTAAGGACAGCGCAGCGAGCACTCTCTGCATATGACCAAAACAAAACAAAACAGGGGAAGTTTTAGGAGTGACGGCGAGAGAGAGAGAGAGAGAGAGAGAGAGAGAGAGAAAGAGAAAGACAGCAGAAATAGAGGGAGAGCGAGTTTTGAGATGTGAGAAATTTGTGACATTTAGCGTGTTTGGAGTGTGTAGTTAATGTGTTGTCTTGTGTAGTTAGTGTGTAGTGTTGTGGATAGTTTTGTGTTGTGTGTCAGAACAATGAGGCGACTGCTGTCTCCAGGTAGAAACAGGAGTGATACACCTGCTGCTGTCAGACCTGCAGGTATCAGCTGTGACGTTCTCCTTTATAGTGGACAGAATTAATTTTTTTGGAGTGGCACAAATAATTTGTGTGGCATCTTATTGAATGCAGAACAGCTGATTGTTCTGTAAATAGTTTGAAATGGTTATTTAAAAAATCAAGGTAAAAGGTAAATGGATGCAAATAGCTTTGTTGTTTACAAAACTTGTGCATAGGATTTTAAAATTGACAATTTATATTTGCATTTAAAGTTATGAAATATGATTCATTAAACATGTTTGTGGTTGTCACAGTAAAAACTACTTTTTCTACTCTGATTGTGTTTTTTGTCTGATTTTAGATCAATTGAGGTATTACAGTATGTCAAAATGAAAACACAACTGTAAATTCAGACATGTGAGGTTGTGCTGATGATACCAAACAAGGCAAAGTAAATAATTCTAAAAGGTAAAATGTGGAGTGAAAATCAAAAGTAGTTCAAGATGGCCAATTATACCCTGGACCCCGGAGGGTTAAACGTTTTTGTTTTTTTAAATTAACACAATAGTTACTTTTCAAGTAATTAATTACTTTTAGAACATTGTAACTCAGTTACTAACTCAGTTACTTTTTTGAAGAAGTAACTAGAAACTATAATTAATTACTTTTTCAAAGTAACTTGCCCAACACTGATGCTGAGCTTGTTCTGATCTTTGTGAGAAGAAAGGTTGGAGAGAGAACAGGCACACCCTAGCCAGGCTATAAAATATACTTCATACACATTTTTATATAACAAGTATGAGTTATTTTTAGTAAACATACAAGTCAAGTTGTCTTGTTCTAATGCAACAGTAAAATAATTAAACACATATTTGTCTTGCAGATAACAAACCCTGAAGCACGAAGCAGAAAAGAATAAGCAAAAACAAAGATGTACAGATCCAACAATCTGTTATCCAGAGCTTGAAAAACATCTTGAACCTATAAAGGAGACAGTAATTAAACATCTCCTTTGTGAAAAGGTGAACGCACCAGTGAGCAAAATCGTAATGAAACTAGAAAACAATAGGCCAGTCTTACAACTATGAAGTTCTATTACATACAGCAACCAGCAACATACAACGTGCACAGCTGAATAAAAGATATATAAAAAAACATACAACTTTTGAACTGACCCAAAAGACACATTTTCAAAGCATATAAAATGGCTAAATCCATTTTGCAGCAAGGATATATTCATGCTTAATAACAAAGTTTTAAGTGTTCATAACAAGTTAAAGCTTTACCTTTATCTTGGTGCAGGGGTACAATACCAAATGTGGCTTGGCACTCAGGGTCTGAAGAGAGCCCTCATAAATTCCTTCATGTGGACTCTAATGTCTATATTTCTTATTCAAAATGCCTGTGTGCACATTCGACGGACATGCGATATTGTGGACTGTAACCATGATTTCAGTGATCTCAAGTTAAAGAAGTATCTCTCCTGTGAGGCCACTGATAGTGGTAAACAAAGGCACAACTGTACGAGCTTTCTAGCGTCTGTGAACAGAGTTAACTCTTTATTGTCATTGCACAGTCATACCTAGTACAATAGTACAACGAAATTGGAACGTGTCCAAACACACACACACACACACACACACACACACACACACACACACACATATATATATATATATATATATATATATATATATATATATATATATATATATATGTATATATATGTATATATATTTATGTGTATATGTTGGAATAGCATACCATGTTACATGTAGCATACATGTTGCATAATGAAAATCAAAATAATGATGAATCTTGAAAACAGTGCCTGGAAGTGTCCTTTTTCATTACGGCTAACTTGACCCTGCACCGCCCGCCCCCCAGTCAGTTTCTGTGAAGAAGACTTCCGGTTGTGTGTCATGGCGGTGGGATGGTGAATCCTAAAGAAGGAGAAAAAATCTCGCCCCTTTCGTCCTTTCCCACAGATTCAAGAGAATTTCCATGCATTACTAAGCCCGTCAGCTGCGGTCTTGCATCTTGGATTTAGCAGCAGAGGGCTGCGGTGTCCGTCCGCCTGGTCATGGCGGCTCACAAACCAGTGGAATGGGTCCAGGCCGTGATTACTAGATTTGATGAGCAGGTAAGATGGGCTCATTCAGTAGATGGGTGTAGCAAGCTTCGGTAGTGTTGACGCTGAAGTACTCTAATTAACGTAATATATACAGCAACGAGGTGTTTTGAAAATCGAATTAAATACCGATTCATTTGTCAAATGTACTTTCTCCACTGAAGTGTACTGTGTTTGCTTCTTCCAGCTGCAAAACACTGAAGATGAGGTCTTTCTAGCTAGCGCTGTCTCCACGATCAGTTAGCACGTTTATCTCATATTATAATTGAGCTGTTGGGATTTGCCTGTTCCAGTGGGGAATAATGTTAATAAAACATTATATCTAGAACATTTGAACCAGTGAAGACACGTCTGTATGTCATTTAAAGTTGATCTGTCGTTTTCTCTCTTGTCAGCTAGGTAGCTAACATTAGCAGGCCTAGCTTTCTAATGTAAACAAAAAAGATGTGGCTGGGGTAGCACACTGCATCCAAAATATCTTATGAACTTACTGGGGTGTGAGTACTAAAAGTTAATGCGCCTCTTTCTAACAGCTATTTTCTTAACAGTTACTGTGAGACGCCTGCTTTTCTTTATTTGTAAAAGAAATCCATATCGGTTTATACCCAAAACTTAGCTCTTGTTACAATGTGTGTTCGTATTGGTTATTTCCTATAAGTATGACATATCTACGAGGTCGACAAAACATGCATCAGCTGTTTACAAAAGAAAAAACCTCCCAGTCAGACAGTAGTCAAAGTTAATTTTGGTAGATTGTGATTGTGAAAAGTAATTCGCTTTTCTTAAGTTGTCTTGGGTGTTAGTTGATACAGATCATGGCTTGTACGTAGGATTTAGCAGTTTAGCCTGGATTACTACCACTGGAAAAAGTGGCTTTCGGTGTTACATCTACTTGTTAGTTATTATTGCACCAAACCCCAATTAAAACCTCACAGGTCTGTGCTGAAATACACATAGTTTGTCATTGACACTATTACATTTTGAGCAATCTGAGCGTGTTTGGAAGACACTAATAATAATAATTAATAGAAAAAGCATTTAATGGTCAGTGTTTATATTGCTTACTGCCTACCTTGCTTTTTTTTTTTTTTTTTTTTTTTTTTTTTTTTAAACAACCTTTGTCCTATTTTTTTGGGATATTTGTCACTCTTACATGATTCAGAACAAATTTTAATGTTAGACAAGGATAACCCAAGGACATCTGGCCCTCCTTTTTCAATTTACCTAAACCTATCTAGGTCTATGTGAAAAAGTATCTTTTCTTTCTCTCTTAATAAATTAACTCATCATTTAAAAGCCTTTGATTTTTACTTATATTTGTCTAATATTACATTTTGTGTATATATATATATATATATATATATATATATATATAGCAGTTGAAAATTTCCTTGTAGACAAGCATTTTGGCAGCATTTGAGGAATGATCTATGTCCATACTTGAAAATTAATAGGTGACCATTACGGTTAATTGACTGGTCACGCTATCTGCATGTATAAAATAGACATGGACAACAAAGCCAGCAAGCAACCCTTGTAATTCTTTGTGTGCTGATTTAAGCACTTTGTTTTTGTTTCCTTTGGAAAAGAGTCACAAGATACTGATGTGACAAGTCAGTTGAGGAAACATGATTGATAAGATCCAATCAGGAAGCACATACGTGTGTCTGTGTCACTGTTTCCAAAAGTTTCTTTATGCTTGTTCAGACCAGGGGAAAAAAAACAGGTAAGAAGTTTTCCCAAGAAAACTAAGTCTGAATTTTAGAAACCCAGACTTGTGTGGATGGTAGCTGTAAACCTAGCAAAAGTTACTAATTTAAAATTATTATTATTTTTTGACTATAAAATCTGTTAAAATATCAAAGAAATTATTTGAGATTACATAGATTTTTGTTAAGTATGTTTGTTATGTGGTCAGTTTTTGGGTTGCTACTGTGAAGGATTTTCACTTCCCAAAAAATGTCAACATTTTGAAGTATACTTTTTTGTACTTCTATAGTTAGTAGCAGTTACAATGAAGCTTTAAAATAAACAAGAAAAGAAAAAGAATGTAATGAATAAATATTAAATAGCATTTCTATCATTACTGAGACCAAGCTATTGAGTCTGACAAATACTTGAAGAGGTGCAGATGACTCTTTTTCAGTTGCATTAATTTTTTGTAATACAGTAGAAAAGAAAATGGATTAAGTGTGATTGCTGTGATGGTATATATAGCAAGAAACCAAATGCTATACCACATCAGCACTGCTGAAAAATGTTTTCAGTTTATATGTTACTGGTTTAGTAGAAGTAGGCGAAGCAATCCAAATATCCCTAGTGTAGATACCAGTTTGCTGATATTGGTATCAGATTGATATGTGATCGGCTCAGAATGTAGCCATCTGAGCTGTCCATACCTGAGGTCTTGGAAACTACCAAACAAAGACTCACAGGTTTGGCCAGCCACTTGACGAGGTATACCAGAGAGATTGAAGGCAGAAGAATAAACTAGCTGTTCTCCACAGAACCATCCAAGGTATATTCCCAGTGGCAGGGCAACAATATGACAACAGTTCCACAAAGGGTGGAGACTGAGCAATACTGGAAGAGCATATGGGAGAAGGATGCAACACATAATGACTACGTCCTGCCCGTGATCAGGTACCCTGCTGGGATAATAAGCTGGCCAAAGGAGGAGGTAGAAGCCACTGACATCAAGACCAGGAAGCTCCTGACCATGCATGGAGCATTTCATTCTAAGTCTAGCACAGTGAGGCTGTATGCTAAGCAGAAGGAAGGAGGCTAGGAACTAATGAATGTAAGTTCCCATGACCGACCGTGTGCTCAGTAAATACCTCAGGCAGCAGAAACCCAAGAAGGAGGAGGAACCATCATGAAAGGACAGGCCCCTGCACATTATGTACCTATGGCAGATAGAGGAAGTGGCTGACATCAAGAAATCCTACTGAAAGACAGCACAGAACACAAGATGCATAGAGGCTGGGGTCTGTCACACCAGGCAATATTCTAGGGGCAGGATGTGTAAAGATGCCCCTGAGACAATCCAACACATAACAGCAACGTGCAAGATGCTAGCAGGCAGGGCACACATGGAATGCCATAACGAAGTGGCATAGTGTACAGCAGGGGTCGGCAACCCTGGGCACGCGTGCCAGCTGTGAAGGGTTAACTAATGGCACAACAGGCAGTGAATTAATCGGAGAAGGTGCATTAAAAATAAATGGCCGGGCCAGCGGTGCACATCGCACATTAGCTCACATAGACACATTAGTTGTGCCGCTTCTTAATGACGGTATCTTAGCTAACCCCAACAACCACATTCAGCTTGTAAATAACTTAGCCTACCGGTGAGAGGGACGTTGCTAGCTGGCAGTCTTTTGAGGCGATGTTGAAATTTCCACATTCCGACACTTCAAATACTTCAGGAGCTGTCCGCTCAGCGCAACATCAGCACCACGGAAATACACGGATACATCCGTAGACTCAAGACAGAATTCGCAATGCATTTTCGGGACTTTCAGGTGTATGGACTAGAGATGGACCGATCCGATATTACGTATCGGTATCGGTCCGATACTGACGTAAATTACTGGATCGGATATCGGAGAGAAATAAAAAAATGTAATCCGATCCATTAAATATCAAAAAAGCACCTCACAAAACTTGCCACATGGCGTAACTCGGCTCATAACCGTAGCACGTCGGAGCAGTGTGCATCACGTGATAGAGCGGCTGTGTGTATTTGTAGCCTCGCTACCAAACCAGCATTTCATCTCCGAGGAAGTCTCTCTTCTTTGTTTTTGGCCCACTTTGCACCAGAAAGAGGAAACCAGCGGCTGAACAACAGTAGCACGTTTAACCTTGATAAGCTGTTGTTAGAATTTATTTAATATTACTTTCTACACCAGGATCTTTTTCTACGCAACTGACGCTGGTAACTGTGCAGGGGCGGATCTAGCAAAGTTTAGCCAGGGGGGCCGATAGGGGATTAACAGGGAAAAGGGGGCACAAAGACATACTTTTCTTTCTTATTCTCATTTAAAGTGTCTAGCTTTTAATAAATAATTATCTGAATCTCACACCCAAAGTTTTAATCTGATGTAAAATGTATAGAAGTCCATTACTGTATATAGTAACTGTTAAGTCTAATATACCCTAGTAAGCTATACTACTTTTTCCTTTGGGAGGATACCATCTGTGCAGTCTGCAATTCTGTTGAAGAAAAATGTTGAATCTATTTAATATTTCTTGAAAAATAATTTAATTCTGTGCATTTTTTTTTTCACACTGCATCAAATTAAAGTTGATTAAGTCGATTAAGCATCATGAGGTGGAGGGTGGTTCCCTATTTTTTTTCTTTTGCTGGGAGTTTGCAACCCTATTAGTTAGGTTGCTTAATATTTCTGCTAAGTACTCTTTAAAATACCAGAATAGGGAGGATGGAGCAGGTTTAAGTTTATTAGATTGATCAGTGTTGCTGATCTATGAAATATTTTGGGTGCAGTATATTTTTTACATACAGGTATAACAGAATAGCTTTAGTGTTGTTGTTTATTTAAACTTGAGTATAAACTTATGCAAAATGCAGCAAGATATTAAAAAAACAGTTTCATTGATTAAAAAACACTATATCGGATTCATACCGGTATCGGCAGATATCCAAATTTATGATATCGGTATAGGTCAGACATAAAAAAGTGGTATCGTGCCATCCCTAGTATGGACCAATGTTTTCTTTTTTGATCAAACCAGAAAGCTTTAATGAGCAGCTGGATTTGTCTCGCATTAACTGGCTGGACACAGAGGACATTGAAATGCAGCTGATTGAACTGAAAAGCTCGACTCTGTGGGGGCCAAAGTTTGCAGAACTACAAACTCAGCTGGAATCCACAGCTGTGCGTGTTCATGGAGCTGCATTTTCACCTGCTGGACATCACTACCTGACTAGTTAAACTGTCTTCAGAACATTGCAGAGGCATTATTGACAGTATTTCGCTCTGCATATCTGTGTGAGCAGATATTCTCTCACACGAAGAGTGTCCTCAGGTAGCCGTCTGAATGCTGGACACTCGGAGACCTGTGTTTCTGAGTGGGAGACCAGAGATCACATTAACATGTGTATCCCTGTATTAACAAACATGCCATATTGGCACAGTTTATTTTTCTTATCATTGTTGTGAGAAGACCATAAATAGCATTTGCATTTTCTGTTGTACAGTTCATTTGCTGTTATGGAGTTCTTGTTATGGATAAGAAGTGTTTTTTCTTGTTTCAAAATAGCTGATAACTATTCGCTGATAGCTGCCAACATCTGCGAACAAATATAATCAAAATGGGAGATGCCCACTAGGGTGGTTGAGAATGACTGAGTTAAGATCCTATGGGACTTCCAGACATAGAAATGGTGGTGGCTAACCAACCGGACATAGTAGTGGTAGACAAACAGAAGAAGATGGCCATAGTGGTAGATGTAGCAATACCGAATGACAGCACCATCAGGAAGAAGGAACATGAGAAGCTGGAGAAGTACCAAGCGCTCAGAGAAGAGCTCGAGAAGATGTGTAAGGTTACAGTGGTCCGTATGGTAATTAGAGCACTCAGTGCAGTGACTCCCAAGCTAGGCGAGTGGCTCTAGTAGATCCCAGGAGCAGCAGGTTTGTGTCTTTCAAATCCAAATTGTCTCCCAAATGTCTTCGTGTTGTCTTCTTCCCCCTCACTCCAACTGGTACAGATAGCTGCCCCTCCCTGAGGTTCTGCTTCAGGTTTCTTCCTGTTAAAAGGGAGTTTTTCCTTCTTGCTGTTGCCAAACCTCATAGGGAGTCATATGATTGTTGAGGGGTTCTTTGTTTTCTTTGCGTTATTGTAGGGTGTTTACCTTACAATATAAAGTTGCCTTGAGGCAACTATTGTTTTGTTGTGCTAGATAAATAAAATTTAATTGAATAAATAGTGTAATAATGAGAAACGACAAGGAAAAAGTATTGAACACACTTACTGAAATTTCTTTAATACTTTGTAGAAAAGCCTTTGTTGGTGACGACAACTTCAAGATGCCATATGTTTATATGAGAAACTAGTCGCATCCATTGCTCTGGTGTGGCCCATTCTTCCACAAAACCAGTCTTTAAATCCTGAAGGTTCCGTGGGCCCCTTCTATGAACCTGAGCTTTAATTCTTTCCATGGATTTTAAATTGGATACAGGTCAGGGGATTTGCTGGGCCATTCTAGAACCTTTATTTTCTTTCTCTGAAACCATTTGAGAGTTTCCTTCCCTGTGTGTTTGGGATCACTGTCTTCGTTAAATGTCCACTGTCATTTCATCTTCATCATCCATGTAAATGGCAGCAGGTTTTTTTTTTTTTTTATCGGGAATGTCTTTTCTCTCTTAGTGCTCCACAAGTTATCTTTGGCTCTCAGACAAATCTTATGATAATTATTTTCACACCTCTGTATGAAATCTTGGGGGAAGCAATTGGTCTTGACTAGTTTATAGTAAAGTTATGTTCTTTCCACTATTATGGCACTAACAGTGCACACTGGGACCTTTAGTAGTTTAGAAATTCTTTAGTAACTAAAGCCATCAGTATGTTTTGCAATAATAAGGTTGTGAAGGTCTTGAGAGAGCTCATTGGTTTACTCATAATGAGAAGTTTCTTGTGTGACGCCTTGGTAATGAGACACCTTTATATAGGCCGTCAGTAGTAAACTAGATTGTATAATTTGCGCTAAGTGACAGGACCGTTTTCTAATTATTAATAGATTTTAGCTGGTTTAATGACTTTCTATTTCCCTGTTTATTTTTTCAATACATTTTCCTTGTGTCATTTCTAATTAGGGCAGGGGAATATGGCCAAAAATATTTATCACAATATATATTTGATAACGATATAACTGATAGAGATAACGATATAACTGACGATATAATTGATGCAAGACAAAATACTTTACAACTTCACAACTTTATTAGTGCAAAAAAACCCCATCAATGTATTTTGACTTAAACAAGCAGCTGTTTTTTATGTGCATTAAAGCTATATAAAAATTTTACAGTGCAAATGCAAATTCCTTGCTGACAGTTTAACCAAAAGGCATTTCCAGTGGAAATTGGCCGACATATCCTCAGCAAAGCCATGTATAATATCCACAAAAAGAGGTTCTACACACACAATACGGTAATATTATGTTGAAGCACAGTACGTATCACTCCGCGAGGCTCCTGCCTACGATAGCCGTAGTGCTCTGACAATCCATCAAGCGGTGCGGTGTTGTAGCTTAGCAAAGTTGTACTAAAACATTTGACAGATTTTTGAGCGCCGTGTAGCACATAAAATCGGTTCGGTAATAACGACGGCCTGCTAGCATGCTCTACCAAAAAATGTGCTTTGGTGGGTATCTGACAGATGAAAGCCAAACCAGCTCCACTGAAGTTGCAGCATTTTTACAAACCAATTCTGGTTCATCCGTTTCATTCAACGATCCACTTTCGTCCTTCTCATTCTCCATCGCCGCCATGCTTTTTCCGCTATGTGCTAATGAAAACAAAGGCACTGCACATGTGCGTTTTACCCATATTCTGTCGCGATATTTCATTTTCTTATCATTGCCTAACATTACACCAGTATTACCGTGAATGGTATGATATGGCCCAGCCCTATTTCTAATTATTGGACATAATTTATCAGTTTGATTTCTTTACATGTGTGGATTGGATGGGTTGTTATCAACATCTAGTGAGAATTTCATATCAATATCACCTTTAGAAACGTGTATATTTACTTAGAAAATTAGCAATGTGTTCAAAACTTATTTTACCTGCTGTATACTGCTATATACTGTCAGAATTATTTTCCCTCCAGGGAATCAAGAACCTACTCTTTTTAGAAAACCGTTTCCTGGTAGTTCAATTCCTTGGAATCGTTGGTCTGCCTGCCTATTGATTCTGCTTATTGGCTTATGTGCTTGCGTGACAATCAGGTGATTGAGGAGGAAAATAGCAATGCAGTGGATATGGACATTTATTTTTATTGCACTAAAGGACGAGAGCACAGTGGTAAAGTGGAAAACTGCATCCAGGACAGAAACGAATGCATTATGCTGCAACTTTAGTTCTATGTTGTCTGTATCTGCACAGACAACATAGTAATGCTAAGCTAGCCAAGAACCCTGAAGCTGAGTGAATGCCGATCCCAGCAGCAAGACCCTTAACTTCTATAGGTAACAAACAGATGAACAGTTAGGCTGCAGCCTCCTTTTCTAGCTGTTCATGTTACTAATGCGGAATCACTTTGCGTCTTTGCTTTCTGCAGTCAGCTTTGTATTGTACTAAGAGAAAGATCTTAGTAATTAAGTAACGTAGTGCATTACTTTTAAGAAAAGTTTTCTGTGTAATATGTGCAATAATTACTACTTTGAGTAACGACTCCAACACTGATCAAAACAAAGAAGGCTGCTACCCTAACAAACATGCACAAACATTTGACCAAAAAGAATGCAATTTGCATGTAATGTAATTTTTTCTATTGCTGCTTAGCAATGGTGGTTACTCTCAAAATGGAGCCAATGAGAATCAATAAGAAATTGAATCGATAAGTGATGTTTGTAATGGAATCGGAATGGGGATTTGAATTGATCAATTCCCATTCCTAACTACAGTTGTGGTGTTTAGGTTTAAAGTGATGATGGAGAACTATAGAGAAGGTCAGAAGGCGATAGACTATATCTTTGTGGATCTAGAAAGAGCATAGTTCCACAGGTGTGGTACTGTGTTAATATATCAGGAAGTCAGGAGTGACAGAGCAGTATGTCAGTGTGGTGCAGAACAAGGGAGGACAGAAAGCCAATAGTGAGGTGTGTGGTAGGTGTGACAGATGTGTTCAATGTGGGAGTGGGATTACATCAGGGATCAGCTCAGAGAGGCTTTTTGTTTGCGTTGGTGATATACAGGCTTACACATGGTGATATAGCTGTTCTCACTGTTGACAACACTCCCATAACTTTCCACTTTTATTTGTGTTGCCATTAGGGATGTGCAATATGACCAAAATCTCATATCCCGATATAAGACATCTACCGTCCCGATAACGATATAAATCACAAAAATGTTACATTTTCTGTAAATTCTGTGAATCTCGGGCAGCTCGACTTACGTGAAGTGTTTCCAGCTGGGCATAGTGTACCTGGAGTCGAGTGTTTTAACCGATGCATGAAACGATACATTTTTAGACATAAATTGTAACGGCCGCCGTTTTCTTTGTGAGTATTTATTACACGGCGTGCTGCGGGGAAAAGCCCTTTTTAACGTTTGAGTCTAAGGTTTATTTTTTTTAGCACCAAGGGTCTTTTTTGCTTCTCATCAATACTCTGCATACTCTTTCACGTCGTTCACTTTATTTTGAAAAGTCTCAACAGGATCTTGAGCTTTATTGTGAAAGGTTTATGTGGAAAATAAACAAGCGGACACGCAATTGTTTTACCGTCGTTGTTGCTAACGACAACGCATAAAAACAGGCGCTTGTCCATCCGTAGTGTGGCTATATTACATATAAGAGAAAGAGAGAACTTAAGAAATTAATATAGCCACTACAGTGACCATCAAAACGATGAAAAAATATTGCCGTAAACAGTTTATTTTGCGACACCACGAAACAAACGATAGTGTAAAATGAAACAATAGATGTTTTTATATCGTCATCTGATATATATCGTTATATCGAACAGCCCTAGTTGCCATATAATTTTGTGATTGGCTGACAAGGATAATTGAGGATGCTAGGGGTAGGATGAGATGGAGGCAGATGATCTGCTGTGGCGACCCCTAAAGGAAACAGCTGAAAGGAGTAGTAGTACTAATACTATTGCAGCAACAATCATAACTACAAGTATGTTGCTGTTCTCTTGGCAGTGACATTTTCTGAATTGCCTATGTACTTTGTATCCAGAAAGAATTTAGAAGAATGGGAGAAATGGCCCAAGATATAGATTGGCTATATATACGGTGGATGTAAAAAGTGTGCACACCCATGTTAACCCAGGGTTTTGTGATGTTAGACCACAGTAAACAATTTCAAAAGTTTTCCCACCTTCAGTGTGACCTATAGCCTGTACAGTTCCCGGCAAGTTTACATGGTATTAAATGACTCTCAAAAGCTTATGAGAAGACTAGACAAAATCTGGTCAGGGAGACCTACACCGGCACTGAAGGAAATTTGAATTATGATGAAGAATAAAAACAGCGTAATATTCAACATGAATAAATGTCTCATTAGGACATGCATAATATTTTAGCTTAAATACTTTGTCACTGCACACACTGACATTTTAAATTTAAAAAAGCCTTAGCATTTGAAATTCTTAACAGAATTTAAGAACTTTTACAGACAACATGCAACAATAGCTGCAGATTGTTTTGTTGTTGTTGTTGTTTTTTTAACTCAATGGTTGAAACTGAAATAAAAATTAAGTGTTTACAATTCTGATTCCATTTTTAGTTTCATTTTTTTAAACAGCACAAAGGGCCAATGATGATGAGAATAGTGCTGCACTGCACTAATCATGTGGTTGGAATAGTTACAGCTACATGGGGTTAGGTTGATGCTTTATTAGCTTGTAGCAGCATATGTGTTAATCTTTGAGCTGCTGCACAATGGTACATTACAGCAAGGTAAAAGACTTAAAATGAAAACGTAAAATGTTAATAAAATCTTCAGCTAGAGGGCACCTCAGCAGACACAGCCTGAGGCTCAAAAGACTTCCTTGTTTTTTTAACATTTTATGTTGCATACATCTTTCCACAAAAGCAGGTAACACTTGACAAGGCATGATGCCAGTATCGAAAATATCAGATTTAAGCAGCCCAATTAAGGTAACTGACCCTCATCACCGATTTCTTGGCTATAAACATTTTTCCCAGACAGTTTTTTTTTCTAGATACACACAGTGTAGCGAGACAGCTGAACGCCTGTGTTCACTACCTCATCAAACTGGTGGTCGCACACCTGATCCATATATGAACTTCACTGAGCCAGTGCTGTACTTCATCTGCTGTTTGTTTCCCTTGGAGCATACACAGATCACAATCAAGTGTCACTTGTGTTTATGTTCTTATTTACATTTGAAAGTTTGATAGAAATCTGTACCAAGGCGATATACAAAGTCTTTTAAAATTATTTATTATTTTGTATTTGTTGTTTTATTTCCTATAAATAAGAAAATAAATACATGAATATCCATGATGCCCTTATTACAATAATCATGTTTGAACAGTTCATTACTGGATGCAACTAAAAAGACTATGGTCGGAGCAAAAGAGGAGTTTAGCAGAAATGCAGTCTTGGGTCAATCTCGGATATCTGACAATAGTTTATTTTTGTTAATGTTGGTCTTGATAATTATAACAATGAACAAAAAGGTGATACATTTTATATTTATAAGCATACACAATAGTTCTGTAAACCACAACTATAGCAGTTGCCCATTGTTTTCAGACAATAGCTCAGGGGCAGTTTAAAAAGAGACATAATTTTAACAAGAGGATCTCTAAATGAATGCATCCCAGAGGAAAGCAATTAAAATGAGAAGAGTATATAGCACATCATGCAGGATGGATAAACAACATACAGTGTGTAGCTTTAAAGGCTAAGCCTGCCAAAATGTTCTAGGTGAACGGTGTTCTCTAAGTTTTTAGTCAGGCCACGACAGAAATATTTTATTTACTGAATGTCTCACCTCTAATTTTATGGTTTCTTTTGTTCTTTTTCTCAGCTTCCCATTAAAGTTGGACACCAGAACACCCACACCAAAGTCAGCACAGAGCACAACAAGGAATGTTTGATTAATATCTCCAAGTACAAGTTCTCCCTTGTCATCAGTGGTCTTACCACCATTCTCAAAAATGTCAATAATATGGTAAGTGCATTTTTCTACTCTCCTAGTCATAATAGTTACATGCACACACTTTGAACAAATCTTTTTGATTGTTGATGTATGTTGCAAGATGTGACATGTGTTGATCAGGCTTGTTGTGGTAAACTGCAAGGCTGCTTGATCAGACTTGTATCGGGGCAGGTTGGAGGTCAGTTCAACACTTAAATGGGGCATAAAACGCTACAAATGTAAAGGCTAATTTACACCATTGAGCCCTACTCTCAAGAACCAACATAGATGTAACACTGTCTGTGAAGCTGGACTTAAGAAATGTGCTTACTGTCCACTTTCACTCTCCGTGTCTTTAGCAGTAAGGGGCAGTCTGTTGCTAGCTGCACTCAAAAAGGAAAACCCAGCTGTTAGCTGTAATATTCGAGTTTGTAAAGCACTTTATAAATGAGGATTGTGTAGAGTAGAGCCTGAGTCACCAGACAAGCTGGAGTCCAACTTTCCTGCTTTTCCCCACCAATCTGATTGTACAGAGCTTTGCAATCAGCTGGCCAAGCAGATGTTTGCAACACGCAATCAGCGCTATTTTATACAATAATATATTCTCTATTTTCCCAAGCAAAACCAAACAGTGTACAACATCACAGGTTACTACATGGGTATATCACCAAAAACTGTTTCCTACTGACGACTATTGGAAATTCTAATATCCATCAGCATGTCCGCAGGAAATCGCCATGTTACAATATCCTTCAATTACATTTGGGATTCGCTTTTCCTCACTTCTGATATGAAGTAAGTTGTTTTACTTACTTCATACGGGGAATTATTTTTCCCCACATCCTCAGTGAGATGATCAGTCATCAGTGAAATAATGTGGCGGAAAAAAAAACAAAAGATCTCCATACACATTGGTCTACTTTTCCCTGCAGACATGCCGATGGGATTCCCAATTGTGCTTTGGAAAGAAACTTTATGTTTGTGGTGTGATATGGATGTACACTCGGCCAAGGAGGGAAATTCGGGAAATTCAGTTTCTGTCAGTCCGGTGAATCACCTGTCACCTGGCTCAAACAGCCTCTCCTCCATACAGTCCTCATTTATGAGAAACAGACAGTAAGGTGGACAGTATGTCCTCGTCACTGTTGCAGTCAGGGAGAGCCCGCGTGTGATCCCCTTTAACTGATTTTTAGTTTTAGTGTTGTTGTTTTTCCCTCCAAGTTATTGATTCTGTCACTAGTTAGCTAACATAAACAAATTTAAGTCTATTAGCTGCAACCAGCCAACCAACCACGTGACATCATGTCCCGTACTGACAGTAGATGGCTCTAAACGTGATTTTAAATCCAAGTTGACAGGCAGTGTTACATCTGTTTCAGTTTTTGAGAACAGAGATCGATGATGTAAATTAACCTTTATATGTGTAGCATTTGATGTCCCCTATAAAGCCCTCGTCAAGCTATTCCTGAGGACTGTGTCAAGTAGCTATTGTCCTGCTAGGCATGTTGGTGCTGTTGTGGAGAAACCATGGTTTCCAGCAGAACATCGTATTGTAACAAGTTAGCAATTTATTGATGACAGTGTACAGAAGACAGTGATTGTTCCAGATATAAGTGTATGCAGTGCTAATTTAAGCATGTGTTCATCCTCCTTGTCAGGGTCACAGGGGGCTGGAGCCTATCTCAGCTGTCTTAGGGTGAGAGGCAGGGTAAACCCTGGACAAGTTGCCAGTCTGTCGCAGGGCGAACGCTTAGAGACAGGCAACCATTTGCACTCACATTCACACCTATGGTCAATTTAGAGTGACCCACTAACTTAATGTCTTTAGACTGTGGGGGGAAGCCGGAGTACCCGGAGAGAACCCATGCAAACTCCGCACAGAAAGACCCTGGCCAGGTGCTGGACTTTAACTCAGGACCTTCTTGTTGTGAGGCAACAGTAATTTAAGGATCTTTTAGATAGTTGTGTTTGAAAATCTTGGTAGATCACCGATTTCTGAAATAGATAGCCTGTCTGCCCACACACTGTTTACAGTCACTTAAATCACCTCTCTTCTTTAAGGTTAATCTTTAAGGTTGTCTTGACCGTGTCTGAATGCATTGTTAATTTTTAAGATGTTTTATTTGGGTCTTTCCATCTCTTCAGCAATTTTTAGAACATTTTCTGCTTGACCATTCCAATTTGCGTAACTAGAGTAAAATGGAGTAGCCCTTTATTATCATTTAACATATGTAAAGAAATTGTGGGTGCTCCACACCAACTGTGCTGGAATAAGATGTAAATAGTAGATAGCAGGAATAAATAACAAATTGGAGTGATATATATATATAGATATATATATATATAGATATATATATATATATATATATATAAACACTGTGTGCAGTTATTATGCAAATGAGTATTTTCGCAATATCATAATTCTTATGCATATTTTCCAACTTCAAGCTGTATAAACTTGAGTGCTTATTGGATTTAAGCATTTGTGTATTTGCTTAATGAGTGAGGGTGTGGCCTATGGAGATCAACACTCTATATAAAGGTGTACATAATTTTCAGGTAGCTTCTCTTCCTCAGGCAAAATGGGCCAAAAAAGAGTTTTAAAGTACTCTGTAAAGTCAAAAATTGTAAAAGGTCTTTCAGAGGGAGGCAGCACACTTGAAATTGCTAAGATATTGGGGCGTGACCACAGAACCATCAAATGTTTTGTTGCAAACAGCAAACAGGGTCGCAAGAAACGCATTAAGAAAAAAAGACGCAAATTAAGTGCCAAAGATTTGAGAAGAATCAAACGTGAAGATACCAGGAACCCATTATCCTACACTGCTGCCATGTTCCAGAACTGCAACCTACCCAGAGTGTCTAGAAGTACAAGGTGTTCAGTGCTTAGAGACATGGCCAAGGCAAGGAAAGCTGAAACCCCACCATCACTGAACAAAACATGCAAGTTGAAATGTCAAGACTTGGCCAAGAAATATCTGAAGACAAATTTTTCAAAGGTTTTATGGACTGATGAGGTGAGAGTGACTCTTGATGGACCAGATGGATGGGTCCGTGGCTGGATCAGTAACGGTCACAGAGCTCAACTTCCACTCAGATGCCAGCAAGATGGAGGTGGGGTACTGGTATGGGCTGGCATTATTAAAGATGAGCTAGTCAGACCTTTTCGGATTGAAGATGGGCTCAAAATCAACTACAAAACCTACTGCCAGTTTTTAGAAGACACTTTCTTCAAGCATAGAAAAATCAGGAAGCAGGAAAAAGTCTGCATCTCTAAAGAAGACCGTGATTTTCATGCAGGACAATGCTCCATCGCATGCATCAAAATATTCCACTGCATGGCTAGCCAGTAAAGTCCTTAAGGATGAAAAAGTAGTGACATGGCCTGTGAACCTGTGTGCCCTGCTTAAACAGGAAATTTACAGTGTAGGAAAACAGTACACCTCTTTTTTTTTTTTGACATGTCAGAAATGTTTATATGTAAATTTTGAGTTGTGTGTATGTGTGTGTGTGTGTGTGCATATATATATATTTATTTATTTATTTATTTTTTAGGGGTGCAACGATACACAAAATTCCCGGTTCGGTTCGATATTTTTTTGATACAAAAAAAATGTTCATGCCTTTTTAATTTGTCATTTATTAAAATTATATATATATATATATATTAACTCAAAAGTAGAGTTTTAAATTTAATGTTGCTGAAACAAGTAATAAAAAAATAAATCTGATTTTATTACAGAGAAATGGCTCTTTCCAAAATATAAGCTATACTATACGCTTCTTCTGGGCTATATTCTCAGCAGCATATTAAACATATCAGGTCCCCATAAGGAGAATCATGTGCTAACGGCTGTCTAAATGACTTGGGTAAAGTTTGTAGCATGCGTGCTTGTTGTTTTTGTCTGCTTCCACTTGTCTTTGCACTAGGATGATGTCGGAGTAAATGTGCAGTCATATTCGTTGTGTTCCCACTAGTGCTGTCAGCGTAAATCTCGTTGAAATGACGTTAACGCCACAACACGGCAAATCTCCGTTAACGAGCTACCGCGGATCGCCCCTGCGTGGGGCTGGACGGCCAACACGTTAACGAGCTAACTGTGCTAATGTACTGGTTCCCACCAATGTAATTGAGCATTGCGTGGCACATCCAACATACTGTTTTACTTTAGTCCATGACGCGCTTACCTTCAGGGTCATACAGTACATCACATGAAAACCAAAATAGTTCCAAACGCCAAATCTGAATGAGGGTGGGGGACGTTCAATTTGCCATGTTGCAACGAGAGCTTAACTTCTGTCTCGCTAGCTTGCGCTGCGCTCAATTAATCTGCGTTCGACTACTCCGCCCAGGCTGCACTGTCGAGCGCAGATCCACTGAGCGCTCAACACAGACAGCATCATCAGAAGAAAAGTTGATAAAATAAATTAAAAATTTTGTATTGTTCGATACATATGTGTACTGAACCGAAAGCACTGTATCGAACGGTTCAATATCGATACGAGTATCGTTGCACCCCTAAAATATATAAATATATATATATATATATATATATAATATATATAATATATATATATAATATATATATATAATATATATATATATATATATATTATATATATATATATAATATATATATATTATATAATATATATAATATATATATATATATATATATATATATATATATATATATATATATATATATATATATATATATATATATAAAGACATATAAATATATGTCTTTATATTAAGGGCCATCAGTCAAACAATACTGTTTGCTCTGGGTCTAAACAGAGCATATTGTGTGTGATGTCTTCTTTTGCGCATGTGGGCCGCTTTGAAGCTTCACACTAGAGCACGTTTGCTGTCACATTTTATTTGTAGTGTGAACAAGCAGACAAAAAAATCGGATTTGATCAAAAAATCGGAATTGAGCATTAAGACCTGCAGTGTGAACGTAGCCTTAGACGATGGCCCAGATTTGTGAGGTGAGTGAGTGGGTTGTGGGGGGGGGGATAGTGTTTGTTTACAGGGGGAGAAGTTGTTTGTGAGTCTGGAGGTGTGGTATGGCAGCGGGTCATGCAGGTGGTGGGCAAGGGGTCCCTGTGATGGCCCTGGTTTTCCTGAGACAGGAGGATCTGGTAATGTTCTCCAGAGGTGGCAGAGGGCAGCCAATGATTTTTCGGGTGTTTGCGCAGCCATCCTGTTCTCAGTAGTGGCCCCAGTGTACCAAACACCCAGGCAGTAGGAGATCACCCTCTCCACTGAGGAGCGGTCCTCAATCCGGACTAATTGAGGCTGGTTTATGAGGAAATCTTGAAAATGTTGAAATAATATTAATAAAACATAAAAATATATGGTCCAAAGTTTGAACATGTATAACAAGTGCTGGGAAATCCAAATAAGTTGAGTTTATAAGTTTGTAGCTTACTTTGTTGTTTGTTTTGTTTTTGCACATAGAAAAGTGCAAGCAAACTGAAATACATCACGACTAACCACATGTTAACATCCAGTCTTCTTATTGGCCAGATGTGTTAGGGGCAGGGACAACGGTGCAAATACAGGAAGGTGCTGACAAAGGTAGTTGTCCAAGTAATTATCAGTAAAGCAATGCAAAACAATGAGTCCATCATTGTTCCTGTCCCGAAGAAACCCCACCCTGCTTCTCTCAATGACTATCACCCTGTAGCCCTCACCTCAGTAGTGATGAAGTGCTTTGAACGCCTGGTCAGAGACTTCATCATTTCTTCACTACCAGACACACTGGACCCACTACAGTTCGCTTACCGTCCAAATCGTTCCACAGACGATGCCATCTCTCATCTCCTCCACACATCACTTACTCACTTGGACACTAGAAGGGGGAATTATGTTAAAATGCTCTTCATAGACTACAGCTCTTCATTTAATACCATAATTCCCTCCACACTCACCACCAAGCTGGAGCATCTGGGACTCAGCTCATCTATGTGTCAGTGGATCTCCAACTTCCTAACTGGCAGACCACAGGCAGTAAGGATGGGCGGACATGTCTCAGCACTGGAGCCCCCCAGGGGTGTGTTCTGAGCCCCCTGCTGTACTCTTTGTACACATATGACTGTGTGGCCGCTACCAGCTCCACCACCATCATCAAGTTTGCTGGCGACACCGTCGTGGTGGGCCTGATCTCTGACAACAACGAGACGCCCTACCTGAAGGAGATTAGGAATCTGGAGAACTGGTGCCAGAGGAACAACCTCCTTCTAAACGTCAGTAAGACAAAGGAGTTGATAGTGGACTTCAGCACTAAGCAGGAGAGGAACTACAGGACCCCAGTCATCAAGCTTCAAATACCTCGGAGTTCACATCACGCAGGACCTGTCATGGTCCTGTCACATCAACACCGTGGTGAAAAAGGCCCGACAGCATCTCTACCACCTCAAACGCTCGAGAGACTTCCAACTGCCCTCCAAAGTGCTCAGGAACTTTTACTCGTGCACCATAGAGAGCATCCTGACGGGAAACATCTCAACCTGGTTCGGGAACAGCACCATGCAGGACAGACGAGCTCTACAGAGGGTTGTGCGATCAGCTGAGCGCACCATCCGCTCCGAGCTTCCTGACCTGCACTCAATCTACAGCAGGCGGTGCTGGACCAAGGCCAGGAAGATCGTGAAGGACCTCAGCCATCCCAACAACGGACTGTTCTCTCTGTTGAGGTCAGGAAAGCGATTCTGCTCCCTGAAGACCAACACAGAGAGACTGAGGAGGAGCTTCTTCCCGCAGGCGATACGGTCTCTCAATCACACCACCACACAGTACTGACCCACACATATGGTTCTTACACACACACTGAACATTGTTTTCACTTCATCACTTAAATCACTTTAAGCATATTTGCACTGCACAAGACACTTACACATGTGGATTGCACAACATGGACATTATATTTCTTCATTTCCATTTAATAGTTGTACAGCTGCTGTTATTGTGTGTGTGTGTGTGTGTGTGTATATATATGTGTGTGTATGTGTATGTATATATATATATATATATATATATATATATATATATATATATATTTCTTCATACATTCTTATATATTTCTATACTGTGTATTGTGTATTTTGTTGTACAGTTATTTTATTTTCAACTTTAATTTATATATTTTACCTTATTCTTTCCCAGTTAAATTTACCCTTCATTCTAATTTGTGTTGTACAGTTATTTCATTTTTAACTTTAATTTTTTATATTTTATTTTATTCCTTCCTAGTTAAATTTACCCTTTTTAATTTTCATATTTATTTCCTATCTTATTCATAGCCTTTTCATTTTTCTTTAGGTCACAAGCAGTTGTGTAAGCATTTCACTGCATATTGTACTGTGTATGACTGTGTATGTGACAAATAAAATTTGAATTTGAACCTTGTTGCTTCTCAGATTAACCCTTGATTGAGTTTAAGGCTAGTTACTACAGTTCATGCACTCTGCTTTATGGTAATCTGTCACATAAGATAAGATAAACCTTTATTAGTCCCACACATGGGAAATCTTTTGGTCATGGCAGAAAGTAAAAGTTTAAGTGCAGTAAAACTTAAGAAAAACACAAAAGAATATGATGAGATAAAATAGAATAAGATACTATTCCTCAAGAATAAAATACTGTAGAAAATAGAATAAAGTGCTCTGTTATAGTAGGAAAATTGCCTTTGGTGATATTGCACATCAGGGAGACAGTTACAGTTGTGTACAGGATGTGTGTCTGTCTGCACATGTGTGGTCATCTGCAGAGACCATGCTGTAGAGTCTGACAGCAGTAGGAAGGAGAGACATGCGAAATCTCGCCGTCCCACATCGTGGGTGCAGCAGCCTGCCACTGAAGGAGCTGCTCAGTGCTGTCAGACTCTCCCAACCTGTGCCTGTGGAAGTTTACCACCAGCTCTTTGGTTTTTCTAGTGTTGATCTGGAGGTATTTCTGCTGGCACCAGTCCACAAAATCTTGGGTCAGTTCTCTGTACTCGCTGTTGTCCCCATCAGTGATGAGGCCTAATATTGCAGAGTTGTCAGAACTTCTGCAGGAAGCACGGGGTGGAGGTGTGGGAGAAGTCTGCATTAGAGTAATTAGTTTATGGCGTACCACCATAAAGTAATTACTCTGGAGTTCAGAACTGGACTGAGATCACCCCAAAGGGTCCCAGTTTGGTTGTTTTTGCCTTACGCCTAAGTAAATTTACTGTGTTCACATCTGCGAAAATTAAGTTCACAACAGCAGAAAAAAGAATGAAAAGGTATGAAAACACCCTAAGATTTAAGATCTAATTCAGTGATGTTATGACTGTGCCTGTCTTCACAGCGAATATTTGGAGAAGCATCTGAGAAGAACCTCTACCTCTCTCAGCTCATCATTCTAGATACCCTGAAGAAGTGCCTGGCTGGGGTGAGCTTTACCCTCTCAATATTTTTTTGTTCTGTCAGGAAAAAAAATTCACTTGAGCAAACTTAGTTATGTCTAAGTGACCTCATCTTATTGAAGACCATATCTAACTAAGGCAACATTGACTTGACAGTGAAATTTTCTTTCCGTAATTTGTCAGTAGATGGCACTATAATACAGTGTAACGCTTGTGATCTTGAGGGCCAATTAAATGAGACAGTCTAACCTATGAAGTGCCACTCCTGTTGCATAGCAGCCGTAACACCAGCAGCTTTGTTCAGCAAAATGTAGATAATGACACTTGCTTTATTTCACTTTGACTGTATAATATAGATATAATAGAGCTTACATTAAGTATATTCATTTTAACACATTAAATATATTTTTATTAAAATTACCGGTGGAATTGGTAGAAGTTAACTCAGTTGATATATACTGTGCTTCAGTAAAAATTTGAAGTACATTCACTTCCATTCCATATCATTTTATAACTTCTTCTACTCTACTAGGCTTCATCTCAGAGACGAATGTTGTTCTTTTAATATATTTTAATATATTGTAACCACTACACCCCAGTGCAATATGTGTTTAGTTTGTTTAAGTCGACATGTTCACTGGATAACTTTGTATCACTGGAACACTATTCACTTGTTAGACTCTTGCAGCAATATTTGGCTGTAGAAGGAGAAACTCGAGTAATAAGTCTAGTTACAGACTTTGTCAGTACAGGAAAATCAATTTCTTACCATCTAACAGGACATTTGAGCTTATGTGTTAAATCTAGACCCTAGGTTGTTAACTACAAACCCCTCTGAAGCACAATGACACCAAGGCATTGGGTCAAACATCTCAACCAATTTCTTTAGCAGTTCTTGGTGCTAAGAGTGCCAACATTCGAGGGCCATGTAGGTGTGGGGCACTTTTTTTTTTTTGCATTAATAAATGAAATCATTTAGGAGCTTTTTGTATTTACTTGGCTTATCTTTATCTAGTATTAGACTTTGTTTGATGACCTGAAACATGTGAGAAATATATGACAAACTAAGAAATCAGGAAGGGGGCAAATGGTTGTAATAGTATATAGTGCAAGAACATCAAAGATTTGATTTGACTTTGTGTGAGTAGAAACTGTAACAGACACATTGAATATCTGGGGTATCGTGGCAAGTTGTTGTCCGTCAAATTTAGGCTTCACTATCACTACTATTTCTACTACTATTATGTAGTGTAACTGAAATTATTCAGTGTCTCTGTTGCTGTTTCTCCTCATGCAGACACAAACCCCTAAGTACACTTCTCTTTCATGAATCTTGCTCCCCATGACCCTGGGATTGGTTTACCTTTGGCTTTCACAAAAATGACTGAAGCCTGGTACTTCTCAGTAGTTTGTGCTACGGCTGTGTTTGTAATTTCAAATAGCTTCATCATGTAGCCCTTTGGTTGATTGCCCTCCTCATTGTTTTCCCTTCTCAGCAATCCAAGGACTGCTTGCGTCTGGATGAAACCATGCTGGTCAAACAGCTGCTGCCAGAGATCTGCCATTTCATTCACACGTATCGTGAGGGGCACCAGCACCAGCATGCTGCTGAGCTACGAGCCTCAGCTTCGGCTGTCCTCTTCTCTCTGAGCTCCAACAACTTCAGCGCCGTTTTTAGCCGCATTTCGACCAGGTAGCACATTCACCGAAGTCTGTCATTTGTTGTGTAAATATATAAAATGAAAAGAAATAAACCAGTGGCATAGAGGGTTTGAGGTTGAAAAAAATATATCAAATCTTTTAATGAGTTGAATGAATTTCTAACTTCTCAAAGAAGTCCAATGTGCCTGCTCAAATTTTTTTTTAAAAAGTGTGAATTTAGTTCAATGAATTAGATAATTATTAGTTTCAAACGTGTCTTTGACAGATTTCTAAACAGTTTGAAGGTCTATGATTTATTTCAAAACGTGGAGCATTTACAAATTATGGGATATGTGTCATGTATCACACGTTTGCTGAATATAGTTGATAACTCATAAAATTTTTATAGTTCTTTTTTAATATGATTATTATATCAAATTAAGTTTTACTGGCATTGGGTCCATTCCTATAATATTATAGGGTTATGCTGTAGTATGAATAATAAATATTCAGTTATTTGGTCAGCAGAGAGTACCTCTGATTTCCAGATTAATGTTTTAAGCTCTGTTTTCTTTATGCCTTGTTCTTTGTAACGGCTGAACAGCAGAATTCACTCCTTGTCTTTTCAGGCTTCAAGAGCTGACCGTCTGCTCAGAGGATAACGTTGATGTTCATGACATAGAGCTCATGCAGTACATCAATGTGGACTGCTCTAAGCTGAAGAGGCTGTTACAAGGTTCGTTTCTAATGCACTTACAGGTTTACATTTGGGGCTATGCTATTTGTAAACAGACTACGGAATTATTAGAAGAATAAAATTAGTTTTTTATTGAGAAATTATGAAATAGAGATGTTAAAGAAAAAATTCTGTTTGGCTTTCTCCTCTTAGAAACTGTAATGAAGTTCAGAGCTCTAAAGAAGCCTGCCCAGCTTGCCGTCATCAGCAGTTTAGAGAAGGTAATTTTTTCTCTTTGTAAAAGTGCAAAATAATTTTAAGCATGATATCAGTGAATAATGCAAATGTGACACGTCTTTTTCTTTTTTTCAGGCATTTTGGAACTGGGTGGAGTGTTACCCAGATGAGTTCACCATGCTGTACCAGCGACCACAGTCAGATATGGCAGGTATGAAAAGAGTTAAATACAATATTAATATATAAGATGATGGAGAAGAAATAGTTACCCCCATATCTGGGAAGTTATTTTGTTAGAACGGTTGATATGATTGTGTATTATTACAACTGTTTTAGTAATAGTAATAATGAAACACACACAGACAATATCAAACAGCTATCTTGTAGCAGCTGAGCTGATTTAGTCTGTTATGCCGGGCTCACACTGTGCGAATTTTTTTTGCCCATTTTGAGCCGATTTTTGAGTCGTGCGACCGTTTTGGCGATTGGCCCGATTTTGGCCTTCATCGTGCGTCGTGCATCGTGTAGTATACGTGGGGTAACGAGAAGCGATTAACACCTCACGACCAGCTCCCGATCATCAATCGCTTGGTCGTGACGATTTCAAACCTGTTTGAAATCCTCACGACCGTCGTGAAGGTGTCGCCTCAGTTTCTCACACTGCGCACGTGCAAACACAAATGTCAGCGAAGAAGACGGCGCAGCACGGCAGTGCAGCGTGTGATCTGGACACAAGCGATGGAGGCACTTGTAGAACTTTGGAAAGCTCATCCGAGCCTTTTCGATGTGGCCTCACAAAATTATCACGACCACAACAACCGTGAAAATAGTTGGATAGACATTGCTGCTCAATCACAGCTGCCTGATCAATGTTTTTCATTAGCAATTTAGCAAAGTTGATGGCGGTGTGTGTCTGTGTGAGTGAAAGACAGAGAGGGAGAGCGAGCGACAGAATTTCTGTTATAACATTCATTTTATGGATGCACAGTGTGAGCACTCGGGTCGCATCCGAGCATCAGGCCGTATAGTGTGAGACCTGCATCGTGACCTACGAACTTCTAACCCCTGCGAGTCAATCGTACAGTTTGAGCAGGAGCTGAATCGCGCGACTGACAAAATTGCACAGTGTGAGCCCGGCATTAGAGAAAAAGCTTCCATGCCTGCTTAGTAAGTGGTACAGAGGGTGTGCAGTGGTACTGTATGCATTGGCAGTGTTTGAATATACTGATGGCACATTTGATGTACTGTAGAAATGTTCTATTCTCTCCAGCGATATATGTTTAAAATAATAAGTAAGAGCAATAAAAGCTTTTGAATGGCATTCTACTGTGGAACAAGTGACATCACTACTACTGCTGGTTCAGCTGCTGGTTGAATGGAAACAGTAACAGCAGTAAAAGATGACAGGTCCCTTTGTAAGTAGTAGTAGTAGTTGAAGAGTAGTTCAATAGCCATCAAAAGATTCTTTTAATTTTCTAGATGTTTTTCTAATGTTCTAGAATATATAAGTAATGAAAAATATTGTCAGCTGTACATGTTTTATTTCAAATTTAACATCCATGATAGTGGCTTAAAAAATTGTCTGGCATTAAATGTGTGTATTTATGTCTTTGTACAGAAGCTGCAGAGAAGTTGTTTGACCTGGTGGACAGTTTTGCAGAGAGTACCAAGAGGAAGGCAGCAGTGTGGCCACTGCAGATAATCCTCCTCATACTCTGTCCAGAGATTACACACACAATCTCCAAAGACACCGTGGAAGAAAGCAAGGCTAACAAGGTGTGACAGAAGAACACACAGAGATAAAACAGAGTTTGATTCCATTCACATTTTAATTACACACTTTTCTGTCATTTTGTATCTGCAGAAACTTTTTCTGGACAGTTTACGGAAAGCTTTAGCAGGGCAAGGTGGAAGCAAACAGCTGATGGAGAGTGCTGCCATTGCCTGTGTCAAACTTTGTAAAGCCTCTACTTACATCAACTGGGAAGATCATTCCACCATTTTCCTCCTGGTCCAGTCCATTGTCATGGATCTCAAGGTCTGACCACTTTCTGAAAAGCATTTATCCTGTTTGTTAAATCTTAGGTTGTGTTAATACTGTTTATTATTACATAGTGAATAGTAATGAATCTTTACACATCAAAGATGAACGCACACATCGTGCCTACATACTGGACATAAGTTATCACTCAAATATGTTTCTAAAGGGGTGTACATATTTTGGGAAAAATAGTTTGAGCATCGAAACCAAACTGATTTTCTGAGAATTATTGAAAGAAAGTTCAAAATTTTGCAAAAGGATCAATATACAGAATTTGTACCAGCATTGACCAAAAGGCAAAATTATAGCAGCTTCTTTATAGCCATTGTCTGGATACAGTCTTTGTCTATTCAGTGGTTGGGAGGGAAATTCTCACCATCATGTAGGCACCAGCTAGATAATGAAGTCATGGCCTTGAGCAAAGTTTACAGTCAGTTGTTTTCCTGTCTTCATTCACTCCTTTGTACAATAAAGTTAGAATTACATATCAATAGTACATAGTGGTTTGATGAGGTAAAGTACATATTTTCCATCACATTTCAGTCCTTTTGGTTATTTTTAATCAGACATTCTCAGCGAAAAATATCAGTAATAATACAAAGGAAAACCCTCCAAAAATATCAGATTCGCGCGTAGAGTTTAAGCGATTATGTTTTGCCAAGTCATGAGACTAGTCGCATCTATTTGCTCTCATACAGCTTTGAGTCGATGTCTAGAAGAATTAGTTAATCTTTCCTGTTTCTAATAAATGTAATTTATCCACTCTGTATTTTTGTTGTGAGACTTTATGAGACTTTAACACTTCTAGCATCCAAATAACACAAATATGTAAAATGACTTCACCTATCAAAATCTTAAATGGACAAAACCTTGATCTTAGAAAAAATGTGCAGAGCACCAGATTTCTTCAAGTTTTAGTTCTTGCGGTTGCCCTTCAAAGTATTTAACAAAGTTGATCCACTTCCTAATATTTCACTTGTTTTAAACGTGTCACTTGTCTGAGCATCCATCTAAAAGTTCAAACTGCTTGCTGCTCAGGTTACTGGCGTATGCACAGTTTTATCTGTCTGATTTTAGAGTGTGATGAGTCTTCAGATTTCTTTGCTGCTCAGTGGACAACAGGCACAGCGCCTCGTCTCCTCGCCTCATGTCGAGCGTACTGAGCTCTCACTGTAACTCTCTCCAAGCTGAATAACGGACACGTGGCATTCTTGATTTCTTCTGGCATTTAGTGGACACAGGTGCCACAAATGATGCGTTGAGAACTGTACAAAACAACATAAAATAATCAATTTTCATAGAGAATAAACAATAAAGCATGTTATTCAACATGAAAAAGACATTCACAATTTGACCTTTTACAGTTCTTAATTTAACCTTTACAAAATGTCAACACATTCTGTATTGCACATGACTAACATAAACTCGACAGATCTGTCACAAATAAACTTATAATTAAAAAAAATAAACAAATAAACATCTTGTTTTCATACCAACACATAAAATACAAATTGCATGCCCCAACTGCTGCTGACGGCAGCCACAAAAAAAGGCTTATGTAGGCATAGATGTACTACCTGCAGTTTTTATACCTGTACATGGATTGTTAGTTACACAAATCATAGAAAAATTGCAAAAAAAAACCCCCATTTGTAAAGTAAAATTTGTTCTTCTTCTGTAGCTTTGGCTACGTCCACACGTACCCGGGTATTTTTGAAAACGCAGATTTTTCTATGCATTTGCACCTTTCGTAAGCGGCGTTTTTGGTCACTGAAAACGGAGAATTTTTAAAACTCCGGCCAGAGTGGATATTTTTTTTGCATTTAGTTTTTGCATTTACGTGTGGACGAGAAAAACAGAGAAAACGCAGCGTCAAAGGTGTGCGCCTTTTTTGACGTCACACTGTGCGCCACGTTATTGTTTCGGTGAAATGAATTTCTACAATGGCGGACGTAGACAAAATACTGTTAATTGTACTCTCTGCAGTGTTTAAATGCTTACATATACACAGTTACTGTCCCTCCACACATAAGACTCGGTTCTGCTTCTATGCGCCATCTTTGTTTACTCTTTCCCACCGAGGCTTCTAGACTTCTGATTGGTGGATAGGATATATAGCGCCACCTGCTGCTTTGGCATGTTCCTAGCAGCGTTTTCCTTCGTTTTTGGCTTTTATGTGTTTTTATAAACGAAAACAGAAAATCTTCGTTTTCAAAAATACCCGTGTACGTGTGGACGTAGCCTGTATTTGTTGTACCATCCTGCCTTTTCCTTCTCACGTGTCAATTTAGCACAATGAGGAGAATGAAAGGAAAAGAAATGTTGGGTACATATGTTTTGCTCTGAGTAGCCTGTAAATTGTTGTTAGGAGATGAAGTTAGTGTTAATGCTGTGGTCTGGTTCCAGATTTTGTTTAAGTGCTGGCTCTACCACTGTCTCCACGCTATAGTTGCCTAGAGAGTTTTATAAACTTCACATTTACAAACAGCTGCAGCTTATGGGAGTAATCAAGGATCCAGAAATGCAGCTTTTTTGCGATGTGCAATGGATTTACCTGAATCAGTTAAAAACTTTTATTTCCATGTGACAAAATGTATCATATATCACCCTATGTGTTTATGTAGAATCAGTGTAAATGGTGACTGATCTTAAGTGATTTCACTTGCTTGTTCTAATGCTACAAGCTCAGCAACTTAAGCTGAATAGCGATATGGTAAAGAGCCTAATTCCAAGATGTTCTGTGCACATCCTACTTTTTCACTGGTGTCTGGGTTGCATTATGCCGAATCGTCCACAAAAACCTTCAGATTAAAGTTAGCCAGCAGTGCATCCTGTAGGTCAGGTCTGGGTGAACAGATTCCAGAAATGGCTGCTATAAAATCATGTGGTTCATCAGTGATGCTGGGTTTAAAACAGTACATCTTTTCACTGTGATATTTGGCATTTTTCAATAATACAGTGTGATGCCAAAACCAAGAAGCAGCTAGTAAATATAGTTTATTCTCAGTGCGATCAGTGACACAGAATGTGGCAGATAAAAGATTGAGTCTGGATTGCCCACAAGCTCATGTGAAGCTAGAGATTCTTTTCAGCTGCCACTGCTCGCAGGTGGAGGAAGGCCTGCTGGTCTTGTCATTCTTTTAGTCTATCATGTCCAGTCATTCCCCTCTGATGTATCATTGCTGATGATGGTGCAGCGAACTGTACTATGTATATGACATACATATGATGTCATAGCAAAAAGTCAAAGTAAACTTTATTGTCATTTCTGCTGTATACAGTACAGTTTATAGAGCGACGAGACGACGAGGCTCCAGTTACATTCATCCCAAAAGACAAACAATGAATAAATAAATACATCAATAAAATAAATAAAAATCTTTGTGACTTTGGAATGGGTTGGATCGCTGCAATCCTTTTTAGACAGAGGGTCTGACCATGTGGTGTGAACATGTGTCCCAGAGAGGTGAGTTTCTCTGAAGCTCACTTGTGGCTGTTCTTAGTCAGGTGTTTTATAGCCCTTTAGTTTCAATCTCACAAGCCCACTTAAAAGGAGAACAGATTATTAAGTCATCGACCGATCAAAAAATGTGGACCCCTCCAGAGGGATAAAACCTGACAGGTTTTCTTTAAGTCCACTGTTAAAAAGTGTTGGGACCTGGTTTAGGCCTCAACACAGCAATGTATTTGCTTGGTGAAACTGGCAATATGGTGTGGCGGTTGTTTGCAACACAAACATTTGTTGTTAGATGCTTCCTGAACACCTAATTTGTGATGTTTTACCCCTGGAACGTCAGTTTCGTTCAACAGTTTGTACTGTTGCATTTATGTTAGCCGCAGCCCCAATCGTTTTGTTCAGTCTTTGAAAGAGAAACGCGTGAAATGCTGTCATGTAGTCTATAAAAACAGTTCAGTGAGAATTACCCTGGCTGTACGCTTATCTTTTGTCAAATAGTCACTGTTTCTTCTCTCTCGAACTGCTCATCAGCTCCCTTCCCATGTGCTGTTACATGTAGCAAGTTTGTTCCCATTTAATCAAAGTCAAATTTAGCTTCAATGTCAAAAACTATACATACAGATCATACACAGGAATTTGAAATCGCTGGGCTTCCACAGCCCTCAGTGTTACACTTAAACAAACATAAAACATAAAAATCGTATATACAATCTTATATATAGATGAGATTGTATATAAGGTGTGTGTGTGTGTGTGTTGGTGTGCAAGCTTCACCAGTTCATCAGAAGCAGGAATAACAGCAGTTTGTTTGAGTCTCCACTCACATGCGTACAGCGGTGGATCTGAGTCACATTTAACCATCTGCAACATTCTGGTGTTTTATTCTATGTTCCCCTGACATGATGACAATCATGCAAGTTGACAGGACAGCATGATAACAGAAATGCATGTTTGAAAGATCCAAATAAATGATCAGTGCCTTCATATTGCATTTTACAATTGTATTAACCACCAAGTTTATTGACGGATCACTGATTGGTGGCACTAAAACTGATGAACTCGGTATTTGTTAGTAAGCGTGTTTCACACTGATGAACTATGTGACTATGATTATGAGTGTAAGCTGGTCTTCATTGCCTGTCTGTGTGTGTGTTAGTAGGCAGGTCAATGCATTGTATGTGTCTTATTTTCATCTTTGTTGTGATGCTGAGGACAGTTCCCCTTCTCAGCCTTTGCTCCGAGTCAGTTGGTTTTTACTGTTTTTCAGGACAATCCTTAAACAATCATTATGCAGATCGGACTTTAAAGAACATCCAAAGGCTTTGAAAGATATTACTTCATTCATTATTATTACATATGTTATACATGTTATACGTTCTGTAGGGCTGCTCGATTATGGTAAAAATGATAATCACGATTATTTTCACTGAAATTGAGATCTCGATTATTTGATGATATTTATTTAACAATAACAATGTGTTGAATAATGACTTTAAAGATTGTCAAAAATAATATAAAATAGTGTGCAAATACTGATAACAGTGCAAATGTTTGCAATATAAATGAAAAATGTAAACATCTATGTTTAGTGAACTTTGCAGTGTTGCTCTGTGGTGCAGCTACGACACTGTAGCAAAGTTTACACACTATGTCTACTTGATCCACGTCTGACTCCGTGAACCCATAATGTTTCTCTCTTTTCAACCAACGGCAGTCACTCTCCTCTCCACAAACCTTCTGCTTAGCTTTCCGAGCTTCCCTCGGGTCCTCTTAATCAGCGGTCCCCAACCCCCGGGCCTCGGACCGGTACCGGTCCGTGAGTCGTTTGGTACCGGGCCGCGAGAGTTGAGGCTCAGGTGTGAAATGTATAGTTTTCAGGGTTTTTACCGGTTTTCAGCGTTATTTTGTTATCGTTTTTATCGTTAACTCGGTTTTCCTGGGTCTTTTCACGTGTGTTATGAATAAATTTTCTTTTTTTCAGTACCGGTACTAGTTTTATTTTGTTGTATTTATCCGCGACACCTTAAAGGCCGGTCCGTGAAAATATTGTCGGGCATAAACCGGTCCGTGGTGCAAAAAAGGTTGGGGACCGCTGCTCTTAATTGTTGTGACGCGTGTTCAAAATGCAGAGAGGTGCGCTCGATTTGCCACACGGAGCAACGTGAGAGTAAAGCACGAGGGAGGGGCTAATAATCGGCTCAGTCATTTTTAATGATCGTTGAAAGCCCAGATCGTAATCGAGATTAAAATTTGATTAATTGAGCAGCCCTAACGTTTTGTATATAACAGTATTCGTAACTGCTGTAACTGGTCCCTTTATTATATTTATCTATAAGGTCGTTGTGATGAAGTTTATCTTTGTAGAAATGTGCTTGTGAATGACATCAAGTGACTGTGTTTCATCAGGCTCTGCTGTTCAACCCAGCCAAACCCTTCTGGAGGGGAACGGGCAGTCAGAATGCTGATGTGGAGCTCATGATGGATTGCTTTGTGTCCTGTTTCCGCATTAACCCTCACAACAACCAGCACTTTAAGGTAGACAGGAAAAAAGTGATATTCATTTTCTTGTATGGCATGTTAACCTTTGTCTGAAGGTGCATCACACGAGAAGTTTCCTGTAAATCTCAGGGTGCTTCCTCTTTGTCTTGTAGGTCTGCCTGGCCTCGTCATCCCCTTCCACCTTTCACTTTGTCCTGGTCAACTCGTTACATAGAATAATCAACAATGTAAGTTTGCATAGGCTCGTACATCAGTGGTGCTGCAACAGTTTGAAGTGTTCTGTGACTTACACTCGTCCTGTGTTGTATTTCAGTCCCACCTGGACTGGTGGCCTAAGATCGATGCAGTATACTGCCACTCTGGAGAGCTTCGCTTCATGTTCTCAGACACCCTCAACCGTGTAACCCAAGGCACTGGCACACATGCCCCACTACGCATGACTCCGGTGAGAAGGCATAAGGATATTGTAAACTGTTTTACTTATTTAAACAAACTTCTCTGAAGGTCAGAGAAAGCATGCCTCAACTAAACATGGCAAAAGACAGAAACTGTACTATTACAATAAAGAGTCAACTCTGTAATATAATTATACATGTATATAATTACACTTGGCTACTAGTTACTACTATATTGTCTTTTCTCTCTCTCTGCTGCCTGCTACAGAGTCTAACATTTATTGGAAAGAAAACCACCAGCCTTAAGTTCAAAGAGAAAGCCACAGATTTGGACACTCGAAGTTACAAGTGCCTCCTCCTTGCTCTGGTTAAACTCATCCATGCTGACCCCAAACTCATGTTGCATGTGAGTCCCTCTACATTTATGCTGGACTGTCTTATCAGCTAGAAACAACTGATATTTTTTCTTTGTTTAAACTGGTACAAAAATATCTTTTGACTTCAATATTTTGCAAGTATGCTCATATTTTTGTTTGTGTCACTGTGTATCAGAACCCAGTGAAACAAGCTCCAGAGATGCAGAGCAGCACAGCAGAGCTCATCACTGGCCTTGTGCAGCTGGTGCCGCTAACCAACAGTACCCAGCTCTCACAAGAAGCCATGGAGGTCAGAGTCCAATGCTCAATGCTCGGTGCACTTCCTACAGATATTTAAAATGAAAAGCAGGAATAAAAGGGAAAAAACTCCTTTCATCTATTGAAATGCTTTCAGTTTTACACATGTGAATGTTCACATGACCAATAACATCCAGCTATTAGCCAGTCGGTAGGCTGAGCAGGACTTTGCTATCCCTAATACCATTCGGCTCTCTGTTGTCTTGCTGTTAGACAGACTCCAACTTCATAGTTGTTGACTGTAGTTGGCCGCGGTGCTCTTGTTCTGCTGTGGGGATTTGCTGAGCTGCAGAACAAGGACTCCAACTACAACTCCATTCAAAGATTGTAGAGGTGGAATCCATCTGTGGGAGCAAGAATTCACTAGAGACAACTGATTATTGCTGTTGTCTCCTATTTCAATTTAAGAAAGTATTTTATATGTTCTGTGGAAAACACAAACATATAAAACAGGAAAAAACAATGAAAGAGCTAGTTGAACTTATATGATCACACAGCTCAACCTATTTATTCAGCTTAAGGCTAAAGAACAATTTCAAAAATAATCTCTTCTGAAAGTTCTGAAACAAAGTGATGATATCAGTCTCACGGTCTCTGGAATTGTGGTAAATATCTTATGCAAGTTATTATAATAGAGATAGGAACTGATCTTTTTATTTTTTTATTGTTAATCTTTACCTCTTCCTGGTTCTTTCTCTTAAGTCTAAAATCTCCTTCCTCTTGCTCTTTTGATTTCCAGGCTTTGTTAGTTCTGCACCAACCAGAGAACATAGAGCTGTGGAATCCTGATGCCCCCATAGAGACATTTTGGGACATTAGGTACAACAGTCTTATCTTTCATGAAGAAGCTAGAGATCTTAAATTTGCTCATTCCCATCAAGACTCAGCAATGTCCCAAAGGGTTGTGACTCATTTTCTTGCCTTTTAGTGAATTTGTTTTTATTTCATAACACAAACTACATCAAATTACATCCATCCGCTGAATATGTTTTAGAAGATTTTTTGACATTGAAGCCAGGAACTTCTTGGACATTATTATGTCTAGTCTATGCTGGGGCATAGAGTATAAAACAAAGTAGAGTCCCAATAAAAAGTTTGAGACCACTTGAAAAATTGCAAAAAAAAAAAAATCATATTTTTCATGGTTGAATCATAAAAAGGTTCCAAGTCAAACATGCAACAAGAGGAAATGGGAGTGAGACAAAACATCTTTTTGAGCGTGCAAAACTTAAACTGAAACAGCTGATCAAAGGTTTTGCAAAAATGTGGATTCATTGTCATCTTCTGTCCAGTAGTCACACCGTCATGAGGTTCTGATGGCAAAGGCAAAAAAGCTTTCCCGTTTTGAACGTGGTCGGGTTGTTGAACTGCATAAGCAGGGTCTCTCGCAACACACCATCGCTGCTGAGGTGGGATGCTGCAAAACAGTAATTTGGGATTTCTTAAATGAATCCTGATGGTTATGGAACAAAAAAGTCAAGTGGAAGACCCCCAAACATTTCACCAGCACTGAGCGAGAGGGTCTGTCAAGACACTGGACGATCCTCGACCCAAATTAAGGCTGTTACTGGTGCTGAAGGCAGCCCCATAATCATCAGATGGCATCTGAGACTGAAGGGCTTCAAAAACAAAAAACGTCTCCTTAAACGCCACAGAACTGACCTTTTGGACTTTGCAAGAGAGCACCAAACATGGGACATTGAAAGGTGGAGGAACGTTTTATTCTTTTACTTCGATGGTCCTGATTGTTTCCAATGTTACTGGCATGACAAGCAGATTCCACCTGAGCTGTTTTCTACCCACCACAGTGGAGGGGGCAGCATAAGGAGGTACAGGGTCGTCAAACGGCCGCTGGCTATGTCCAGATGTTGCAGAGAACATCCCTCATGACTGAGGGCCCAGGTCTGCGTGGTAACAACTGGGTTTTTCAACAGGACAACGCTACAGTACACAATGCCCACAGGACAAGGGACTTCTTCCAGGAGAATACCATCACTCTTTTGGACCATCTTGCTTGTTCCCCCAATCTACAATGCAACTGAGAACCTTTAGGGATAGCTGGCAAGGGAAGTTTACAAAAATGGACAACAGTTCCAGACAGTAGATTCCCTTCGTGCACCCGTCTTCACCACTTGGAGAAATGTTCCCACCTACCTCATGTAAATGTTTGCATCAAGGATTCCTGCAACAAAATTTGAAGTGATCAACAATAACGGTGGAGCTATTCATTACCGAGTTCATGTTTGGAATTTTGATTTCTGTTTTGGGGGGTCTACAGGGTTTTTTAGAGGTGTGGTCCTAAACTTTTCATCTGCTTGTAAAACAGCCTGTTTCAGTTGAAGTCTTGTTTGCAATAAATTGCATGCTCCAAAAAATGCTTTGTCTCACTCCCATTTCTTCTTGTTGGATTTTGAATCTCTACTTGGAACCTTGTTCAGATCCAACCATGCAACAAATGATTTTTTTGCTATTTTTCAAGTGGTCTAAAACTTTTGATTGGGACTCTATAGCCCCTTTTAATCTTTTTAGAACTGGTGAATTAAGTCAGGACACGAGATATGATGATGATCTGTCACAGTATGACCCTAAATGCATTGAGTTGCTTTCATGTGATTGGATGATTAGATATTTGTGCTAATAAGCAGTTCAACAGGTGTAACTAATAAATTGAGTGTACACAAGTAGGTTGGACTCAGTAAGTATGTTTGTTGGAACTTTTCCTCAAAAATGACCATTTAGTACTTATTTATATATGAAGTCGACAGTTTCAGATACTGTTAATGGAATTAATGGAAAATAATGGAAAGATGTGCATTTCTGAAAGGTGCTTTTATGTTGTTATAGTGTAAAAAAGCAGCACATACTCAGTTGATGTTATAAACATTGAAATTTACAGGACCGCTTGTTTATGTTCTTCTTTTCAGTTCACAGGTGCTCTTCCTAATTTGCCGCAAACTCATCGGTCAGCTAATTGTTAATGGGACAGAGGTTCTGAAATGGCTGAGGGAGATTCTCATCTGCAGGAACAAGTTTTTGCTCAAAAACAAGGTGCAGCCCCATTTATTTACGCACATTACTCTGGTATATGCCCCAGTGATCAGTCTAGTCCTTGCGAGATGTGTTTCATTGGCTTAGAACCAAGAAGGGTGATGATGTGATGTCCCACAAGGTGGGTATAACCAGGATGTTACTTGCTATTTTCAGGAGTGTGCCACCATGGGTGGTGGCATCCCCATCTGTCGGCAGGCACAGACAAAGCTAGAGGTGTCCCTCTACATGTTCTTGTGGAGCCCAGACACCGAAGCTGTTCTGGTGGCCATGTCTTGTTTTCGCCACCTGTGTGAGGAAGCTGATATCCGCAGTGCTGCTGACGAGGTGCCCGTTCAGACCATCCTGCCCAACTATGTGACTTTCAGTGAACTGGCATCTGTCAGCAACATGATGGGAACGGGTGAGTATGTTGCCTGTACCTTAGCTAGAAGTAATCCCCCAATTTGGCTTAATGCCATCTAATGAATCTTTTCACATGAATAAATTGTAAATGATTTTGCTTTGATGCACAAAACAAACAAAAAAATAACGGAAAACACGTTTGGATGCATGCTCAATCATCCAGGTAAGGAAATCCCAAAAAGTTGATTCTGTTCATCTGGACGTAGCGTTTTCATTGGGAGAAACGCTTTGTCACTCATTCAAGTGACTTCTTCAGTTTCAGTTGACTGCAGGCTTTCCCAGCCTTATAAACGGTACATTTGCATAATGACCAAAACTCTCGCCACTGATGTATTTGTTATGTGTCATAAACACCAGCAAAATACAAAGTGTGTCCTCAGCAGCCAGTGTGTCTCAGACAATTCACTCAAGCCGAGAAAAGCATTCAAATAGGATTCACATAAATATTAAACCAAAAGTTTTTTAAAATATTTAGAATCATCATTTGATTTTGAGTTCAGTTCTTATGTAATTTGGCACACCTTTTTAGACCTACCACTTCATCTATCCTCCCCTTGTTCAGTTTCTTTACATTTTTGTAAGAACAATCTGCACACCATTCTAATTTTTAATCTCTGCGAGAATCACCTTTGTGATGTGAAAATTCAATTTTTGTAGCTAGCAAACTGTGTTATCTTTGCTATTTTTAATGAAGAACAAATTTTATGACAGGCTGCAAGTAGTAAAGTGCCTAAAGATAATGGAAAAATGTTTTTTGCTAAGTTGTCTGCTGAGTTATGTGGCTTTTTTTCATCCTTGGTTGTTCTATGGGTCAGTGTTATATGGCTTAACAAACAAAAAGAAAACAAACAACAAAAGAAAAACATTCCAGTGAAAACACTCAGATATAAGTGGACTGAAATCAGCAAAAAAGCAGTCAGTGTCTAAAGAAAGTCATTGAAAGACCTTACGAAATCCTGGAGAACTATTGCTGAGGACCACTCAAAAGAACCCTCTTATTTCTTGGAAGTAAAATATCAAGAAATGAGATTGATGCAAGACTCTTGCACAGTACTGTATCGCAATATGACATCATTTATCAAAAACTAAGCCAAAATGCAAAAGCAGGGTCTAAACAATAGGCACACACTGTGATTGAGTAGTTTTTTAGATCCTGCTTTACTCGGAATATCTAGATGTGATTGTTTTCTGTTTATATCGTCTGTAGATCCCAAAATAGAAGTCTTTAAATGAAGGCTTTGTTCTTAATTCCACAGGCCGCTCCACCTTGCAGAAGAGGGTGATGGCTTTGTTGAGGAGGATAGAGCATCCTACGCCAGGAAATATTGAAGTAACATTCAGTTTACATTCATTTTCAGGGCTACTGATGTGCTTTTTGTTATTTTTGTAATCACCCTTCCCTGGTGACTTCTTGGTTGATTTATACAATATCTTCAGAGCTCAAATTTACAATTTGTTAATGTTGTAGGCTTGGGAGGACACATACGCTAAATGGGACCAGGCCACCAAACAGATTCTCAACTTTCCCAAAAACAAGGCAGATGATGGACAGGTAAGGTATAGGGAAATGTGAAGTTACCGTCTCTATGTGTCACATCTTTGCTGGGAGTACCAGACCTAGTTTTACCTGAAAGCACAAAATACTAAGATAAAATATAAGAGCACTGCTAGTGAGGCAGTAGCAGAGGACACCAGTTTTTAGCAGGTATGGATTATTTACCAGCTCTGAATTCTACCTGATTGCGAATATTGTATTATATTCAGTAATCTTTACAAGCTTATTTATTTTGGAAACTGAATTATAATCCTAAACATTACAAACAGTCTCAAAGAATTCTGATTAATTAAACTAAGATTTGGTGACGTGTTTGTTGCTGTTGATGTGAATTTTTGTTTTGAGACATTACTGAATGCAGACTTGTAACAAATAGCTTACCTGGTGTTGTGCCACTGGGCCTCAGTGTCTTTGTATCCCCCTGCAGCAGGAGTGGATCAACATGACAGGATTTCTGTGTGCTCTGGGCGGTGTGTGCCTCCAGCAGCGCAGCACCCCTGGCCCACCCACATACAGTCCACCTATGGGTTCCATGACTGAGCGTAAACACTCCATGATCTCTATGGGCCCTTGTGAGGTGTCCAACCTCATGACCTCCTCTTGCTCTTCGGCCTCGAGTGAGACACCTGTGAGCCGCTTCCTGGACCGGCTGCTGGCTCTGCTGGTTTGTGGCCACGACAGGGTGGGCCTCCATGTTCGCACCAATGTTAAGGATCTCCTTGGATTGGAGCTCAGTCCAGCTCTGTATCCCATGCTGTTCAACAAGCTCAAGAACAGCATTGGCAAGTTCTTTGACACTCAGGGACCGGTGAGTTCGTATTAAAGAGAAATAAATGTTAAAAATTAGCCATTTTCTTAGGAAGTAAAAATGTGTCAAATAGTGGAGAAAAATTTTAAATGTGGTTGTGTAATAGGCCCTTGTTTTAATAGCAGTCTTTTTTTTTTATTGAGCTTTAGAAAGCCTCCTGTATAACCTCATCTAATTTTCAAAAATCTTTATGCCATCCAGTGACACGAGTGACGTAGCATAATTTGTTATTCAGGACCTTCTTTTTCAATTTTAGGATAGAAACAGTAAAAGCCTATGAAATTACCTCAGTACACATAAACTGTATTATTGGAAAATTGTGGATAAAGTTTTAAAAGTAAAAATAACTACAGATACAGCCACTTAAAACTGCCGCCTCATCAGTGACAGCACCACGATGGGTGCTAATGGCTAATGGGTGGCTAATGTTGAGCCTTGCTATTAAATATGTATATTAATATGTTTGCAGCCAAAAAATTACAGGTTGTGCACGAACAGGTGAGACAGAAAGTGATGCTTGCATTCTGTGATTATTGCTGACTTGTGTTTCTGAACATTAAAAGCGTAAAATTATTATTGTAGGGTCTTCTATGTTTTGTTATATAAACTACAAAATCGAAACTTAAACAAATTCCGATTGTGCAACAATATGTACGTGTGTGTTTCAGCCAGAAATATGTGGATGATTAATAAGGTCAGTAAAACACTGCTGTAGGAGTGAACCACAAAGCTCTGGCACTGTGCGTAAAACCATTGGTAATTCTCCCCATTTACACTTTCCAAATAAATTACGTCATAGCGGTAACGATCACAGTCCTGCCTGCTTACTCAAGGTGTCTGCCACTAATCTTAGTAAATCGCCTTTGTGATTTGCAATATAATACTCTGGTTCAAACATTTTGCGCTGTGAAAGGGACGCTCCAAGTCCAACAACTGATACATGTCCTGCAAAGTATCCAACCTGTAGTATTTATGCAGGTCTGGATCTTTGAGAAAGCTTGTGTGCAAGAATACTATTATTATTTAGTTATAGGTGGAAAGTCTGCATGTGCTAACAGGTCGGAAAGAATCGCGTTATTAGTGTTCAACCTGGTCTTAATGAGCGACTATACAAATGTAAGAATTTGAAGAAATTTAAAGAATAAATCAAAAATATTTCGTTGCAGCCTTACACGGAAAAGTGAAGAATGTACTCATATTTCAAACAGAGGCCTGAAGAAGTATCAGCCCAGCAAACGATAGGCTGGGATCTTTGAGGAAGCTTGTGTGCAAGAATATTATTTTTTGTATTCAATTTTCCTTTAAATTGTAACTATTTTATTGGATTAGCTTGAATTGGATGAATGAAAAACTGTTAACTGAAAATAGTTTGGGGGATTTGTAGTATGAAATGTCTGAATGGTGAAAATGACTATGAAGTTTTATCAGTTTCTTTTAGATTTTAATCGGTGAAGAGGTTTACAGCAAAAGCTATCAAAAGAATGTAAAATTCCATTAAATTCAGTTTTATAGCATGAAATCAAAACACTTGCCTTAATGCGCTTTATATTATAACATGAAGGCCCTACAATAATACTGAGAAAATCATCTATGACTAACTATCCAAAGGTGTGGGGTTTTTTTCTTTTTTCTTTTTTCTTTCTCCTAACAAAGCGACATCCCTTGGTGCCACTATGCAATTGAGTGAAAGGAACGTGTTTTTAGCACCCCAAGGACGAAAGGGAGACTCTCAGCGACTGACTTTCAGCTGACAGTTGACTGTCGTCTCATCTCTGGCTGAAAGCAGCAGTTTTGAGTGGCTGTATCTGTAATTTGCAGAAAAATGTTCTTTATCAGTCTTAGATGGATTAATATTACTTTTTAATTATATATATTCATAATATTTAAAAGAATCATCATTACCTTGCTTGAGGAGAGTTTAACATGGTTAACTGTCAATAACACTGGAGTTTTGGTTAAATGGCTGGTTTTGGCTGGTTAAATGTCGTAAATTTAGACAAATTCATAGATGTAACTAACAGTGCTTCTGAGCCTGCACCTGGTCAGCCTGCTTGTTTTATTAGACAGGACATAGTCAGACCTGCCTTCTCCATCATCATCTCAGCTTTCCCTTGTGAAGTAATAGATGAGTTATTAACTCTAAAACTCCATCTTCATGTTGGCCAAGGTGGTTAACCAAAGGAAACTCATCTGTTATGATGAGAAGTCACTGAAGATCATTTACTTGCTAATGCTAGCTGTGTTTCCATAGAACTATGAAAGCAAGGTAGAGGTGCGCTTGCTGCAAATGACAACTGATGCAACGTCAGCATAGGACTAGGTTCCTCACCCCTCCTGACATGAGAGTGGTGACTGTAGCTCAGGAGGTAGAGTAAGCCCTCTCCTAATCAGAAGGTTGGTGGTTTGATATTTGGCTGCTCTAGTCTCCAGTGTGCATGCTTAAGTATCCTTGGGCATGATATTAAACCATGGAAAACCAAGTTTCTCTCTGATGCATTCATCAGATTATGAATAAATGTAAATGTCAGATAGAAAGCACTTAGGTGTAGAAGAAAGCGCTTGTACAAATGGATGCTGGAGGCATGTTGTATAAAGCACTTTGAGTGCTCAAGTAGAGTAGAAAAGCGCTACATAAGAACCAGTCCATTTACCACCTGAGCTTTGGTTGGTACTGGCCTACTTTGGTACTTTGGTAGCTTTTGTTAGGTCCTGCAGAATGCACCCCCTGTTTTTAGACACTTATTTACACGAATCAGAGAATTTCATAAAATCCCCAAATTTTCTTCTGGCAAGGACTCAAAAACAAATCTGTGGCTGGATTAAATTGTCAGATTTTTCTTAAACAATTCTTTGTTTTGGTTCATCACTCTGCAGCTTTGATAAAATTCAGTTCTTTATCAAAAGTCACCAAGTGTGTTTGTTGTTTTGTTGTTTTGTTTTTTTAACACTGTGTACAGTAACAATGTTACTGACATTTACTTTATGGCTTTCGGTTTTTTCAGGTTCCCATCAACGACACTAACACACAGTTTGTGGAGCAGACCATAGCCATCATGAAGAACCTGTTAGATAACCACTCAGAGGGCAGCTCTGAACACCTGGGACAAGCCAGCATTGAGACCATGATGCTCAACCTAGTAAGGTAATCACAGCAAAATATGAAATGAAAACATTGTACAGTGATGGAAATTACAAAGCATAAAACACCACAACAAACTAAATCTAAATTGATGTTCTTTTTGGCATTAAAAATGTGAAAACAAATGTCATAACATCTGAACATAGTTGTTCCTTTTAGCAGAATAACTTCTAGTAGAGTTGCTTCATCATTTGGCAGAATGGTCCAGCCTTCTCTCATGGATCTTTCCATCTCAAAGTGGCATGTAGAACATTTTCTGCTTAACCATCTCCACTTTGCATTAAAAGAGTATGGTCAAAAGTTTGAACATATTTAATAGAGGTGGGAATCACCAGACACCCCACGATACGATATGATCACAATACTTAACTCGCGATGTGATACATTATGATTTATCACATTTTTTCTACTGCAGATTCTGCCCATAAAGGTAAACTTTATCAATATTCATTTTATCTAATAACAAAGTCCTCAGGCTTCTTCAGTCTCCAGTAACTGAACAAGTCACTTGCATGAGTGATGAAAACGCTATGTCCAGATGAACAGAATCAACTTTTGGAGACTGTGTATGTTTATTTAAATTATAAATTCTTTAACATTTTGTGTACCTGTCCAGGACCTGCAGATGAGAATTAAATACTAGCTAAATCTAGGATAAGGCACCTTTTTACCTCATAGCCTAAATGGGTGAATGTGGTTTACAGGTACAGCCACTCATGATTGCTGCTAACAGCCAAATGTCAACCGGTTGTCAGCTGATCGGAGTACCGCCCTCCTTCTCCTGGGACATATCTACTTTCCACTATAAACACACCCCTTTGACTTGAATTATTACCTGTAAAAGATTTTAATGAGAAATCTTGTAGTCACCAAAACTATTCCCATATTGGGGGGTTGCTGCTTGCCTGTAGAAGGAAGGCTTTTATTTCACGATCATTAACCCTTTAAAACCGGTCAGAGCAGCACGCTCCGTTTTGCGTAACTATTTTTAAATCCCGGTAGCACTGCAACCACGTGAGCTAGCGCAATAATTTTTTTTGCATATGAAACCGGAGGAGTTGTACTTACATCTTATGCCATCAGCTTGTCCTCGGTCACAGTTTCCTTCCACATATAGCTTTGCAAAAGCTGCATAAAAAGCACTTGCAGCAACAAAAACATAATATTCCAGAAATACGCTTTGCTGATCCGATCAGCTGTTCATAACACTTCCTATGTCCATCAGCACGAACTATCGCATGTCCGCCATGACCTGGCCGAAACCGGAAGTGACGTCATTTTGCGGAAATGTAGTTTTTTACCATCAAGGCCTTATGAGCCTATACTGGTGTTTTTAAAAGTTATGTTTGACTTTATGACTTTCTGTGTTGTTTCTGGGATGCTTAGGACTCATATTGCACTGCTGGAAATAGTTTATTTTGATGCATATGCTGCTTTTTTGCAAATTTGCATTATAATATTTATTTTCGTTTTTCCTGCATTATATAAAAACTGGTGTATTTCAAAAATAAAACTATGAAGACACTCAAAATAAATTTCCTGTGGTGGGAAACTATTTTGTGCAACTTTTTTGTATTTACAGTTTTGAGGGATAAGCCTCTTAAATTTCTCTAACTAGAAATATATGTTAAAAAACAAAAACGATTTTAATTTTTTTGTAGTTTATTGCACTTTTTTGCAATTTATGTAGTTACTATGCACTTAATGCATGCATATTATTAAAATTTAGGCTTTAATGGTTGTATTGATGTAAAGCAACTTGAAATGCTCCCAAAATGGCTCCACAACATGTAAAAATATAATATAAGCTCTGGCGGACTTGGGTCTATGGTAGGTCTTAAAGGGTTAATAAGTGATGATTGTTTCAATGAAATACAGATAAAGCACGGCAGCTGAACAACAAGCATTAAAATGTAAAAAGCTTAACTCCCTTATTTTAATGTCATAAAATTCAGGAAAATTCGAAGAAGAAGATTGTTTGTATAACAGTGTTCTGTCAGTACTTTCTGTCAGTGATTTCTGCAGGACTACTATGTGCGTCTGTTAAAATCAAGGTTGGACATAGAGAGGATATTTGGGCTGGGGTTTGGAATTCATTGGCCTTTGGGAGGGGTCAGAGAGCTGTTTGAATAATCGCCTAATGTGTAGTAGTGATTTATCAGAGATGTACAGAGCAGAATGGTTTAAAACAAAAAATACAGTTACACCAGCCAATTTACTGCATTTTAAAATTATGCAATCCATACATTATTAGTAAAACTACTATTTTGTGCCCCTCTCCTACAGAATCATTTTACTGACCCTATTAATCACCCCAATTGTTTAGAACAAAGTGCCACAAATTTCTGGCAGAAAAACACAGGCACATACGCACATTTTGAGTGCTCTATGGCGGCTTGTTTAAATTGCATTAATTGCTGGGTATTGCACAATCCAGCAAGTGCTTAATTCACATTTCAGTTTTGATTTTGACCATAGAGAGCAAGCATCACTGTCTGTCTTCTGTCTTGCGTGTTTGGTATGCACAACCTCTATTTTATTTGGTGCAAGCAAACATTTATGTTGGTGTTTTATAGAAAGGCTTAAAGTGATGGTTCTGTTATAAGTATTTAAAAGGTAAATGAATGCACACTCCTCCCCCTGCTGGATATGCAAGACATTACAACTGGTTTTCCTAAATGCCACTTATGGCATAGGTGTCAAACTCTGGCCCGTGGGCCAAATTTGGCCCGCAGCCTAATTACATTTGGCCCGCGAAGCCATACCAAATTACTATTAGAGCTGGCCTACTGGTATTATACAGCTAATATATATATTGTTTAGTATTAAGCTTTGCTTGTTCCATATTCAGTTTTTCAGCAAAATGTGTTTGAGTCCATAAGAAAAGATTCGTTCTTATATCTGGAGGAATAAATATATTTCAATAAATATTAATGTTAGCCCGCGACTTTGTTCCAGTTTTGAATTTTGGCCCACTGTGTATTTGAGTTTGACACCCCTGACTTATGGTGTTCCTACTCATGGTTGCATTGTCCATGTCACAGGCAAGGTGTATCATTACTGCTAAGAATCGGCTAAGCATCCATCATCGTCCTATTAGGGACCAGGTGGCCATTTTAAGTGGCTGTATATACTGTGAGGGGCGAGTAAGACTAGAAGGAAAAACTATATCAATCCAGTACATTTAACCCTTTTAGGGTTTTCCATCAGAGTATGTCGACTTTATCAATAGGCGCTGTTTTAACCCTTTAAAACCGGTCAGAGCGGGCACGCTCCGTTTTGCGCAACTACTTTTAAATCCCTGTAGAACTGCAACCACGTAAGCTAGCGCAATAATTTTTTTTGCATATGAAACCGGAGGAGTTGTACTTACATCTTATGCCATCAGCTTGTCCTATATATGTGTATATATATATATATGTCCACATATATCTTTGCAAAAACTGCATAAAAAGCACTTGCAGCAACAAAAACATAATATTCCAGAAACACGCTTTGCCGATCCGATCAGCTGTTCATAACACTTCCTAGGTTGGAATAGATGTCAGCACGAACTATCGATGTCCGCCATGACCTGCCCGAGACCGGAAGTGACATCATTTTCGCGGAAATGTAGTTTTTTACCATCAAGGCCTTATGAGCCTATACTGGTGTTTTTAAAAGTTATGTTTGACTTTATGACTTTCTGTGTTGTTTCTGGGATGCTTAGGACTCATATTGCACTGCTGGAAATAGTTTATTTTGATGCACATGCTGCTTTTTTGCAAATTTGCATTATAATATTTATTTTCGTTTTTCCTGCATTATATAAAAACTGGTGTATTTCAAAAATAAAACTATGAAGACACTCAAAATAAATTTCCTGTGGTGGGAAACTATTTTGTGCAACTTTTTTGTATTTACAGTTTTGAGGGATAAGCCTCTTAAATTTCTCTAACTAGAAATATATGTTAAAAAACAAAAACGATTTTAATTTTTTTGTAGTTTATTGCACTTTTTTGCAATTTATGTAGTTACTATGCACTTAATTCATACATATTATTAAAATCTAGGCTGTAATGGTTGTATTGATGTATAGCAACTTGAAATGCTCCCATAAATGGCTCTACAGCATGTAAAAATATAATATAAGCTCTGGCGGACTTGGTTCTATGGTAGGTCTTAAAGGTTTAAACAGGATCAAATGTTTGCTTATCCAAATGTGTTTAAAAAGTGAATAATGTCAGTGAGAGAGATTTATTTTTTCAAAGTGAATGGAATTATGATTTTATTTGTCTCTGAAGCTTTTGGAAACTGTAATGAAAATCACCGAATATGCTCTGAGCTACACAGAACTGTGCTCTATCCCTTAGGTATGTGCGTATTTTGGGTAATGTAGTCCATGCGATCCAGATCAAAACCAAGCTGTGCCAGCTGGTCGAGGTGATGATGGAGAGACGAGATGACCTGTCCTTCTGCCAGGAGATGAAGTTCAGGTCAGTAGAAGCAGCTACCAGTTAGGACACTGTTTGCTTGCACATCACTGAGGAAAAAAACACATGCATTTTAACGGAAGAAATTCAACACATCCTATTCACTTAGATTTTCTTCTTCCACTTATTTGATTCAGAGTTGGATGGGGGGGTTGAAGCTTTTCCCAGCTGTCACAGGGCAAAAGGCAGGGTACACTCTGGACAGGTCCCCAGGTATCACTGAGAGACAGACGACCATTGACGCTTACGTTGACACGTTTGGGCAATTTAGACTCGCAAATTAACATAACACTTTGAATATCTTCTGACTGTTTGGGGAAGCTAGACTACCCGAGAGAAGATGCAGACTTCACACAGAAAGGTCCCAGGTGGCCAATGGGTTTGAAACCGTCCATCACCAAGCCGCAATGCAATAGTGCAGCCCGCTGCCCCTCTGCTTGTTATTTACATAGAAACGTATTGCCCCTTTGGACATAATGGAATTTTTCACTCATGGTGTTTTGTAGGAACAAGATGGTGGAATATCTGACAGACTGGGTAATGGGAACCTCCAACCAAGCTGCCGATGATGACATCAAGTGCCTGACAAGGTGCATCTCTGTTAAATATATGCTATAAAACCATTGTATTGTCAAGAAATGATGAACTCCCTTCTCATTGTTTTCATATTTGTCTGTGTGTCTGTTTGTGTGCATGCATGCATGTGTAATGTGCGATGCTAAGGGACCTGGACCAAGCCAGTATGGAGGCTGTAGTATCACTGTTAGCTGGTCTTCCTTTGCAGCCAGAGGAGGGAGATGGAGTAGAGCTGATGGAGGCCAAATCTCAGCTCTTCTTGAAGTAAGAACACATCAACATTTCACCTTTTCTGTGGCATAAAAGACAGTACTTGATCATTAAGTACTTAATCAATCAGTGATATGGATGCTGACCACTCCCATATCATTTGAACCTGTACAAGGATTCAGCTATTTTGGGATACAATTATTTTTACACTAGAAACTATGTTATAACTCAAAACTCAATATATTAAACTCAAAAAAGATCTTCAGATGATGTACTTAGGACTGAAGCCTGTGGAAGTTACTAAAAGGAACACACACGCACACACACATATATATATCCGTAGCCACGGATACCGACTACGGAACGGAGCAGTTGTCAGCCACCTCCTGTACATGGATGACATCAAGCTGTATGCCAAGAGTGAACGAGACATCGATTCACTGATCCAAACTACCAGGATATACAGCAATGACATTGGAATGTCGTTCGGGCTGGAGAAGTGTAGTCGGATGGTAACAAAGAGAGGGAAGGTAGTCAGAACTGAGGGGATCGAGCTACCAGAAGGCAACATTGCAGACATAGAGGACAATTACAAGTACCTGGGGATCCCCTGCCCGTGATCAGGTACCCTGCTGGGGTAATAGGCTGGCCAAAGGAGGAGATAGAAGCCACTGACATCAAGACACGAAAGCTCCTTACCATGCATGGAGGGTTTCACCCCAAGTCCAGCACCCTGAGGCTGTACGCTAAGCGGAAGGAAGGGGGCCGGGGACTGGTGAGTGTCAGCACCACAGTCCAGGATGAGACAAAGAACATCCACAAATACATCACAAAGATGGCCCCAACTGACCGAGTGCTCAGTGAATACCTCAGGCAGCAGAAACCCAAGAAAGAGGAGGAAGGCGAGGAACCATCATGGAAGAACAGGCCCCTGCACGGTATGTACCACCGGCAGATAGAGGAGGTGGCTGATATCCAGAAATCCTACCAGTGGCTGGACAAAGCTGGACTGAAAGACAGCACAGAGGCTTAATCATGGCAGCACAAGAACAAGGTCTGAGTACAAGATCCATAGAGGCTGGGGTCTATCACACCAGGCAAGACCCCAGGTGCAGGCTGTGTAAAGAGACTGCATTTGTTGGTGCTAATGGTGGCTCCGCCAGTTATTAGGTTTAGGGGGCAATCACTTTTCACACAGGGCAATGTAGGTTTGGATTGTTTTTTCTTCCCCTCAACAAATGCCATCATTTAGAAAGTTTTTGTTTGTGTTTACCTGAATTATTGTGTAGTTAAATTTGTTTCATGATCTCAAACACTTAAGTGTTACAAAAAAATAATAATAGGAAATCAGGAAAACATTTTTTCACACCACTGTATGTGGACGGATCACTCTCTCCTTTATCGCTAGTAGTAATGGTAAATGAACTGGTTCTTATATATCTTTTCTACTCTATCTGAGCACTCAAAGCACTTTATACAAGTAATTCATTCACCCAATCACACAAGCACTTTTTCTAAACTGTTTAGTGCTTACTGTCTAACATTCACACACATTCACACTCCGATGAATGCATCGGAGAGCACCATGGGGTTAGTATCTTGCCCAAGGAGCTGAGCTACACCCACCCCAGTAAAAAATGTGGAACACTTCACGAATTTGCGTGAAGTGAATAGTGTGTTACAATGTCGGCTTTGAAGAAAGACATACCAAAAGGGAGCAGAAATGAGCAGAAGAGAATGGACAGGCAAAAATCCTCTAATGACCAAACATAAGACCAGAGAGACACATGTAGCCTTTTTAGTTGATCCATTTACTATTTGCTGAAGCCGCATTAGAAATTGTCGTGGTGGAACGATGGTTGTCAAGGAGCCGTTCCTTTTTTTCTTTTTTTTTTTCTTTTTGAGTGCAAGTGGGTTTCCTATGTCTGCTCCACACACGGGTCGCCTCACTGCTTGGAATGGCTTCAGTGGCCTCTCTAGGAGTGACCGGCCCTGTCTGGCACAGTGGCCGGTGAGCAACTGCTGCTCTCAAAAAAAAAATTAAGCCACCCTCCCGGATTCCCAGCAGCAGTCTGACTAAGGTGTGGTCTGCTCAAACATGAACATTAAGCAGTTTATTTACTCACATAATAGTAAGATGCAAGGAGCCGTTCTTAAGGAAGGGAAGAAAAGAGAAAAGGCTGAGATATCCAAAATTACATGAATCTTGAAAATCAGTGGCAACAGGTCTAATGAAGCCATTGATCCAGATTTGTTTTGTATCAAATTGTGGTTTATATGCATGGAGGACGTCAGAAGAAAGGTACAATAGTATCTACAGCTACATACAGTGGTTTCGAGCTGCATTTCAGCCAGTGGGATTTGGAGATCTTGATGCAAGATCTTTCAAGTGTCCTTCAAGAAGTGTGGACAACTGCTAAAAGAAATGACAAGAAAGCTTACCTAATAGAGTTCAGGCTGTTTTGAAGAATAAAGGTGACTTTACCAAATAAGTGTAGAACTGTACAAATTCAGTAACTGCCTTTAATCAGTGCACCTATTTCCCATTTTCCTCGCAAGAAATGGCGAGTGGCCCAAGAATCTTCCACATTACTATATATATGAGAATACAGGGATGTCTCCTTGATGTTGGGAATGGGGCTGAACACTGAGACAAACCTCTGTTCAGCCCACTGCTGCAGATTGCAGTGTCATTGATGCCTGATTTCAGACAGAATTATACAGTTTACAACGGACCACGTTTACTTTTCCGTTTTGGTTTTTCATTTGTTTTGTTTTTGCCAAATACTGTCACATTCAGTACACTTCCAGTAATGATTTTACAACTGGCTTTCTGAAATTTGTCACTGAAAATGTGAACCCCTGTGAAGGTATACAAATAAAAGATGCACAGTATAGTGAGACTATAGAAAACCCATCTTTTCTCATTTAGCTGTTGTTTTTGGTGGTGTGCAGGTACTTTACTCTGTTCATGAACCTGCTGAATGACTGCAGTGAGGTGGAGGATGAAGGCCAGGCAGTTGGGGGACGTAAGAGAGGAATGTCCCGACGTCTGGCATCCCTTCGACATTGCACCATCCTAGCAATGTCCAATCTACTCAATGCTAATGTGGACAGTGGTCTTATGCACTCAATTGGTAAGTAAGGAAATATATAAGGCAAAATGAATCTGTTGTGAGGAAGTCCAGTAGTTTATTTTAGTAAATTTACATTTTGGTTTCCTCTTTTTCAGGTCTCGGTTATCACAAAGATCTTCAGACTCGAGCCACATTTATGGAAGTGCTGACCAAGATCCTTCAACAGGGAACAGAGTTTGACACACTGGCTGAGACTGTGTTGGCTGACCGCTTTGAGAGGCTGGTAGAGCTGGTCACCATGATGGGAGACCAAGGAGAGCTGCCCATTGCCATGGCATTAGCTAATGTGGTTCCAGGGTCTCAATGGGTGTGTGGCTTTTTTTTGTTTTTGTTTTTAACAACGGATTTAAAATTGAATGTTGACATAATGTCGTAGGTAACATAATGCTACTACACATTTGCACAGACCTTTCAGAGGCTTTTATTAATGGGTGTGTTCATAATGTTGCTTTAATACAGTGAAAGTAAATGGTAAATGGTAAATGGACTGGTTCTTATATAGCGCTTTTCTACTCTGTCCGAGCACTCAAAGCGCTTTATACAGCTAATTCATTCACCCAATCACACCCATTCACACAAGCACTTCTAAGTTTAAGTGCTGAGTATCTAACATTCGTACACATTCATACTCCGATGGATGCATCGGAGAGCAACATGGGGTTAGTATCTTGCCCAAGGATATTTGGCATGCAGACTGGAGCAGACTGGGGATCGAACCACCGACCTTCTGGTTAGTGGCTGAGCCGCTCTGCCACCTGAGCTACAGCCACCCCGAAAGCCTATGTAATAGCTACTGTATGTGTTTTCAGGATGAACTAGCACGAGTCCTGGTGACACTGTTTGATTCCCGACACCTACTCTACCAACTCCTGTGGAATATGTTTTCTAAAGAGGTGGAGCTAGCTGACTCCATGCAAACCCTCTTCAGAGGAAATAGCCTGGCCAGCAAGATAATGACCTTCTGTTTCAAGGTAGAAACCCTGCCTGACTCTTCTTGTGAATTCTTTAGAAATGCTTCGTAACTGCCTCTTAGGACATGTTGTTTGCATGATTTAAGCTGTCATTCTTTCTTTTTTTCAGGTATACGGGGCAGCCTATCTACAGAAGTTACTGGAGCCTTTATTGAGAGGAGTCATCACAACCCCTGAACACATTAGCTTTGAGGTGGACCCCACCAGGTTAGTACCTCCATCTCTGCAGACAGCTTAGACTGAAAAACTGAAGCCCTTCTTTTTCTTAATGCCTTTTGAGAAATGGCCTAGGTAGCAGATGTTGGAGAAATTTAAGTGGTAGCAAAATTATAGCATGCACAAGGAGGAGCTTCCTCTGCAAGTCACTGGCAAATTTCTTCTCATACATTATGAATTTTGTGCTACCATAAACTGGCTTTTTTCCCGTTTGCCATAGTTTAGTCACTGGAACTGCTTCAAATAAAAAAACACAAACTATGTGTTGGATGCATGTGTCAGCTAAGTGCTGCCCACTATTTCTATATGGTCACAAGAACTGAAACTTTGTTTGTTTTTTTTGTCATCAGATTGGAACAAGGTGAGAACCTCGAAGAGAACCAGAGGAACCTGCTGCAAATCACTGAGCGCTTTTTTCAGGCCATCATTAGTTCATCAGGCGAATTTCCCCCACAGCTCCGCAGTGTCTGCCACTGTCTCTACCAGGTAGACCCCTCATTTTTTTCACTCCAACATGAGTCCACAGTTGCTCACTCAATTTGTCTGCTCTTGCCTGTGTGCACATAGTGTCACTTTAACATTTCAAGCTCCTACCTCTTCACTCTAAGGCCGCCTGATGCCGCTTGATTCACTGCTTCTACATAACATGAATCAGTGCACAACTATACAGAACTTTAAACTGCCTGACTCATAAGTTAGGACCTTTCAAAGATCCTTTAAAGCTTGAGATTTGGTGGAACACGTTGCAGATGATTCTAGTGCAGAGCCTGTTTTTTTTGTTGTTGTTTTTTTTGTTTTTTAAGGTTTTGCCATCTTGACATCTAACAGGATCACTAGTCATTATTTTCAATTAAAAGCAAGGTTATCTGAAAACTTTATACAGTTTATGTTGGTCACAGTCTTTTCCTTTTTCATCTTGACCTGAGATATTTTTTGATTCTCTTGATTTAAACTGAACTAAAACTGGTAATTTCTTTTCTATTAATCAGTTAACTTGCTTGTGCTAGACGTAATTGGCAGTGTGCACTACTGCCAAGTACAAGCTAGCAGAACCAGCGAGTTCTCTATGTGCTGCAGTTCAAACACACAGTGCCTGTGACCATGATAGCTGGATGTAATTTGTCCATTAAAAATATTCTGCATTTGACTGAACTATGAATTCCTACCTCAGTGGGAAAGTGGCTGCAAATGCAGTTTGTGTGTGCAAGCATAGCAAGTATTAATCGCACACATGAATCCATGTGATATTCCACATTAAAACACTATGGTCTGCAGGATTGTTGATACAGTCAAGCCCATACTTTTTCATAACCCTGGCAAGTTTTGACTTAGTTATTTTTATTCAATCAGCAAGTTTTTTTTTAGGTTTTTCTTTTAGGTTTTTTTTTTTTTTTTTACCAGAAATGACACAAACGTCTCCCAAAAGATAATAAGATGATGTACAAGATGCATCATTTTGGAGGGAAAAAAAAATCTCATCTTTTATTTACATTTGAGCAAAAAGTGTCACGTCCAAAATTATTCATACCCCACGCAACAATCAATAGAAAGACCTCGATTACAGCAATCAAACTCTTCCTATAATTGCAGACCAGCTTTTTGCGTGTCTCCAAAGGTATTTTTGTCCATTCATCTTTAGCAATGAGCTCCAACTCTTTCAGGTTGTAGAGTCTTCTTGCCATCACCCTGATCTTTAGCTCCCGCCACAGATTTTCATTTGGTTTCAAGTGAGGAGTCTGGCTGGGCCACTTCAAAACGTTAATGTTTTTGTCTGCTAACCATTTCTTCACCGCTTTTGCTGTGTGTTTTGGGTCATTGTTGTGCTGAAATGTCCACTGGTGCCCAAGGCCAAGTTTCTCTGCAGACTGCCTGATGTTATTGTTGAGAATCTTCTTGTATTGCTCTTTTCTCATGGTGCCATTTACTGTGATTAGGTTCCCTGGTCTATTGGCTGAAACATAGCCCCAAAGCATTAGGTTCCCACCACCATGTTTGACAGAGGGGATGGTGTTCTTAGCAAAAGGTTTCTCCTTTTTTGCTTTTGTTTTGTTTTTTATGCCAAATGAAGGAAACATCATTGTGTCCAAACAATTCAATTTGTTTTTCATCCGATTGTAACACAGAAGACCAGAACTCTGCTTCTTTGTCCAGATGAGCATTTCCAAAGGCCAAGCAGGCTTTTGTGTGCCTTCTTTGGAGATGTGGCGTCTTCCTTGGTCTGCATTACTGGAACATAGCACTGTCCAGTTTCCGTTGGATTCTCTGCCTTGAGACATTGCCACTAGTAGAGCACAGATTCACCAGTATGGTCTTGGTGGTGATCCTTGAAATTCTATTTCACACCTCTCACCATCCTCCTGGCCAGCACAGGTGTTACTTCCAACCACGTCCTCTGAGATGTTCCACACTGCGGAACATCTTGTATGTTTTTTAATAACACTGGAACTTGAAAACCTTTAGATATAACCTTGGCTGTATCCCAATTCAGGGTCTGCAGCCTTAAAGGCCGCATTTTAAGGCCGATTACGTCACAGCGACGCAACGAAGGCTGTCCCAATTCGAAGGCTGCTCGAAATGCGGCCCTCAAATGCGTCCTTCATTTCCCTGAATTTTAAGGATGTGGCGGTGTAGACTTTGTGGCCCAACATATCCCAGAATGCATAGCGCGACGGTGGGTGTGGATAATTTTGCCGAAAAAAAACGGCGGATGAGGGGCGCCCGAAGAGTAAACTTTAAGTAAGTACTGAATATTATGTCACTTATTTGTGTACAAATGTTTAATAACGAAGAACATTAAAACATTACTGTTGGCCACATGTCGGCAAAGTTATGTGACATTAGTGACGTTTGTACTAACTTGGTTTTAAAGCCTTTACTTTAAAATATACGACGTTCAATAGCTGAGCTTAATCTTACAGAGAATGATCAAAGCTCATGTAGAAACAAACAAACAAATAAACAAAAGATTTTCTCCTTCATTTCTGTCAAACAAAGCTGTATGAAACGTTTCCAGCTGTTAGTATCATGGTTGCTCGGCAACCTGGGCAGCGCAACGGAGGCTAGACCGTCCCATTTCACAAGCCTCGCACTTTCGGCCTTAGCGGTCTTTGAGTACGCGGCCCTTGAGGATCGTTGAGGCTGCGTACTTTAAGGCTGCAGACCCTGAATTGGGATACAGCCCTTGTAGCCCTTTCCTGACTTGTGAGCAGCCGCAATGTGCAGCTGCAGGTCCTCACTGAGCTCCTTTGTCTTAGTCATGACTGTCCACAAGCCAACTGCAAAGAGCTGCTGTTTTTCACCTGTTAAGTTGATTAAAACACCTGTTCTCAATGAATCAGGGTAATTAGAATGCTGTAGAACATCTTGGACTGTTTGGAATGGTATAGAACTTCAGATTGACTGTGACAGTTTGTGATGGGTATGAATAATTTTGGACATTACACTTTTTGCTCAAATGTAAAAAAGAGCTCAGAAATATTTTTTCCCCACTATGATGCCTCTTTTACATCCTCTTATTGTCTTTGGGAAACACCTGTGTAATTAATTAATGAATAAAAGTAACGTCAAGTCAAAATTTGCCATGAATAATTATGAGCTTGACTGTATTTACACAATGCATTCATCTTTGTGTGACAAAATTGTTACCATGAACATCCACTCAGAAATTGGAGAGCTAAAAAAATCTTTGAATATAAACACTAAAACTTGCTACTCCTGGTGCCATCAATTGCATGCACTAAATGAAGAGAGATTATAACCACTGAGCATCCATGATACAGGCTCCTCAGAGCTATGTTGTAGTTCAAATTACTGAACACCTCTGAAATTATTTAAAATTCCCCTGAGCAGGAGTAATATTGTAGTGAGGGCAGTTGGGGTTGTTAACTAGAAAGCATACAGATAAAATAAAACATAAAAGTAGAGAACACATGATGGTAAAAACTAGTAAAAGCAGTGTGTGGCCTAGGAAAAACAAGTTAAGTTGGTAGAAGCCAGACTTACTTTTTTTGAGTAAAACTGAGTGAAATTTCTCCCGAACTACTTTTTCAGTAACTCCAGATTTGAGTGCATTTAAAAAACCAAAAAACAAACCCAAAAACTGTGATCACACCTTTTTCATTGTCATGATCTAAGTTAACATTTGATTCTTTTTGTTTGATCGAATCACTGTAAAAGAAAATCTTTTGCACACTCCTACACTTCCTCTGTCTTTATTTTATCAGCGCTTTCAATGAAACAAAGATTCTTTTGGGAGATTTTTTGCCATCATTTATTTTTTCCGGCGTCTGACCAGAATGCCTTGTGGGCGCCTCCTGGGTGAGGTTTTCTGGGCATGTCTCCCCAGGAGAAGGCCCTGAGGCAGACCAAGTTTAAATCCAGGACACGGAGGCGAGATTACATCTCGCTGTCTTGGAACGCCTTGCTGTCCCATGAAAGATCTGGAGATATGTTATAATTAGGTTGAGAGAGAGGGGTCAAAATTACATTCAGAAAATCAAAGTCTTGAAGGCAGATAAACTTGCTGGCTTTGCAGTTCATGGTAGTACCTTAACTTTACAGCCTCATGAGCCTCTTGTCCCCAGGAAAGTATTTACAAATCATCTCAGCAGTAAACCTGCTTTACCCGTACATGAGCTCGACTGTTTAAGCTGAGCAGTTATTTTGAATAAACAGCAGTTATTTTGAATAAGCTACTTTCATACAGTAAACTGGACTGGGTATCAGGGATGAGTAGCATAATGGAATTTAGATTCATGAATATTATTTTTAGTACCATCAAAACTAATTTTATCTTATTAAACTGACTCAGGAGTGTCATATTAACTTGGCAGAATATAACAGAGTTAAATCTGTTTTTGTTTTGTTTTTTAAATTGATGATACAAATATTGTGATAGGTGCAGTGTTCGTGACAATAAAGCTACATCAAAAGTGGAACATGCATCCGACCGTTGTTGCCAAGAATTCTACCACTGTACAAATACAGCCACTTAAAGTGGCTACCTCATCCCTGACAGGACCATGATGGGATTCTGACTGATTGCTGGCTAGTGGGTGACTGTAATCATCCCCCACCTGTGACGTGGCTGATGCAACCATGAGTAGCAATACCCCTAAGCGGCAGTTAAGAAAACCAGTGGTAATCTCTAGTGTATCCACCAGGTGGAGCAGTGTTGAGGCACATTTATTTACAGGCTTGGGATCCATGAAGAAGCTTGTGTGCAAGAATATTATTTGTCTGGATTTAATTTTCTTTTAAATTGTATCTCTTTATTAGATTACATTGAAATGAATGAATGAATGAAAAACTGTTTACTAGAAAGAGTTTAGGTAATTTTAAGTATAAATTACCAAAACCTTGTTTAACAATGGTTAAACTAAGTTTTTATAATTTTAATAGCTGAAGAGATTTACAACCAAAGCTATCAAAGAATGTGAAGTGGTGAAATTCAAATCAGTTTTATTTATACATTTTATTTATACATTTATTATTTCTTCAAAACAGTGGCCTTTATATCATAAGGTAGAAACCCTACAATAATACAGAGAAAATCATCTGAAGCTAACTATTCAGGTCAGTTTTTGTTTTTTGTTTTTGAAGAAAGTGCCATCTCTTGGTGACTGTGATATTGAGTAAAAGGGGCGTGTTTTTAGTAGAGAAGAGAAATGCCCTAAGGTCAACAGTCAGTCGGCTGACCTCTGGCTAAAAGCGGCAGTTTTGAGTGGCTGTATCTGTATGTCCTTATAGTGCGGCATCTAAAGGAATATTATATTATAATATTGTAATATTATAAGCCATACATCAAAAGATAATGCTACATTTTTAAAGGGCTGAAATTTGGCTTTAAAATCATTTTTAATCCAATTTTTATACTTTCTTTCATTGTAACTCAATATGAACTTCAACTGCTATAAAAAGGGGTCAAGCAAAGGCACTTCAACAAGTTAATCACATTCTTCAGTAATGAGTCATACTTTAACTGCTCCTTAACCGTGTGGTATCTTCAATTCCACATTATATTTAAGACAATGAGAATAAGAAGGAAAAAACCCTAAAAAAGTGATATGAAACAAGGTTTCATATCATTAAAACTTAGTGAAACCTTAGATTTCGTAAAGTTTGCATTAAAGTGCGTGCCAGAGACATTTCATTCACATTTGCCTGATTCATTTAAATATTCTTTTTCTAGAGGTGAAACTCTTGCAAGTATGTACGGTGTAAGGCCAACTGCAAAAATACTCCTGTTCCGACTTTCAGTCACAAAACTGACACTGTGCCTCTTTATTGAATCCAGCATATTTTAATGTGAAAAGAAGGCTTTTGGCTGCCACAGATGTTAGTCTGGCCCTAAATGTTCCTTCTTCTTTAAAATACCAACCTTTGCAATGAAGGGTTATTTTTCGCAGCCTGTTCTTGTTTATTTGAAATCAGTAAAACAGAAAAGTAAGATGTTTGTTTTGTAGTCTATCTTTTGCATATCATAGTTTCACGGCGAAAGCGGATCGTTGAATGAAACAGATGAACCGGAATTGGTTTGTCAAAATGCTGCAACTTCAGTGGTGTGGAACTGGTTTAGCTTTCGTCCGTCAGATACACACCAAAGCAGATTTTTTATTAGCGCAAGCAAGCGCACCATCATTATTACCGTTATTACCGAGCTGATTTTATTTGGTACACAGCGCTCAAAAATCTGTCAAAAAATGTTTTAGTGCAGCTTTGCTTAAGTACGAAAGCCGCACCGCTCGAAAGCCGAGCATTACGGCTACCGTCGTCAGGAGTCACACGGAGTGATACGTACTGTGCTTCAACATAATATTACCGCACTGTGTGTTTTGTGGATATTATACATGGTTATGCTGAGGATATGTCGGCCAATTTCCACTGGAAATGCCTTTTGGTTAAACTGTCAGCAAGGAATTTGCATTTGCACTGTTAAATATTTATATAACTTTAATGCACATAAAAAAACAGCTGCTTGTTTAAGTGAAAATACGTTGATGGGTTCTTTTTTCCACTAATAAAGTTGTGGAGTAGTAAAGTATTTTGTCTCGGGTCAATTAGATCGTCAGTTATACCGTTATCGCAAATTTTCAAATATATATCGTGATAAATATTTTTTGGCCATACTGCCCTGCTCTACTCTGTATTCCCTCGGGTAAGCTGAAGGCAGTTGCTGGTGAATGGAAAGTCTGGCCCTCCTTTCTTAGGCCGCTGCCCACATGACCCAGCCCCGGATAAGCAGAAATACAGGGAGTCTATTAGAGACTAGTGACAGTAGCAATGATTAGTCAACTAATTGTGTATATCCTTAGACATAATTGTACCCATGGCTTTTCACTTTTTGCTTTTAATCAGTTTTTATGTTATGCTAGATCAGTTTTTAATGCTCAGCCTTAAAAACCTAATGGGGTATTGTTGTCACCCTGCCATGCGGGCGAGCAAGCAACGTTGACACCCAAGGTTGTGAATGGGATAACTTGAGAACAAAACATGGAGGACTTTCGAATTTATACCATAAATATATCTACAAGGAGGCTGAGGGGTACCGATTGCTGCCACCAGTCTTTTTTCCTGTTGTGGTTTAACCCAGCTGACCCAACAGGAAAGGCTTGGACACTGCTAGCATAATGGACAGGTTTTTGACGGGGCTCCCACACAAACACAAAGCAGAAGATGAAGCGACGCCAAATATGTTTCCAAACCAAAGACTACAAAATATGATGAAGCATATCTTGCTTTTAGCTTCACCTGCACAATGGTGGTGCCAAGGTAGGTATCCCCGGAAGAATTAGTTTTGAATGTAGAAGCCACATCTGAAGTTCACTCTGATGCCTCAGTCTTTGTAAATGGAGGAACAGTAATTGTGTGTGTAAGCGTGTAAAAACTGCAGATAGTAAGATTAACAGCAGTAGTATTTTGTCTCTATCTGCCATTGTAGAAATTCATCTCATGTAAACAATAACATGACGCACAGCGTGACGTCATAAAAGGCGCTCACCTTTGATGTTGCGTGACTATTCCTTGTCCACACGTAAACGCAAAAACTGAGTTTTCGAAAATCTCCACCCTGGCAGGAGTTTTTCAGGCCGAACGCATAGAAAAAACTGTTTTCTAAAAATACCTGTGTAGGTGGGGGCGTAACGTAAAAGGATAGTTTATTTTATTGCTACCTGTAATTTATTGCAGTTTACTTTTATTTATTTAATTGTTTACAAAAGGTTTGAGGTGTGTAATTAATTGCATTGGAGTTTGAAAACAATATGTGGGTGTTTGTGGTTGGAGGGGGTGGTCCTGTAAAACAAAGGGGACCCAGCAAAAAAAGTTTGGGAACCACGGTTTTAAAGCTCATGGGAACAATTAAGGGGGCGTTAGAGCAGTTGTGACGCAAGCTTTACTTTTGTTGGTCACTATACCAACACAAGTAAAGACACAACACAAGTAAGTTTTTTTTGGTTCTCCCATTTCCAGTTAACTTCACTGTAGCTGTAGATACTTCTCCTATTTTGGCCCACTTGACAACCAGTCTGCAGACTGATGTGTCATCTACTTTCGGTGATGTGCATTTAGTATCTAGGAGGACGGCGTGGGAGTGTGTCTGGTGTGGGTGGAGAGTAGGACATTAAAAGTCTAAATTGCACCCTTTTTCTGGGTTTTTCCAGAAAAAACGCTCACAGAACAATCAGAGGTTTGGAGGTGGAGGACATGTTAGTAAGTTGGTTAAGGTGATACAGAATGTCCCCAGGGGCAGAGATTGGTGATTAAAACAGACTTCGGTGGACATATAGGGAAACGAAACACAGATGTTTGGTGGGTATGGTGTTATGGAGAGGAATGGAGAATGGCAGATGGTGGTGGATTTTACAAAAAGGATGGCTGTAGTCAACAGATATTTCAGTAAGAGGGAGGATAGGTCAAGATATAGGAGTTGAAGTTGGTGCACACACGGTGGGAAAGGAATGGTAGAGACCTGCTATGATGTATGGTTTGGAGACAGTGGCACTAAACAAAAATAGGAATTCGAAGTGAATATGGCAGAGTTGTAGATGTTATGGTTTCAGTGGGAGTGACCAGAGTAGACAAGATTAGAAAGGACTATATCAGAGGGACAGCTCAGGATGACTGAACGTTAGAGAAGCATGGTTGAGATGTTTTAAAAGCCTGCAGAGGGCTAGTGGGTATCTTGGACAAAGGCTGCCAGGTGTGCAGGAGAAGAGGAAAACCTCAGAGGAGGTTCAAGGATAGTAGTGTAGGATTACATGCAGAGGGTTAGTGTGACAGAAAAGGATGCTACAGACAGGGTGAGGTGTAGGCACATGATCAACCCTTCAAAAGGGCAACCAAAAGAAGACGAAGCTGTAGATACGGACCAATCAGCAGTTGACATGTCAATAGGCCAGTGCATGAGTGGAGCCCACCAGTTGGAGACCTGTAGACAGAGAATCAAATATCGCCCAAAGTAGAGAGCACACACTCAATATAAAACAGAAAAAAACATTAAATTACAGGACAATAACACAACATTTCAGGAGATGTAGTGGCAATTGTGCTCTTTCGCTGGGACGATCAACACACAAGCATCTGGAATAAGTCTGACTTTGCCACCACCAGCGCTCCTCTATGAATGTAGCCATTTTTGATTGCTTGAATATATAAATTTACCATTCATCCCTTTATTCATTGATTCATTTTCTTCAGCTTTTCCACTTTGGGGTAGCATGGGGGCTGTAGTTTGTCACAGGTTAAGAGCATTCATTGGACAGGTCGCAATCTGTATCCGGATTAATCCATAAAGACAACCAGGTCACATCCACACCTATATCCAGTTTTGAATTGCCATTAATCCTAATCTCATGCATGTCTTTGGATTGTGTGAGAAAACCGGAATAACTGAAGGTGCGACAGACAATTAGAGATAGAGGACAATATCTCTCAAGGCCAAATCAAGCAGTGGATTAGGTGTGATCACATCATGGGAGAATGACAACTGACTGCTTTTTATCACAAAGACATGTACCAAATAATATTATCTAATTGCAATTTTCAGTTATATTTGAGTTCAGATCTTCTGTCTGAACATATATGCCAACATACCCTCACTATAGTATTTTCCACTCATAATCAAAAAGTGAAAAAAACAACAACTTTGTCTCAGCTTTTATGATTTAAAATGATTCGGAGACACACACAAAAAGTCTTTGATTTTTATTGTATCTGCTTATATATTTCATTTCCTGTTCTCCACCTTGGATATTGTGTCACAAGTGTGTAGAGACACACATTTGTGTACACCCGTCTGCTAAAGTAAAAGACTGGTAGTGCATGCATTAACACGCTTTATGTGCCCTGAGCAGTGAAACGGCATTTTTTTATTTTTCTTTGTGCTTTCCTAGATAAAAATGTATGTTTATATGGTTAGGGCTATGCTACCTGTGTGTGCGTGTGTGTGTGTTGGTGTGTGTGTCTGTTTAGCTGGTGCTGTGACCATATTGTGCTCATCTCTGTTCTGTAGGCTACTTGCCACTCTCTACTGAATAAAGCAACAGTAAAAGAAAAAAAGGAAAGCAAAAAAGCAGTAAGTTTGGAGAATCTATTTTACCTCAGATACTTTTACCCCTAAAGCAAAAAAGCTTTTTTTTGCATTTTATTTCTTTTTGTTGTTTGTTTGTTTTGTTTTGTTTCTTTTTTTCAGTTTTAATTTGGTTTTTCACTGGAAATGTTTTGTTTTTCCATATTCAGCTTTGTGTACAACCCTCTCTTGAAATCATTGTACTAATACTGGCATCACTTGATGTATTTTTGATTAACAGTTTCCAGGAAATAGAAGCATTCTGTCTTCTCTTTTCTTTCTGGGCTTTCTGTTTGCACTCTAGGTGACCTTTTCTCAGAACATTTCATCTGCACCATCATTGTAATTTTTTAACGTGCATCACTTATTTTAGTGAACTGTCACAGATGCACAGCAGCACATCTCGCCTGCTCTGGTGGGGACATAGCCTTTTAAGATTTTTTGATGAAATATTCTGATATATTGGCCTCTTGCTGTAATGAGTTGCATTTCACAGCTGTTGTCTTTTTTCCACCATTATGAAAGTATGTTCCCACAGTTTTTTTGTTTGTTTGTTTGTTTTTAACTAGAAGCTCATCCAGAACCTTGATTCTTTTATTCAAATGTTGGTGCTCATGTGCAGTTTTGTTGCCACTTGTTTATCAACAATTCCTCCATCTCCTCTTCCTTCTGAAATAGTTTACTGATGTTGTTACATCAGTAGAGCATAATTCTGGGGTTCTGACATGAACTGCGGATTATGATCAACCTCAACCCTGCTTTAAAGCAGTTCTGACATTTTGGTGCAATAATATAAAAGGTATATCATTTTTGGTTTTTGGTCTAAATGTTCTAAACTGTGAAAAAGCATGGTCCCAGAATGCCTAATGACTTTGTTGATAATCAGACTTTTGATCTACCACTACATTCAGGTCTATATTTAATCTTAAAGCAAATACTTTAAGCAAATACAGTGACAGTCACATACTTATAGACTCTTGTATTAATTACTTTTAAAGTTTTTTTTAAAAGGATTTTTGACGATTTTGCTTCATTTCAGCCAGACATGGGGAACTTGGGGAGACTTAGGGAAACATTTCTCCAAGGCGAGTGTCAGTAGTTTCCCCAAACTTTGAAGTGGAACATTTTTGCTTTTGCAGGCACTGGCTTTACCTACAGGAAGTTGTGCATCTTTTACTCTTTGCATCTAGGAGAGCAGCAACTAACTTTCTTTAACTTTTTAAAATTCAAAATATCAAAGTAAAATACATGAGTTACAGCAGGCAAGCATAAATGAACTACCAAGAAACTTAACTTGCCAATAATAGCATAGTCCTTTTCAGGGCATTTTGTGTATTTCCTGCTCTGTATTTCATTTAACACTGTTTGTCCACAAATTATAAACACTGATTGTAATTTGTAGTCACAAGTTTGACCATTTGTAGAGTTTTTGGTCAATTCTAGTACTTGCGGTACACACAAAGACTTTCTTTAAGGGTTGTTTAAACTGAAAATGTTCTGAAATGTCCATTGACTTTTGATCCTCAAAGTTTTGATCTGATACCACAGTCAGTTCAGTGTAGTTGGTTGTTGTGATTATTTAGAAAATGAAAAAATATAAAAAGACCATTATCACCAAGAACATCACTGATAACACCATTATGTTAAGAACATAGACACAAAAGTAGTTCACAAACATCCTAGAAACATTGGTTTATGATGAATTATGTCCAGGTCTACTATAAACACACTACGTAATGGACTGAAATCTTGCTTTGTGAAAGGATTGATAGAAGGCTAGGGAGAAAGAGGAGATGAAGCCAAAATTAAACTCTTTGGTATCAGCTCAACCTGCTGTATTTCAACACGTAGGTGTACTTCTCAGGCATCTTCTTCATTGCACCTTTCTGCAGCTCCAATACGGCTAACCTTCCTCCCTACTACCTTGATCTTGGCCTCTAGTCTCCTTCTCTCAATGGAGCGTACTGCTTCTTGTGGCTGTTCATCTCACTGATCACTGCTGCTGTAGTGTAGATCAGCTGGTTGCTCTCGGTAATGGTTGCAGAATGTATTGTCCGCAGGAAGTGTATCCTTCAAGCTCGGGTCCTCTACCAGGTAGGTAGGTAGGTAAGTAGATATAAGGGACATAGAGAGATCACCAGCATGTCCTTGGTCTCTGCCCGGGCCTCACACCATTAGGACATGCCCAGTCAGAACACCTTACCCAGGAACTGAATCTGGTGACTACTCTTACTGAGGCAGCTGGCTAGTGGCTAGCTCTAAGCTCTGGACAGCTTTAGTTTTGTCTGTGTACCTTTGTTGTTACAACCTTTTTTTGGTGGTTCCTTCAATGTTTACTTTGGTTAACTATACCTTAACTCATAGTGAAAAGCTTACATACTATTGTCATGTTAGTGTGTGGCTGTGAGTGTGCATCTGACTATTTGTCTGTGCCAGTGTGAATGTGTTGCACATTCATTAAACACGCAACATACATGTCATACACGTCTGACCAATCAGGTCCAAGAACATAAAAAATTGACGATATCTTTCCCATCGATTCCCAACTCCTGATATGCATAGATGTTATTGGAAACTGTTCCAGCTACCTGGTTGTGCCTCTAAGTAAATGCTGTTCCAACTTGTATTTCATCTCTAGGGTACTTTTGCATAGCTTACAACTTTCAGCTGTGGTAGACTGTTGCCTTTAGAGGTCTAGTGCTTAGGCTTTGTTCTTGTGCTGGTGGGATAAGAGCTTCTGGTATCCTTTAGGCTGGACTCTTGTAGTCAGTGGTAGGATTTCTTAATGTCAACATCTTGTGCAGCGGCTTGGTCTTTAATAATAGTTCCTGTGCTGTTCCTCTTCACCACCTGTCTTAATCTACCCGAGGCATTCCTGGACCAGTGCATCTAAGTGTGAAATGTGTTAATGTGTGGTCTGTTTCTCCTCCCGGATTGTGGCTCTGACACTCACTAATCCTTGCCCTCTGTTGCTCATAGCAGGTTAGCGAGTTTTCATGTGTTGTCATCAGTGTCATCTATCTCTTCCCAAAGTAATAAATTATATGCATATTGGCTTATTTTTGGATTTTGGGATTGGATTCCAATGATGTTCAATAAATATGACAAATGGTGACAGGGAGAGTCGGTATCCTTGTCTTGTGATTGTGGCCATTGTGATGTGTATAAAACTTTCACCCAGTGAATAAATTATTCACCAAAGACTGTTTTCTTTAATAGTGAGAATTTCAAAAATGCCAGTTAACTTTATCATATGCGTTTTCTGCATGTAATACAACAACTGCTGATGGGTGGTTGGAATGAGATGTAAAATAAATAACATAATAAAGTTATAGGTTACCGTCATTCTTTTAGTAACTTAGTTTGTCTCTATTCATAATTGTAAAGCCTTACTGATGTGATGACGTTTGTGTTGATGATATGGGGTTATAGCCTGATGTTGTAGGAAGTTTGTATTTTTTAATTTCTTCTTCTAGTAATTGAATTAAAAGAGGCACCACCATCTTATACTTTAATCACAATTCATGGCTTAACATCTGTCTTCTGTCAGTTTGTGTAATCACTTCCTATTTTCATCTTTCACCAACAGAGAGGAGACAGCTGGGTTGATTGTCATGTTTTTCCTCTCTTGCATGTTTCTTCTGCTGTAACTGGAGTAAAAACCTTTTTCACTCCTGGTACAACCAGAATAAACTGGAATCATGTCCAAGTCTTTCGTCATATTTCTTCCTAGCTTCGCTCTCCTCCTGAGCGCAGCATTTTTTGGCCTGATCATGACTCAGCTCAAATATCTCTGTTACACATATTGATACATGTATATTTTGTTATTATTATCATTCCCTCATTTGCTCTTGAATGTACCAAAATCAACTTTTAATATTTTCTCCTTCCCTTTTTTTCAAACTGGTCCCTCTTCTTATACTTTTCCCTTCTGTTCTGTATTTTCCGTTTGTGTTCGCCAACATTTTTTTCCCTCCACTCTCTCCATACTCCCTCACACAGGTTGTGAGTCAGCGGTTCCCACAGAACAGCATTGGTGCGGTGGGCAGTGCTATGTTTCTGCGCTTCATCAACCCTGCTATTGTGTCCCCCTATGAGACTGGTATTTTAGACAAGAAGCCTCTGCCCAGGATAGAACGGGGGCTCAAACTCATGTCCAAGGTAAGCTTATTGGATATGAGGGCTACCATGAAAGCAACCAGAAAAAAATGGTTGCATCCCTAAGTCTAGGGATGGGAATTAATAAGAATTTACCGATTCAGATTCCATTATCAATATCACTTCTTAATTAATCACTTAATCACTTCTTAATTCGATTCCTTTCAATTTCAATTCTCGTTATTTTCCCACTGGGTTGTTTGAGAGTCAACACCATCCCTAAGCAGCATATTAAAGATATTAGATTCTACAAGAACCGGTTCACAATTCCCATCCCTAGCGACAGCTGAACCCAGCATCTCTGTATGCCAGAGAATTATCCCCATTGGCTGGTTCGATTTTGTTTGACACTTTGCATCCTGTGCATAAGAACTTTCAGTTTCTTCCTTCTGAATGAAGGCTTCTAGTCCAATGGAGCAGAAAAACAAACCTTTAAAACAGTTTGGCTCCAATAGCCAAACTTTTTACTTATTCTGTGATTTATTTATTTTTTCTGGGTTTTTTGTTTGTTTGTTTTTTGAAAATCCACATGAGGATAAGTGACGTACTCACTACAAGAAGAGATCAAAAGAAATGTATTTTTACCCCCTTTATTTGTATCCACAGGTACAAATAAAGTGTCCTTAACCTAATTTTTTTTTGGCAAAAATGGCATCAATGAGTAGGCATCATAGACACATGACTCTAATAAAGTTTAAAATGTCACTGACTATCTTAAACCTTGTGATCACGTCTGGTTTAAAAAGAAGCTCCAACAGTCTGGGAATAGAGTGACATTAATACGTTTAGCGGGAGGTAAGTTTTTATTGTGAGACTGAGCACAAAGATAGTGAAACACTGTACTGCATTACAGAGAAATCTTTTGACATAGTGTACCTGGTATAAGTGTCTGTTCAAATCCCAGTAACCTGCATTTGATATCAGGATTAAACCTGAGGGTAACCATTCTCTTTGAACTCGAGCAAGATCCCACAACTCCCATAACATGAGCTTATTGTGAATCTCTTGTATTTTTTATTTCAGATTTTGCAGAGTATTGCAAACCACGTCTTATTTACAAAAGAAGAACACATGAGGCCTTTTAATGACTTTGTGAAGAGCAACTTTGATTCAGCCCGAAGGTAAATGCAGGGAACTACTGTTACTGTAAATACTGTTTGTATCCCTATCCCTAGAGCTGTCCCTGCCCCCTATATAATGGATTGCTGTGAAATTTTAACTTAACTATATCCAGTTAAAAAGTTCAATACATTTGGGAACTGATATTTTTGTTTGTATTTTTGTGTTAGTGTGTGCTCAAATATTGGACGTTATAGGACTGCTTGTTTTGTTTTGTTTCTTAAATATATCTTAATTAGCCAATATAATATATAATCTGTCCCAAATACCTTCTGGTTAGTTTTCATAGTGCGAGAGGGCTCTGAGACCTGAAAATAGGCGGGCAGTGGTGGGGTCTTGCCCATGGTAGTGAATAGGTAGGAATGGAGAAAAATCCTTCTGTGGACAGGCATGTTTTATTTACACAACAAGCTGGCATATCTGTAACTGATTTGATGAGATGGTAATCTGTGTGCCACATGAACATGCAGCCAATCGGTGAGAGACAGATTTCTGGCTGCGTTATAGACATACATCATTTACTTTTATGTAATGTGTTTTTTTCTTCTGGATTTTTGGCTTATAGTCCGTCTCTCTCCAATAAGTGAAACTGCCATAAAATTTTCAGATGGTTGATTTCTTTGTAAGTGAGCAAGCTTACAAATTCAGCAGGGGATCAAATAATTATTTACTTCAGTGTATGTGAACTCACATGCTGAAACCCTCCTCATATAATACTTTTGTTAGACCCAGAACCTCTGGTATATTTTTTTTATATAAAGATACAACAGATGTTATTTCTTTTTGGCAATTAGCAACTTTTTCAGTCTTTAGATTTTTTTCTTTTCCTTGTCGTAATTTTTTGACACCTGCTGCCTGACAGGAATCACAGACTCATCGTGGAAGTTAATGATCCCCTCTCTTCTCACTAGTACCACCATGCTGACTGTTCATGCTGACTGTTCATCAATTGTTTGACCAGTCACTAACAAAAAAATAACAAACGAATCAAACATTTTATATCAACAGAGTTTGTGTAGTCAGGGAAAACTGAGCTATGTGGTCATGTGACAGTTCAGACTAAATCAGTGAAGTGCTTGCTGTCGTGTTTCTTCTGACCTTAAGTTGAGCTGGCAATCTTCTCTCTCTGCCCCAGGTTTTTCTTGGACATAGCATCTGACTCTCCACCCAGTGATTCTGTCAACCACAGTCTGTCATTTATCAGTGACGGTAATGTGCTGGCTCTCCACCGGCTGCTGTGGAATAATCAGGAAAGAATTGGCCAGTACTTATCCAGTAACAGGTCAGAATTTTGTATTTCGTTAAATTAGATTTTTTTTTTTTATTTTTAATCATTACATTTTTATTTTTGATCATTAAATCATGAGTCACAATTTTATTTTAGGGACCACAAGGCTGTAGGTAGGCGACCTTTTGACAAGATGGCCACCTTGCTGGCTTACCTCGGACCGCCGGAACACAAACCTGTGGCTGACACTCACTGGTCTAGTCTCAATCTGACCAGCTCCAAGTTTGAGGAGTTTATGACCAGGTAAGATTGATAACAGCTTGTCAACATAATGGTTCTGACTCAACAAGCACTTGTGACTTTGTGCATCGTTTTTCCCATTTATGGGTTGTAAGTCTGTCCGTCTTTAGTTTTAGATGCGTTAACACTTTATAGGAAGCTTTCATTGTATTCAATTTCAACTTTTATCTCAGTGCATCATGGGAAGCCCTAGCAGTCTAGGCCGTTTGCAACGCAAGTAAAGGAGGATTCAGGGTCACCTGATTAAGCCCTGTCTATTTGCTGTCAAAAAAGAAAGTTTTGAACCAAATCTAAAACGTAGAGAGGGTGTCTGTCTCCCAAATCCAAACTGAGAGCTAGATCCACAGAAGAGGGTCCTGAAAGGTGAAGGCTCTTTCCCCCTTTCTGCTTTTAATACCCTTCAAGTAAGCTGGCAGTCTAAGAGCAAAGTGCTCCATTAGGATATGTTACTGTGAGGTCTTTAAGATGAGATGGGCCCTGATCATTCAAGAAAAGGATTTTAAATTAGATTCTGATTTAAACAGTTAGCCAATTAAAAAAAAAACAGTATGGTCAAAATATGCTCTTTCTCTCGGGTCCCTGTCAATACTCTTTCTAGATCAACTGAAGACTTTTGACTGGTTTGTTACTTTATCTTTTAGGACATACTGATAATAATATATTACAGTAGTCCAGCCTTACCCGCCAGTACTAAATGTATGAGCCATGTTTTTTTTTCTCAGCATCACTCTGAGACAGGGTGTTTCTCATTTTTGGTTATTCTTCATAAATGTAAAAAGAGACAAAAAATATTAATTATAGGTTATCCAGGCCTTTAAGACAATCAGTCTGTGCTGTCTGGCTTCATGGGCAGGTAGGTAGAAGGTATGCTATGCTTTCTATTGATGTTGCCTAAGGGAAGCTTGTATAATGTAAACAGAATTGGTCCTAGCACTGAACCCTGTGGACCTTAATAATTAACCTTAGTGTGTGAAGAGGGGTAGGGCTGTGCGATATGACAAAATCTCATATCCCGATATAAGACCTCTATTGTCCCGATAACGATATAAATCGCAAAATTTTTACATTTTCTGTAAATTCTGTGAATCTCGGGCAGCTCGACTTGTGTGAAGTGTTTCCAGCTGAGTGTCGTGTACCTGGAGTCGAGTATTTTAACCGATGCATGAAATTATGCATTTTTAGACATATGTTGTAACAGCCGCCGTTTTCGTTGTGAGTATTTATTACACGGTGTGCTGCAGGGAAAAGCCTGTTCTAACGTTTGAGTCTAAGGTTTATTTTTTAGCACCTGACGGCTCTTCTTTGCTTCTCATCCGTAAATACTCTGCATACTCTTTCACGTGATTCCGTTTATTTTGAAAAGTCTCAACAGGATCTTGAGCTTTATTGTGAAAGGTTTATGTGGAAAATAAACAAGCGGACACGGGATGATTTTACCGTCGTTGTTGCTAACGACAACGCATAAAAACAGGCGCTTGTCCGTCCGTAGTGTAGCTATATTAAATATAAGAGAAAGAGAGAACTTAAGAAATTAATATAGCCACTACAGTGACCATCAAAACGATGAAAAAATATTGCCGTAAACAGTTTATTTTGCAACACCATGAAACAAATGATAGTGTAAAATGAAACGATAGATGTTTTTATATCGTCATCCGATATATATCGTTATATCAAACAGCCCTAAAGAGAGGTCCCCATTTAAATGAACAAGGTGACGTCTATTAAATAGTTATGATTCAAATCCCTGCAACACAGTATCTTTCATTCCTATAGCATGCTCTAATCACTGTAATTAAATACTACAGTCAACAGTGCAATGATCCACTAAGGCCGAGCAGAACATACAGTCCCAATCAAATGTTTCAAACCACTTGAAAAATGCCAAAAAGTCATATTTTGCATGGTTGGAACCAAGAAGAGCTCCAACATCAACAAGAAGAAATGAGAGTGAGAAAACATTTTTTTGAACATGCAAGTTATTGAAAACAATGCTTAAACTGAAACGTGCTTTTTTACAGCCGATCAAAAAGGAACATTTCTCCAAGCGGCGAACACAGCCGCACGAAGGGTGTCTACTGTCTGGAACTGTTGTCCATTTTTGTAAACTTCCCTTGCCATCCATCCCCAAAGGTTCTCAATTGGATTTAGATCAGGGGAACACGCAGGGTGGTCCAAAAGAGTGATGGTATTCTCCTGCAAGAAGTTCCTTGTCCTGCGGGGATTTTGTGTAATGTAGCGTTGTCATGTTGAAAATCCCAGTTGTTACCACACAGACGAGGGCCCTCAGTCATGAGGGATGCTCTCTGCAACATCTGGACATAGCCAGTGGCCACATTTTTGCATAGAGTTTGCCTCTTTAAAGGCATGTGGTCCTAAAATTTTGATCAGTTATAAAACAATTTGTTTCAATTTAAGCATTGTTTTCGATAAATTGCATGCTCCAAAAAATGTTTTGTCTCACTCCCGTTTCTTCTTGTTGCATATTGAAGCTCTAGTTGGAACCTTGTTGAGATCCAACCATGCAAAATATGATTTTTTTTCAAGTGGTCTTAAACTTTTAATCAGGACTGTATATACTGAGGAGGTTGGGACAGCAGGTGGAGCAGAAGTAACAATATTATTAATGGTGTCAAATAACGCCATAGGATTACCTGTTCTATTTGCAACCAAGTGTGAGAAATAGTCAGCCCGTGTATCTCTAACTGAACTGTTGAAAGAAAAGATGAAAAGATCCTTTGGCTGAAGGGGATGAATACAAACCGAATTTTCCTTCACTAGTGCTCACCTTTTCCACAAGAACACTTTAAGAGGCGTATGGTGTTTATCTGATTTATCCAAGGTGACAACTTGGAAACAGGAGCTAATCTTCTATGTGAATGTTAATATTTCCATCTGTAAGCAATCCTAAACGGCTTAATAGTGGAGAATAATAAATCACTAAACTTCTTTAAAAACAAGCCATTTAGGTTAGGCTGACGATCCACCTGCACAATAAAACAGATTCTTATTCCCGACTCCTGCATGCACCAAGGAGGGCACTGCTGAGGATGCCAAATAAGGATTCAGGCACAAAATATCAAAACAGGAGGATGAGGTATCTTGACCCATCAGATAGCATGGCTAAAGGCGTTCATAAACTAAGGCAGACAGCCGGAATCCAGGATGAAACCTGAGTTAAGGTAGCTGCTCTGTACTGTGTTAGCAAATGGCATTAAAGACGATAACAGTGGAGGAATTATACCCTTAAGTTTAGTTACAGCGCTATCGGCTGTATTTAAAAGTATTCCCAACTGCTGTGTGATCCATTATTGTAAATTTTATTGTTGTTAGGAAATGATCAAAGGGTTTTCAATGAATACTTTTAAATGTTCGGTTTCCATGCCATATCTCAGAACTAGATGCAGAGTGTGGTTAACGTTGTTGTGGGTTCTTTTACATTTTGAGAGAAGCTAATTGAGTCTAATAATAGATTAAATGCTGTGTTGAGGCTGTCAAAATCATCCACAACAATTATTTTATTTGAACTGAGCACTAAGTCAGATAACAAGTCTGATAAACCTCTGAGTAAGGGCCAAGGGAACAATAGAGAAACAACAAATAAAACTGGTTTGTTATTTTACCAGTTGGTTCATAACTTTATTTGCTTAATTTACTATCTTCAGCGCTTCTATTTGTTCTACAGGCATCAAGTACATGAGAAGGAGGAATTCAAAGCCTTAAAGACCCTCAACATTTTCTACCAGGCAGGAACCTCAAAGATTGGAAATCCAGTGTTCTACTATGTCGCCCGCAGGTAGGACTTGGCTTTACTTATTTCTCAATTTAGTAAACTGACAAAATAATAGATAAGAGTGCATTTGTTGTTAGAGACTTTGGTTCATTTTAAATTGCTGTCAAGCAAACCTTGCATTTAAAATTTCCTTTGCTGAAAATGAAATGATGTGGAGGTTTCAAATTAGTCAGGACAGAGCTATTCTGTAAAGATATATTGTATCTGTCAGAATGTGTGCTGGCAAGTTGGATGAATTATTTCTAGATTAGCCACTAACCACATATCCTGTGTGTGGTGTTAGTGTGTGATGTTTCCTGGATACCAGTATGCACCTATCAACAGTAGTTGAGACAGTATCTGCTTCAAACAGCTTGGTTTTTGGTTTTTAAAAATAGAACCCTGTTGTATCAGTTCTGTCTACGATTGGTGCCTGAGCACGCAATGTAAAAACCATTTTGTATCTGCTTATTTGAGTGTCCCAAAGCATTCACAGTATTGACATCCAAATCTTTATTATTATTGAGTGTACTGAGTACTGAGGCATTGTCTAAGGAGCTTGGGAAAAAAGGTTCTGGACTTATTTAAGTTTTCTTGAAGACGTTGAGAGGTGATCTCATCCTAGAAGCTTATTCAGTTCTAAGCACAATTGTTGGAGAGCACTTTCGTAGCACTTTCAGTGGGAGAAATGTTTCGTCATTCATCCAAGTGACTTCTTCCGTCTCAGCTGACTGCAGGTTTCCCCACCCTTATGAACAGTACATTTGCATGATGAATGAAACTATCACCACTGGCGAACAATGGGCTGACAGGTCAGTTTCTTGATCATTAATATGCCAATTGTCATGACCATTGATCAACAACCACCTATCAAAGGCCATTGATCACTGAGGAATGACCATTGATCAATGGTTATGAGTACCATTCAGAGAGAGTGGGAAGTAGCTGCAGTTCTTCTAAAGGAACACACACACATGTAAAGAAAGCTCTTAAAACATGTTTTTATCCCAACATGGGCTTTAATCAAACCAGCAAAGATGCACAGTAAACAAGGTCAGACACCAACTAGGGAGAAACAGAATGACAAACAGAACAAAAATGTCATCCCTTATGTAGCCAGTTTATCAAAGAAACTGACGCACACTCTGACAAAAACTGGTTCGTCCCAAAGACAAACTAAACAACAGACCTCTACATTCGACAAACCCAACAGCCACTTCATAAACGTATGGCACAACATAGAAGAGCCACCTCGACCGGACAAGACTCAAATGTACATCTGCATCTAAAGGATAAAGGTCACTCTTTTGAGGATGCCAATGTAGACCATTTTTGGTAGCTATTCGTCACATAGTTTTTGCAACATTCTCAACAAATTTTTCCCATTCATTTGAATGGAAGAGCATCTGAAAAAGAGCACCGAACCAGGCCACTTTGGAGCCCTCCTGCTCAGCCATACTTTATCGCAGACACATCATCCAAACTTTATACAGGTCACAAGGTTGTCCATCACATTTTACACACAGTACAAACATGAAAGTTAGGTATGTTGTACTTGAGAAGTTGTTGCAGCTCACAATTAAATAATGTTTGCGATACAACTTGTAGGTTTCTCTTGGTAAAGTGTTGTTTGAGACTCAAATTCCTGTTTGCGTTCCTCTTTCAGTTTCACAAGTGGAATTTGCAGTCCTGCAAATGTCTTCATTCGCATACATTTTTCAGTCTGGCACAGGGGTGAAGAGGGGTTTTCACCCACCCAAGACACACTCCCATGCAGTCCTCCCATGCAGATGCGACTGCTGAAAGTTGATTGGTTGACCAGTGGCCTGGAATAGAGAAGGAAGCAATAGCGATAGTAGAGTTCACTCGGAACAGAAGAACTGGGGGGAAAAAAACTTCAGAAATTAAAAAATACAGCATGAAACGCACAGTTGCCATAGTGCACACTTTTCACTATGTTTAACACTCGATCTCACTTGAGCTCTTTATATGTTATAGCTTCACTCTCCTTTGCGGCTGGCTGACTCACCAACAGCAACAACATGAGCAAAACGTCTCACAGATTGGCTCACATGCTTTAAACACTGCTTCCGTCTGACAACAGACTCTCTGCAGGCAGTTGGGCAGTCCCCGTAGTGGAACGGGAGGAGAACATGCTCACGTGTGTGTATTACACACTGTCCTATTGCTAGTCTTTAACTGGTAAATTGGAAAGTATTTTGTATTACAAACATTTTGGGCTTCTTATTGTGAACAGCACTGTTCTAAATGCCTTGGTAGGACCAAAACAGCACAATAGCATTGATTAGGAATCAACTAATAAATGAACCCAGCAGCATGTGTTCAAGCAATAATCTAAATGTTTACCTCTGACATTTTTCTTTGTGTACAGGATTTTAAGAGATATTGTCATGACGATAACAACAGTTGCAACAGTTTTTGTACGGCAAATGAAAATGGAACTGCTACATACAGGAAATGACTTATAGATTTAGTGTCCACAAGATTCTAATAACTGTTACACTATGTGTATTGTAGTTTAGATGGTGGTGAGTGCAGTTGTCATGACTACAACAGACAGAATGACTGTTTGTTGAGTTTTGATGTCCAGTTTGCAGCCTTCATTATATAAACGAGTTAGTTTAGGCTTATTGGTTAAAGACCTTGGATGTTCTGTTGTGCTTGTGTGTGAAGAAAAACTATCCATACTTGTTGAAGATGTCCAGATGTGATCCCCAGATTCATTCATACCTGCTTTGCCCTGATACATTCCACTGTCAACAAGTGGAGACTTTGCTTGATAGTTAGGTGTGTTCTCTACAGTCCTTGGGGGCAATTGAACATCCTGCCCTTCACTTCTGTTGTTAACCCAGAGTGGTGGCTCCGTAAACCGAGCTGAGTGCCTTTCCCTTCCTGTTACTGGTAAATGGGATTGCCCACAGATGGGTCTTGTATAACAGGGGCACCCCAAAACGGTTGCACGGGTTTTCTCTGACCATCTAAGGAGCTTTGTTATGTGTTCTTCTTCTTCACAAGCCCAGGGGTTATCCCCAAGAGTAATAATCTCCAGTCCTATTAGGTCATCAAAGATTCCCTCAGACAGCCAGGTGAAGCGGTTAGCATGCAAATAAAACTGGGCCAGTCGGGGCAGTCGATCCAACGATCCGGGGAGGATCTGCAACAAATAGTTATGTGACAAATCAATGATCTCCAGATTGTGTGGCATGTTTGTGGGCACTGTCCAAAACCTGTTATGACTGAGGTTAAGAGACTGTAGACTCAACAGTGTGTTATTGATGAAGACCACTCTCTCTAGCTCATTATCTGATAGATCCAGTACTTTCAGGTTCCAGTGGTAGGCTGTGTCATTTTTGTCTAGAGCGCGTAGATGGTTCCCTGCTGCTCGAATGTCCCACAGAGACCGTGGCAGGGCAGGGGGGAGACTCTCCAGGCGGTTGTAGGATAGATCCAGGGTGCGCAGATGGACATAGTGGCTGAGCTGGTTGTCCAGACCGTGCAAGCTGCCAAAAGAATGTCATATTTAATCGTCATATTTATCACCATCATAATTGTAATAGAATGGTAATATTGCTAATTGGATTGATGAATAATCAAATGGCTAAAAAAGCTAAAGCATGAATGTTTGCTAGTGTAAAAACACTCTGAGTGCTTAGAAGGATTAGAGAAGCGCTTAATAAATATCAGTTGATACCATACAGCATGATTATAAGCACAGAAGTATGACAGGAGTCTGAATATAGGGATCTTGTAAAAGCCTTGAGCATCTGGAGTTAAAAAAAAACTACTCATATTGTGTTCATATTGAACACCTTTAAGACAAAGGAAATGATAGTAGATTGCCTAAGATACAGGCCTCCTTTCCAGCCTGTGAAAGTTTGTGGCATGGACATTATAAATATCTAGGTTTACACCTATACAACAAACTAAACTGGTCCTGAATACAGGAGCCATCTCTCTCTTTCTTTTAAGGAAACTAAGATCTCTTGAAATCTGCAGTAAATTGCTGCAGATGTTCTTTCAGTCTGTGTTGCTAACTGTTCTATGCTGCACACTTCTACTGGGAAGGCAGTGTCAGAAACAAGGATGCAAGAAGACTGGACCTACTAGTGTAACCTGTAATTGCTGTAATTTGAGCCATGCTGGGGGAGATGGTGGAAAGATGCATACTAAATCCATTAGAAGTCATTCTGAATAATTTTGATCACCCACTTTACAAAATCTTTATGGAACAAAAAAGCGGATATCAGTTTTTTTCATCTCATATAAGTAGCAGATGAGTGATGTCAGATATATGAGCTCAATCAACAATCAAGTTATTCTTATTCTGTTATGAACAGTTGCTATTAGTTCCAAGTTCATTTTTAGAAGTTCCTTAAAGGCTTTTACTTGTGAGTGTGTATGTAAAAATCTATTATTATTAATTTAAGTTCAGGACGCTTATCTGGGACAGCTATATATTTTAACAGTCAGATCCTCTAGTTAAGTAAATTTGCTTAACCATATGCTACTTATTCTGTTACCTGTTACATGCACATGTATCTAAAAGTGAGTCATGTAATATAATGTCTAAAAGTGGAGCATTTGAGAGGTGCAGGAGCTTACCTGTTAAAAGAAAGGTTGAGAAAGCGAATGTTATGCTGCAGACCAGGCGGTAACTTGGTCAGGCCTCGTGAAGAGCAGTCCACAACACGATGGCCTCCACTGCAGGAGCAGGCAGCGGGGCAGATGGACAGCACCCAGCCTCCCAGCAGCCCACACAGCAGCAAGAGGAGTAGGTAGAGCACAGATGCAGAGCATACAGGCATGCTTAGAGCTCTAGAAGTGAGTTTTTAAAGTAGTAGGTTAGATATCAAGCTGGCTAGTTCTAGCACATGAAATTTTGTAATATTTAAACTTTAAATGGACTTCCATTATTTCAAATATTCTATATTTCTCTGTAAGAATCTGACGTAAATGTCAGATTATTTACTGAAATTAGATTTTTTTGCTGACGTAGTCCAGATATCTTTGGAAGTGTACTGACAGAATATATTTTAAGTGATTTTTTTTTAATGCAGTTACTATAGCTCAGGAAGTAGGACAGGATGTCTACTAATCTGAAGGTGGGTGGTTTGATCCACGTCTGTGTGCCACATATACATAACTCCAAGTTGCTCTTCTATGCATCCACTGGACTATGAACAGGTATAACTGTTAGAAAGCAAGAGCTTTTGTAGGAAAAGCATACAATGCTTTTATTATTGTGTGAATGAGGCAAGTTGTATAAAGCGCTTTGACTACTCAGGTACGGTAGAAAAGCAATATATGAGAACCAGTCCATGTAACTTTATGTACTTCTGATGTGATAGGAAGTACATAAAGTTTAGGTATTTCAGTTAGAAAATCTTTTTTTTTTTTTTTTTGGGGGGGGGGGGGGGGGGTCGAATGCATTACATGTCAAAGGCAAGTGAATAATTGTCCTAAAAGATTTTAATTTGAGTATTGACCAAAATAATCATGAATAGGATTGTGATGCAATACTTGAGCTAATGCCCGAATGTAGCAACAGCATCTACAGTGCATATGATACAATAATATAGCAGAATGACACCAAGTTTCACAGTAGCTCAGAAGTGTTTGAAGGTTGTAATCATAGATCATTGTACATAGCTCATTAGAGAAGATCCATATTAACTGTATACTATATTAGTCACAGTTCTATGTGACAAAACTATAAATATAAATATCAATAGAAACCATAATTTCATTAAAAATATTAAAAACACAAACCTAAAGTGCATTTTTACTGAGTCATACATCATATATTAGATTCCTAAATGTGACTCTTTGGTCTTGTCTTTGAGAACTTTTAACTGTGACCCACCAGTTAACATTTTCAGCATTTTGGCATTTTATCTTCAAATTAAGTCCTTAGCAGCCTTTAATCTTGCCTTCAGAGATCAATTTTAATGTCTTGTTAATTCAGACTGCTCTTCTGACCAAAACGGTCATTGAGTTAAGTCAGTAACATTATTGTTATGTAATATCATTGATGGTGTTTAAGAAAATTAGTTACTAACTAACAAATAGCATTAAATGTAAGTGAATGACTGCAGAAATGGCACGTGCATTGTGAATTCACCACTTAAACTCATCAGACTCTCTTCTCAGTACTGTTGCCATACAGAAGTAGGCTGGTTTTAAGTAGCAACCAGCTTGAAGATGTGCCAGTAGGACATGCGCTCAGAATGCTGCAGTGACATTCAGTTCATTCAAGCCAATAAACTGTGTTTCCACAACTGCAGTTCATATTCTGATCTAAAGACTACTCGATCACAAGCACTGAATATGATAAATATATTCTGGAAATTTCTTCAAGGTGTCGCTTTATGTGCTTGATGATAGCAGTTGCCACTGCTATGACTGTGCTTTACGTTGCTAGCTTCTATATTTAAGTACTATAATGTGACTTTTGTCAGTGCCTCCATGGAATAGTAAAAGAAAAAAATCTGCATAGCGACAGAGCACAGACTAGCTTTATCATGAGCCAGCACTACATTACATTAATTTACTGCAGCCATCATGTGCATGTGGATCTCTCCGTTTAAAATCACTCACCTTATGCTTTCTAGTGTCTGTTTATCATCTTTCCTTTTTTCTTCTCGTTTCCTCCTCAAGCTCTTGTTGTGTCCTTTCTTTGTGCTTCTCTTTGCTGCTCAAGAGTCTCAGATTCCTGTTTCTGATTGTTGTGTGGCAGTATACAATACTACCTTCTGTCGCTGGTGCTGTGTCCTGTTTACTGCTCTGCAGGCTCCTGATGCAGCTGGAGCTCCAGGTTAGGGAGGAGAGAGAATTGCAGCAGCGAGCCAAGCCTACTGCTGATGAAGCAAGCAATAACTCGACGTGTGTGTGTCTGTCTGTGTGTGTGTGTATATATATATATATATATATATATATATATATATATATATATATATATATATATATATATATATATATGTGTGTGTGTGTGTGTGTGTGTGTGTATGTATGTGTATATATACAGATTTGTTTGCTTTTCAAACAGCTGTCTATTGGCTTTTTAACAACAAGGTGTGTTTTAAGTCACTAAAAAATGAACTTTCGAAAAACTTCTTGCAAGTTGTTCAGAACCTATTTTTCTGCTGTTAAGTGCACGCAAGAAAAACTAAGAACTTATCTTGCAACATCAAAGGTGTGTGCCTTTACCACCTTTTCTGATGTCAGTCTATGCACCATGTTAGTGTTTGTAGGCCTATGATTGGCCAGTATTTCTTTGGTAAGCGTTACAGTTGTCGTCAAACACACCTTTTTAATGGTTTCTTTGAGCTGGCAGGGTATTGGCTTGCTGCCAGTGTGTTTGGGTTCTCACTGGTGGCTGTTCAGAGTACCCAGTCTTCTTGGAGTCACTAAGTGGGGTGCTTTTTGAAGATGATGTTGTTCTGTTAGATTATTGATTTCGAGGCAGCAGAAATGAGAATCTGAGTCCATGGTCCTCAGGCGGCAAAGGGTCCAAGTGCTCACTCTGGGTCAGGAGTTGCTGCCTTAAGTGGAAGAGAATGGAGTAAGAGATTGACAGATGGAATTGGGCAGGAGCTGCAGTGATGCAGACATCCTGTTATGGTAAAAGCGAATCTCCCAATTTACCGGTTAATCCTACATCCCTACCCTCACCTATAGTCAAGAGCTTTGGGTATTGACTGAGAGAACGGGATCGCAAAGTTGTTTCTATGTCCAACTCATGGGAAGAGTTCCTCCCAGTTTTTGTAAATCTTCAGTTCTGCTTCTTAGATCTTCACTGAGTTGCTTGGACTTCATCATTCTTCTGAGTATTGGTCTAGCCAGTCAGTGTGGTCAAACAAAGCCTTTTATGCTGGGAAAGAGAAACTGCCAGTTCATCATTCGCGGTCACTAACAAGAAGATTTATGTTAGCGTATGAATTCATTTGAGCTTGTATGTCTACTTTTGATGCTATGAGGATTACTTGCTTGTGGGAATGAAAGAGACATATGAGTCAACTCATTTTGAAGCTGATCAACTGGAATATTTGTGGTGAGCTGAAGGTTGTGGCACTGCTGTTGGGTCTCCAGTTGGGGTACACAGAACACATGTGCTTTCTGTGCCTATGGAACATTCGTGATGATAGCAATCACTACAAAGTGAAGCAGTAGCCATCCAGAGTTAGATGAGATAAACCTTTATTAGTTCCACATGTGGAACATCTGTTGTGTCACAGCAGAAAGTGGACAGTGCAAAGTTACAGTAGCAAAAATTAAGAATAACAATAGAATAGGATAAGATATTAAGAATAAGATGCTATATACAATAGAATAAAATATTTTATGCAATAGAAAAAAATACTACGTTGTCGGAAAGAAAGAAAAACCTGTTGGCCGATACAATGTGCTACATGCATCACTAGTTGATCCACTAAAAGTGTACTTTCCGCCACTTCACATTAAACTAGGCCTAATGAAAAACTTTGTCTTGGCAATGGATCGTAATGGAAATGGCTTCCAGTATCTGAAGGATAGGTTTGGAAAAACCAAAACTGATGCCAAGCTAAAAGTAGAAATTTTTGTTGGTCCTGAAATCCGCTAAATGATGCGTGATGACACATTCAGATCCAAACTGAACATGCTTGAATTCGCCGCTTGGGATGCATCTGTGCTAGTTGTGCAAAACTTTCTTGGCAACCATCGGGCTGAAAACTACGTTGAACTTGTAAGCAACATGTTAGCAGCATATCAGCAACTCTGCTGCTGAATGTGACTCAAAATGCATTTATAGCGTTTTTTTTTTTTTTTTTTTCACTCCAAATTTGGGTGGCGTGAGTGATGAACATGGAGAACAATTCCACCAGGATATTGCCAGCATGGAGAAAAGATATCAAGGCCACTTCAACCCCATAATGATGGGCAATCACTGCTGGCTTCTGCAGCGGTCAACAGCAGAGACTCACAAGCACAAAAGCAAGTGCCTACAGCACTTTTTAACAGTGTATGTACATTCCATAAAGACTCAAGTGAACTATCTATTTACACGTTTGTTAAAGTGTACACGTTTTTGTAATCTCTCACAGTTTTAAATCAAAATTTAGTTATGTACAGTGCCCATATAACGACTATAAAATCAGTTTCCTGATTTCCGTCTGTATGAATAGCCAATGATACTGTGTATAACTTGAGAACCTGACATCCTAGACAAAATCCGACTACAGATTTGGACTCAGCACACTTGATTTAGTATACAACACATGAAATACCACAACTAGCAAACAAAAGTGTTTGTTTTATGATCCTGTGTTTTAGAAAATTCAAAATAAATCAAACCCTGCACACATAATGTTTGTTTTATAAAGTTCTTAAAGCTGTGTTCTGTACAATCATATCACACTAGAAAGAACAGTTCAAAGGAAACATTAAAAGCCCCAAATTACCTTTACATTCATATCTATGATGAGTATACATAAACCACTTTCCATCATGGTTTGCATTTTCTTTTCAAAGCAAAAGCAAATCCCTGTTTTTAAAAATTGTGTAGACCTGTGGACTTTGCTGATTAAAATTAAGCCACTATACATTTACAGGCTAGTAAAAGCATCATGACTAGAATTATCATCAGTGTTCAAATTCCAAGGCTACTAAACATGCAGATTAAATATGGCAAGATAATCTGCATGCAGAGTTTCCACTGGTCCGTCTATCAGACTGTGAGCCCCACCTATTGCTCCTCGGTTACACTGTTTTCATGAAACAAAGCAGAAATGAACTTTGCGCACACACCAAGCAACTTTTCTCTGCTGAATGTGTAAGAAATAGGTGTTAGTGTGTTAGATTTATGCCTGAATGTTGCAACGTGCTATTAAAACTGCAATGCATGCATTCATGCACATGACACAGTAACACAAGATGACTCATAATCTGATGGTAAATAATGTTTTGTGTTCTCTGTACATCTTAGCTCAGGTAATAGGGCAGGTCATCTGCTAATCTGAAGGTTAGGGGTTCCATCCCTACAGTCTGCATGCCAAATATCCTTTCGCAAGATACTAACACCCCCGTTGCTCTCCGATGCATCAGTTGGAGTATGATTGCCTGTGAATGTTAGATAGAAAGCACTTGCATAGAAAGACTTATTTTCTTATATCAAAAGGATATTGATTCTCTTTCAGCTTCCTCACATTTATCTGAATTGCCACGCTGTTTTCAGAGAGAAACACTTGTGTGAAACCTGAGCTTAAACTGGAATTTTGAGCCACTAATTTGCGCTGCTCTTGGCACAAGGCTGGTTTTTACTGAAGTTAACTGCATCTTTTTATAAAAATAAAGCACATTCTTAACAGATCCCCCAGCAATTGCGACATGGCAGTAATTTGTCTCACTTAGTAAATCTGTCCCATAGCATCTAAAATTAAATTCATCTTATTTGTTATATTTTACTGTTGTGATACTAGGTAGCTAATTTTATCCTGCCTGTTAAGGATTTATATGAGTGCTATCTATCACTTATTCCAGCAGACTATTCTGGAGTGAAATTATACTAAAGACTGCAATATAACAAAGGACTTTACTAATTAGCACCAGTTGCACAGAACCTTAAGTACTATTATTAATTAATATAGATTTTGAGCTTATATAGCATTCTGTGTTCTTCGTGCAAGGCTACAGTTCAATCAGAAGTAGTTTTTATTGCAGCGGTGTGAGGTTCTTATTTCAGCTGAGAATTTAACTGTTATATATTATATATATTAACTGTTGTTAAAAACTATATTTGGAGGATATCCAATGAGAATGGGGAAAGGCACTCACAGATAACATTTACCCGAGCTGAGCAACTTTTTTAAAATTATATTGTGTTTTGTCATGAATGGTCAGATGGGCCATCTCAGTGAATTATGGAGGGGTGTTTTCTCCTCCCTTTTCTTAAAGGATGGTCCAGTGTACACTATGCTAAAGGAACCAATAAAGGAAGAATTTACCCTCCTTCCCTTATTATTTGGAGAATTGGTACAACTCTTATTATGGCCATCACACAGATACTTCAGGTCAGAGTTTCTGTTTTATGATGGTGGCACCTATACTTATACTACCACGCCAGAGAAGTAAAACTTGTAAAGACAACGATCAATGATTAGTCTTTGAAAGCTTTGTGGTTTTATGCAATTTAATTCATTAACTCAAAAAGTATTGGATAATTATCAAATGGATAATTGTTAAACATGAAATTGTTTTCTCTTAATATTTTTTAAAACCTAGCATTCTAATCAAGAACCTAAATGATGATCAGTATTGCCATATTAAACTAAATGCGGTTGCACAACTAGGTCCATTGCTGACTAAAAACGCCACACTATGTAAGTGAGAAACAGAAATGGAAAATTAGAGTAATGAGGGGGTTTTTGTTTGTCTTTCACAAATGTGATTGTAAAGAAACAACCCAATTGTGAACAATGGAACAATTATTTTAATTATTTAAGAAATTTAAAAATGTTATTGAAATAATTTAATTCTCTGCAAATTGAGCAGAGAGCTAAAACAATTAATTTGCATTATATTAGTTGTACAAGCTCCACTGTTACTAATGTTGAACTAAATTATAAAAGGCTGCCTGAGAAACATGCTTCTGAGGTTTACATAAGCTTAATTGTTTTTGGAATTAAAGATAAAAAGTAACATTTGCAGAAAGGTTCTGAATGTCATTTAAACGAAACTAAAGCCATAGCGCACTTCCAGACTTTTATATACAATTGTAAGTACAGGAAATTTTATTGGGGGATATTTAGTTTTCTTTCTTTTCTAATACATATGCCATACTGTACAAAACGGGTATTATTAAGATAGGCATGTATGTGCCAGAGCCTGCTTTTAATGTGGGCAAGCGAACTGAATGATATTTGAAAGGAGTCAGATCTTATTCACATGAATGTTAAAAAGGAAGCTTCCTGTTCACATCATGCTATTGTATTTATTCACACTGTTACATGACACAGTGTAAATAAAACTGCTTGCTGTGCAATGTTATTATCTGTTAGCAGCAAGATTATTAAAATGCTCCTACATGTAGCGTATGATTATTATTTTGCATATTCCTACTCTTACTAACACAGAAAACTGCAAGTATTCAACCTTACTATGTTGTTCTTCAGGTTTTGCTGTAGAAATCATGGTTAACATCACACAATCTCAATTATTTCCGAATGCACTAACAACATGGTTTCCTGTTTTTGTAGTTACCTTTGCTGCTACCAGGAAACCAATGAAGGGTGTTATAACTGCTACCCTACATCTGCTGGATTTGTTTAGAGATCAAGTTCGCTTAAGGTTCCATAAGGGCATTGTTCATTTGTTCAGACATATTTTCCATGACTTCAGATTGATTTGACTGATTTGCAGAAAGGTCTTGACGGAGGATTTCATTATTTGTGGACGCAGGGTTGTTAGTTTGCAAAGAGTCAGCCGAAACACCGTTTTCAGCAGTCTCTGCGATGTCTACTGTGGTTTTCATTTCAGGAAAAACTGCATTAGTCCCATTGCTTTCTGGTCCATCATTTCCATCGACTGTTTGGCCAAATGTGGTCCCCTGGTTTTTATCTCCAAATGTAGTAACTTGAGTCATGTCTTCTAACTCCTCATCTGTTTCCGGAAGCAAGGACAATCTTTTGGACAGTCTTGCAGGTAGAAAGCTGGCTACAGAAATTCGGTTAGGTGGCCTCATTGTTACCTGGCCATTGTTAGCTCCACCCTCTAGAAATGGCGAAGGACCTGCCCAGTCTGTAGTTGATACCTGCTGCTTCTGAAGCTTCCGTTTCTTAATAAAGATGATCAGGAATCCTACCATCATCACTAACAGGGATCCACCTATTAGTCCGGCCACTACTTTACCATGGTTAGTTTTCTTTGTTTCTGAAGGTTCTTGTATTTTCCTTTTTCTGAAATTGTGGATGGATGTTGAAGTTTTGTATAAGCCTGTAGAATGTTTCACATCATCACCTGTAGCTGGACTCATGCTTTCAGACTTGTCTTCTTCAGGTGTGGTAAATGTGTTAGTAGTAGAGATGAGTTTTGTAGACTTCGGTGAAAATGTAGGTGGATAGGGGTTTGTGTGCCTCCTAACGTGTGTGCTTAATGCCTTCTGGCTTTGAGTTGAGTTGATTATCACTGGAGTTACACTTGTAGGTGTTGCTGGGGTGCCAGTTAGATCTGTCATTGAAGATTTGATGACTGTAGATCGTATTTCTGTTAAGGATTCCATGGAAGTACTGTTTAAGTGAGGCGATGCAGAACTGGTAGGAGCTGGTGCTGTCTTTGTGTTAGGTAGGATCGTATTCGAGGGCATTGTTTGACTTCTTCGTTGTGCGTCTTTCGTGGCAGGTATTTTCTCTGAGTATGCCTGAGTATGTGTTGTCAGCTCAATGTGAGAGAATGATTCTACAGTTACCACAGAGCTGAAGACTTCAGTTTGATTAGATGTCACTGCATTGCTTGCTGCCAGTGGCAACAGCCATATGAACGTGAGGCTTGTAAAATCTGTGGTCATTGCTGTCCTCAGAATGGCTACTGTGTCTCTGAAGCTAGAACAGAGGAAATTATTTTGTCAGAGCACGTAGTCTGAAGCAGTATCATTTGAACAAAGAATGTTTAGTGTTATGCAATATGAAAATGGTAAGTTCCTCAAAATGCTCGTAATCCACCATAGGTTTGAAGGGTACACAATTTACCAGTTTCAAACACTGCTTTTACCATTTTCATCTAATTTACATTTATGTATCCTCTGTTGTTTAATAACATTTTACACATAACATTTAGTTTTTAGGTGTGTGCATGTGTATAGATATAGATATGTCTCAATTTCACATAATCATCGATTTAAAGTTGTCAAGCTGTGAGTTGGACCCAAAACTATATCAGTAATCTAGTAATTTAGATTTACATACCAGTGTCTGTACACAGGTGAACGCTCCAAGCTGTTGGTTGTGTCCTTCCAGGGTGTATTAAAAGCTGAATATTGCTGTTGCCGCCTGGCAGAGTTGCTGTCTGGAAGGAAGTAAGATCTTGGGGGTTGGACAGTTTGTCGCTGCTGAAATTTCGAGACTGATTCTTGCACCACTTACAGGAAGCGTGACACGTGAAATCATTCTCAGTGTCCTATGTTAAATATAGTAGTTCATGTTTTACAACCAAGTCTTGCGTTAAAAATGTTTGCTGAAACAATGCTGAATTAATCTATAAAATTCTAAAGATTGACTTTTAAAAAGTGTGAATTTTAAATTTTCACGAGTGTTCTTTGGTTTTAAGAAGGAAAAGGCATTCTTTAAGTTTTAGAACAGTAACATATCATAACTGAAATAGCAGCATGGTAGCAGCTCATGTCTCTTTTTTAGGACATAGTTTGAGTAAGGTAAGGACATTTATAAGCCACACCATTGATGCCTGTGAAAGGTAAACTCACCTTGTTATCATACTGCATTCTCAACCACAAAATCTACAGGATCTGCGATACACAAAAACATACAAACAGAGATCACTTTCCCATGCCCTGACAGGTCAGAGATATTTTGACTGCATATACAGTCCTGATCAAAAGTTTAAGACCACTTCACTTGAAGAATGGCAAAAAAAATCATATTTTTGCATGGCTGGATCTTAACACGATTCCAAGTAGAGCATGTAACGTGCAAGAAGACTGAGACAGAACATTTTTTTGAGCATGCAATTTATTGAAAACAACACTTAAACTGAAACAGGCTGTTTTACAGCTGATCAAAGGTTTAGGACGCACGTGCACATAGGACATAGCCAGCAGCCGTTTGACGCCCCTGCACTTCCCGAAGCTCCACTGTTCCACTGAAGGAAAAAGCACCCCAGACCATTATGGCACCCCCTCCACTGTGGCGCATAGAAAACATCTCAGGTGGGATCTGCTTGTCATGCCAGTAACGTTTTTGAAGCCCTTCAGCCTCAGATGCTGGCTGATGGTTATGAGGCTGCAGTCTGCACCAGTAACGGCCTTAATGTGGGTCGAGGATAGTCCAGTGTATTGACGGACAGCCAATTGGATCCTCCAGCTCAGTGCTCGTGAGATTTTTGGGGGATCTTCCACTTGACGTTTTGGTTCCATAACCCTAAGGATCATTTAAGAAATTCCAAATGACCGTCTTACTGGGTCCCACCTCGGCAGTGATGTTGCGCTGAGAGAGACCCTGCTTATGCAGTTCAACAACCCGACCACGTTCAAAAAGGTAACGTTTTTTTGCCTTTGCCATCAGAACGTCATAACAGTCTGACTACCTGACAGAAGATGACAATGAATCCACATTTTTGCACAGATTTGGCTTTTTTAAGGCATGTGGCCCTAAACTTTTGATCAGCTATAAAACAGCCTGTTTCAATTTAAGCATTGTTTTCAATAAATTGCATGCTCCAAAAAAATGCCTCACTCCCATTTCTTCTTTTTTCTTCCTCCCATTTCTGTTTTATGTTGAAGCTCTATTTGGATCCTTGTTAAGATCCAACCATGCAAAATATGACTTTTTTTTTTTTTTTTTTTTTTTTTTTGCCATTTTTCAAGTACAATACAGTTCAATACAGTTTAGAAGTTTAAAACAACTTTTAATCAGAAGTGTATTATAACAGGAATGTGTGGGGGTTTTTTTTCTGGGTTACTGACAGGTGTGTGGCTTGTACATGTTATTTAATCAAGCAGAATAACAGTTCTATAAGTAGTCACTGTTGTGGCCTGTTCTGTTGTCGAATGATTGTATAGTATAGATCTTTAAAAATTTTAAGAATAATAATTGCCATTGCACAAATACATTTTGGATTTTCTCTAATCCACACAGGGTCAAAAGTATATATTCAAGCTCAAAGTGGTGTCTTTTAACAAGACATAGTTTGTATTTGTCAGCATAGAAGAAATAGCTTGATAGTACTTATTTCATTGACCAATACTCTGAGTCCAAGAAACTATTGATTTTCCAAAGCTGGTAAGATCTCTTGGAGCCTTTGTACAGATGTGCAGATTTCAAGAAGTTGAAATCTGTTGAAACTGTTTTACAAAAGTTATTTGGATGTGTCCCCAGTCCCCACTTTGCCAAGCTCTTGAAAAACACCCAAATTGTCACTTGTTAATGGCTACCAAAAGCATCTGGTCTAGGTGCAACTAAGGAACATGTAGCCAAATATTAGTGGGGGGTGTATATATATATTTGAACTTGTGTGCACATTTTTGGTCATGTATGATTATGAAATCCAAAATAAATTCTACAGTACATCCAATTCTTGGTGGGGTTTTTTGTGCGTTTTTCTTTTAGTCCTTGAAGGTATATTGATGACACTCAGTCGACCAGGGAAAAACAACAATGGAAAGAAATCATTTAAAGCTCAAAATTACCATGACGAGTGTATGGAAACTTTTGACCACAACTTTCTGTGTGTATAGGGCTCATAATTGACAAATATTGATTTGACTCATGAGACACTGACACAATACAAAGGTCAATTTATTTAAAAACTGGCAAATATTACAAGTATTTAAGTTATAACCAATAATTAAATTGTTGAAAATTCATTTAAAAGGTTAGACATAGCTGAAACAGATTCAGAGTTAAGTTTCCAGCATTTCTATTATCAATTTAGCCCGTTATCTCTTCAAAACTGTGAATGTATGTTGACCTTCTTTTTGTTAATCTGCTTTTTGTTCATTGTGTAAGTTATTATGCTATGTTATGTTACTGATGCAAATCATGCGCACAACAAATATGGACCGTGCTATGTTATGTGTTTAAAAGTTATGATTTCGTTCTTTCGTTCTTTCTTTCTGTTTTAATTGAACACTCAGGACCAGGCTTTAAAGATTTACTACGAGACATAGAACTATGTAACATGTTAAAGATATCCTTATCTAAGCAAAAACTATGCTCTTTGGTGTGTGCACCCAAAGCTCTTTATTCTGTCAGCACTAATGTAGTCAATTGTATATGATGCCCTACATTTAACAAGATGAAAATAAGCAGGAATAGTGATGCAACAACAAAATTATCAGTTTATTAACCAAATTTCCATTCTCACTTTGTTGACTGCCTTCAGCAAATAAGAAAACAGTCACCACTCTATTATACTTTTTCTTCCTTGTGTCCGTTTCATAAATGCTTTAACAATTGGTGCATCTCTGTTGGAAAGGATATGATTGAAACAAGCCAAGTTAATATATTTTAAATCAGCTAAACTGATTAGTTGTGTATGTGACTGGATTTACTGAAGTAGGGTTACCTCCTTACACAACAAGGGGCATGTCTTCTAAATCCCTGGGAATCTCCAAACAGGAGTCCTTGAAGTTGGAGCTGTGCATATGACTTTGATCGTCCTCAGGATCAAACGCTATTGCCATTGCCCCTTCCTTGAGTCCTGCCCCATCGTCCTCCATTGTCCCTTTTGTTTCAGCCTTCCTCTCTTCCTCCGTCTTGTCTTCTTTCACCTCCTCAAGCATGACACTGGCATCATATGGTCCAACCAGGCCTGTAATCTCTGGTTGGTCTGTGCCCCAGTAGCCTGTACTGCTTACTAAGTCCATGTTGGACCGTGAGGTGCGAGGGCCATAAGCCTGGCGCTGAAGGCTGCAGACCTGGCATGCCAGTACCACAGTAGCAGCCAGCAAGCACACAATGAGACCTCCAGCTGAACTTATAGCAATCAGACCCATCTCAGTGTCAACCAAGCAGTCACCACGAGTGCCATTGATGGAGTTTTTGTCTTCACTTGTTGTGAGGGTAGTACTCACAGCAAGTGTGGGGCTGCTGCTTTGGTCTTGTGAATAGTCTTGTGAATATATTTGAGTTGTTGAAAGGACTTCGTCAGCACCGACAGGGCAGAGTGGCAGGTGGTTGAGCAGGAGAAACAGCCAAAGAGTTTTTGCACCTTCCATCATCTCTGAAATTCAGAAACTGTTTTAGAAAAAGTAAAGCTGAAAAAAAATGTAGAACGTTATTCCAGAATGCCACTACAAGAGCTCATGATCAGAAGGTTGTTTGAACAGTTCTAGTTAAATTATTTTTTTTTTAAAGGAAATGATTGACTTTTGTACTTTTAATATGATTCAAAGATGCTGCATGACAAATTCTTACCTGAAGTAGTCCTATGGAGGTCTTGGGGAAGAAATGGCACGTGACACCTGCTGCAAACTGACTGTTGAGATGGTCTGAAGTCACTTCCTGACCCCTCTTTCTGCTGGGTTTATTTTGTCTTTTGGTTTGTTTGTTTTTTTGCAGAGGGTGTGATTATTTCAGAGCCTTGGGTTTGATACCACAGAGGCTTGCAGGGCTCTTACAAAAAAAGGACAGACAAAAAGAAGCAATCTTTTTCAGAAATGAAGCTTTTCAGAGTTCAATCACATAGAATGCAATGAACAATTTAAGCCTCACATTTATACAACTGATCCAAAAAATAAAACTATAGAATATTTCGTATTTAACCATAATGGATTTTTTCCCCCCTTTTCTTTAGGTTCAAAACGGGCCAGATCAATGGTGACCTGCTCATCTACCATGTCCTTCTCACCCTCAAACCCTACTATGCTAAGCCCTATGAGATAGTGGTAGACTTAACACATGTTGGACCCAGCAATCGTTTCAAGACTGACTTCCTCTCTAAGTGGTTTGTCGTCTTTCCTGGCTTTGCATATGAGAATGTAGCAGCTGTTTATGTCTACAACTGCAACACTTGGGTAAGAGAGTACACCAAGTATCATGAGCGGCTGCTGACAGGCCTAAAAGGGAGCAAGCGGCTCCAGTTCATTGATTCTCCAGCTAAGCTGGCAGAGCACATTGAACCTGACCAACAGAAGCTGCCTGCAGCCACACTGATACTGGAGGAAGACCTTAAAGTGTTCCACAATGCCCTCAAACTGGCCCACAAAGATACCAAGGTCTCAATTAAGGTAAGGTTTCAGCCAATGAACTTGCACTAAAAATGAGCAATATATAAATATTACCACTAAATAAACATATTAAACCACTAAAATCGTAACAGAGGTGTATCTTTAACCATCTTTATTTTCTTCTTGACCAGGTGGGTTCAACAGCCGTTCAGGTGACCTCAGCTGAGCGCACCCGCGTCCTTGGCCAGCCTGTCTTCCTCAACGATGTATATTATGCCTCCGAGATTGAGGAGATTTGCCTTGTGGATGAGAGTCAGTTCACCCTCACCATGGCCAACCAGGGCACACCCCTCACTTTCATGCACCAGGAGTGTGATGCCATAGTTCAGTCTATCATCCATATCCGGACACGCTGGGAGTTGTCGCAGCCTGACTCCATCCCTCAGCACACTAAAATCCGACCAAAAGATGTGCCTGGCACTCTCCTCAACATTGCTCTTCTCAACCTGGGCAGTTCTGACCCCAGCCTCAGGTCTGTCCTGTAGGGTCATTGTTTTTGTTATTCTAGGCCAAATTCTTTGGCTTTATGGGGAATAAAGTAGGTCTGTAAAAATAACAAAGAATGCGTTTAATTTAAAATACAACTGAGATTTTTTGCTTCGGAACCAATGACACATGAATATTTGAGCAGACTTTAGGTTTAAAGTTTAGACTTTGTATAAAGATTGCTGGAAGTAAACCTAATGCAGAATCACCTTAAACTTAGTGACTCCTGCTTGTATAAATGTTTGATAAAACAACCCTATTGCTCACATGTCTATGAAAACATAAATTTAAGGTACTACAATGTATGAATACATTGTATTTACGTCTAAATTATAGCCCCATGTAGATGAAAATTAGATTATAAAACTGATACAAAGCAAAAACTATAGCAGTGGTCAAAAAACTCAATGCTTCAAAGTCAAATTTCAGAAACCAGTAGTTAACTGGATTAGCGATACATTCATTTTTATATACACTGTGTTTAAGGTATAAAGGTTTAGTTCAACCACCCCTCATTTCTTTGTTTTCCTTGAAAGAACCAGACATGAGCAATCTTAAGCAATCGTTTTCTGGGCTTTCTTAATGTCTTCTTAATGGCACCTTTTTTACTTAAATACTTACTTTTAGTCTAGTCCTTGTACATCAGAAAAGTATTCCTGAAGACTACTTGAAGAAATTACAAGAAAGCTTCCCTAAAAGTGGTTTTGTTAAAAAAAATATGGGTGGACCAAAACACTGTTTTGCCTGTATTTTACTCACTAGCTCAATGCATCTATTTCCCATTTACCTAGCAAAATATAAAGAAATGAGGGATGGCTCAAGACTTTTGCACAGTACTGTACACTTTGAACATGAGCCTAAATATTTTTGATCCAATGCAAGTGGTTCAGTTTCAAAGGAAAAACTAGAACATTTTAGCACATCTTATTGTCTTTCCAATTTTCAGTTGAGCTTCACCGACCTGAAATAAAACTTTTGATCTACTCATTTACAACACCTTTGTTTTTCAACTCAAACCTGTAAAAGTGAAGACGAAAACTGTTTTTACACTGACTTATCTGTTTCATATCCAGATCTGCAGCTTACAACCTATTGTGTGCTTTGACCTGCACCTTTAATCTGAAGATAGAGGGCCAGCTGCTGGAGACATCAGGTCTCTGCATCCCAGCCAACAATACGCTCTTTATAGTTTCCATCAGCAAAACTCTGGCAGCCAACGAACCTCATCTGACTCTGGAGTTTCTGGAGGAGTGCATCTCAGGCTTCAGCAAGTCTAGTAAGTCTGCTTACCATTGTACTGGTTACCATACATAAGCTCTCACATACACTCAGTCATGAAACTGCGTCAGTTTATTATTCAAAGATGTTACCTCTCTAAATGGGAATAGATACATTGTACCCATACCGCCACCAGCTCACCTCACTGAAATGCATAAAGTTTTAAGGTTTTTTGTTTCTTTTTTTACATAACTGTGGTGTGGAGGGGAGCGTTTGGGAATGACAGTATGATTTATGATTTTACGTAGATGCTGAAGTGCACAAAGGTCGCCAACTTTCTGTATAGTTAATCGCTACATACCTCCAAACTTTATGAGGCCTTCAAATTAGCTCACGAACATTGCACAAAAAGCTTCATGGAATAGGTTTTCATGGCAGAGCAGCTGCATCTAAGCCTTACATCACCAAGTGTAAGGCAAAGCTTTGGATGCAGTGGTGTAAATCACACAGCCACTGGACTCTAGAGCAGTAAAGACTTGTTTTGGCAATCCGATCGACAAATCTCGGTTTGGCAGCTGCCAGGAGAAAGATACTGACTGCACTGTGCCAAGTATTAAGTTTGGTGGACGTTGATTGTGGTGTTGTTGTTTTTCAAGAGCTGTGCTCAGGCCCCTAGTTCCAGTAAAAGCAGCTCTTCATTTGTGAGCTTCATTTCATTGATTCAGCATACAAAGACATTTAGGGCATTTTCATGCTCACAACTTTGTGGGAACAGTCTGGTTTGGGGATGGACCTGACTGTGCACCAGGGCACAGAGCAAGCTCGATAAGGACATGGGTGAGTGAGTTTAGTGTGGAAGAACTCGACTGGCATGAACATGGTCCTGATCTCAAAACTATAGAACACCTTTACAATGAAATGGAGCAGAGACTGTCCATAAACACATTCCTAAACTTTGTGGAAATACTTCCAAGAAGATTTCAAGTTGTTATAGATGCAAAAAGTGGATTGACATCATATTAAACCCTATGGATTAAGAACGAGATATCACTACTAAAGTAAAGTGAAGTCCTCATCATGCTTTTAATATTATATATATTACCTCCCTCTGTCCTGTCTGGGACTCTCTCCAGCATTGGTCCCACATTGCTATCTGTCATCAACCGTTCAGTGACACATGGTCATGTTCTATCCTATTTTAAACATGCACTCCTCACTCCTCCATTGAAGAAACAAAATCTTGAATCCAGCTCTACTAGTAATTATTTTAAACCTATTTCAATAGGCCATTTATAAGCAAATTACTAGAAAAAATAGTAGAAAATCAGTTCTGATCTTTACTATGCAGATGAGATATTTTTACCCTTTTCAGTCACGCTTTCAGAGGCAGCGTTCCACTGAGACCGCTCCTTTGAAGGTCTGTAATGATCTTCTAATGGCTTCTGATGCTGGGAATTGTTCTGTGATCGTTTTGTTTGGTCACTTCAGCCTTTGATACCATTGGAAACAAATTCCTACTTAATAGGCTTAAAGCTTTAGCTGGTGTATATGGCTCTGCCAGAGAAAGAAAGCCAGAATGGTTTTCTTCATACTTATCTGATAGGACCTTCTTTGTTAGAACAGACAAGGTCTCCTCTAACATTTCCTTCCTAACCTGCGGCGTTCCACAGGGTTCAGTTGTGAGTCCACTATTATTTTCTTTCTACATGCTTTCTTTAGCTTATTTAGTCTTTTAGTGACATTTCTTATTCATTGTATTCCAATGACATTCAGCTGTCATTAGCATACAATGGATAAGCTGTCATGTCTTTTAAGACTGGATAGGTTGTCCACCCTAATCCACTACTTAACTCAGATTGGCTCTCTATCTATTACCTTGTTTTAAACACCAACAAGACTGAGACCGTGATTGCAGCTCCTCCTCCTCTAAAGTCAGTCAGGTTCTTGCTTCTTTCTGTCCTTGGAGTAATATTTGAGTTGCATGTAAAACCTTTGTCTGGTTCCTGTTTCTTTCATTTAAAGTACATTTCTAAATTGCAACATATGGTGTCCTCAGCTGAACTGGAAATTTTCTTTCCTGCATTTGTGTCATTGCGTTAGTTTAGTGTAATGCTCTGTTTACCAGCTTGGACAAATCATCCCTTTTTCACCTCCAAGCTATACAAAGTGCTTCACCCAGACTGCTAACATGTTCTAGCAAGCGTGCTCACGTTACTCCTGTTTTATGTTCTCTACATTGGCTCGCAAATAGATTTTAGAATTCATTTTAAAATTCTTGTTTCAGCATACAGAGCACCAAATGGCCAGGCCCCAGATTATTTATCTCAGCTTCTTACAAAATACGCTGCTGCTCGTTGTCCACGTTCACAGACTCCGAGGCGGTTGGTTGTTCCCCATACAGAGCCTTTCAGTCTGTGGCACCAAGGCTGTGGATCAGTGTACCACCACAACTGTGTTTGGTTGACTCTGCTGATTCTTTAAAAAAAAACTTTTCTGTTTAATCCGGCTTTCTGTTCAGAAATGTATTTATTTATTTACTTATTGTAATTGATTAATTTACTTTAAAACCACCTGTTAACTTTGCTGTATTTTATTAAATATTTTGTATTGTCTATTTTGGCACCTAATATTCTTGTTTATTTAGCCTGTTGTTACCTGCTGTCTGTGAAAAGTGCTTAATAAATAAACTTAAGTTCATAAGTGTTTGAAGACAGGACCATTGAATATTTTTGGTAATATAGTGATATATTATTAACATTAAAATAAACCGTAAGCTCTAAGTGCTGCTGTTCTCTTACAGGCATCGAGCTGAAGCATCTCTGCTTGGAGTACATGACACCCTGGCTGCTCAACCTGGTCCGCTTCTGTAAGCACAATGACGATGCCAAGCGCCAGCGGGTCACTGCCATTTTGGACAAACTCATCACCATGACAATAAATGAAAAACAGATGTATCCCTCCATCCAGGCTAAGATCTGGGGCAGCCTTGGCCAGGTAAGTTTACCCAGCCCCTCAGCAGCTAAATAAGTACATGTGTCTCTTGGATTCTGGCCTTTTAACCATCTCATCTTCAGATAACAGACCTGCTGGATGTGGTCTTAGACAGCTTTATTAAGACCAGTGCCACAGGAGGCCTGGGTTCCATCAAAGCAGAGGTTATGGCTGATACTGCGGTGGCTCTAGCCTCAGGAAATGTCAAATTGGTCTCCAACAAGGTGAGAGCACATTGGCAACTAATACACACAGAAAATAATCATGTTGAATCATGTTGCAACTGGTGGAGAGGATTTAATGGTATTGATGATGGAAAGTGATTTGGGGTTCTGTTAAATGAGCAGAGCAGTGTGTTTGAGTAAACAACTATTGCATTATGTTAAACAGGACAAATCGTATTTCATACAAACACATGTGCTCATTATCCTATACATTTTAATATACATAAGAAGTGGACGAAATACTTTATTTTCATAAAGTAATTACTTTTCTTTACAGAACTTTCCTTCATTGCCAAACATCAAAATCAGCTGAAAAGGAGAAATTCAGTAATTGCATACTGTTCCCACTAGGGGCCATTTCTGTGCTGATTCACATCTGTTACAAAGAATATTGAAAGAGTTCTGGAAAAATATAAAAGAATAAACGTCTATCAGAAAGAGAGCTTATATATTCTTCCACTTGGGGAACTGCAATGCACTTTCCTGCCATTTGTCAAACTCTTCTCTTTCTGAGCACTGTGCTTTTATTACCTCTGTACGCTGCATTGTGTTATGTCTGTGAAGGTTCTCAGTCATCCAGGTCATCGTAGTCAAAGGAGCTTGCAAAGAAAAGCGTCTGGACTTCTTTAAGTTGCTTGAAGACGTTTCACCTCTCATCCGAGAAGCTTCTTCAGTTCTAAGGTCAAATGGTGGAGAGTCCTAGATATAAACGTAGTGGGAGTGTCCCCCCACAGAGAGACAAAAGGACCCCCTGATGATCCTCTAATCACATGAGCCAAGGTGTGAAACTGGGTGTGGGTCCCAATCAGCCAGAGTTTCGGGTGAGTTCATTGTGAAACCTGGCCCCACCTTATCATGTGATTTCCTGAGGTCAGATGGCCCAGGATGTGAGTGGGCGTTAAGGCGTCTGGGAAGGGATCTCAAAACTGGATTATAGATGGCAGACAGTTGGTGTCATAAACCACCGCCTCTGTTCAAAGATGGTCGCTCACAGTGGACATAGATGGTTTCTTTCACTCCTCTTTCAGAGAGGACAGATGGTTTGTCCCTCTGTGGGGGGAAACTCCCACTAGGTTTAAATCTGGGACTCTCCACCATTTGACCTTAGAACTGAAGAAGCTTCTCGGATGAGAGGTGAAACGTCTTCAAGCAACTTAAAGAAGTCCAGACGCTTTTCTTTGCAAGCTCCTTTGACTGCATTGTGTTATGCAATATATCACAATGCGTGGTAGATATATATCAATATATAGCATTATTAGCCTTATGCACATCAACTGAGCCAGCTACCCACTGTCTTGAAACTACAGACAGTAGATATGGCACAACGGGGCCAGGGCATGATAGCAGTACCCTATCATGTACTGGCCCACAAATTTAACATCAAACCTTCTAGATATAGATATTTACACATAGACCGACACACAAACCCTGACCTGGTGTTAACACTTCTTAATAGACTCACTTCTACTTGGTCCAGGTCAGCTCATTTGGTTATGGTTAATTAAGGATATACTATGTTTAAATTATGGATTAATGATTAATGCTTTCAGGCTGCAAGTTTAAAACATGCTTCTGTGCTGCAACTGGATCTCATACTCTACGTTTTAGCTATGTGTGCTACAGTTTTCATTCAGAAGAACAACTGTGCGTAAAGAGCTAAATTTCTCTGCCAGCTACTGGTCAGTCGAAACAGAGAGCCTGTAGTTCAGGACAGAAAAACAAATCAGCAAAAGCCACCACATCATGTGGCCTAAAAGCAGAAATGCACATGGACATGAGCCAAGGCAGCTGACAATTTTTTGCCTTTGTTATGTTTCCACACTGACAACCACAGTGGCCACATGACTTGCATCTTTGGGTTGTCTATCAAGTCCCAATTCAAGTTTATTTATATAATCAAATCACAACAACAGTTGCCTCAAGGTGCGTTATATTGTAAAGACCCTGCAATAATTGTCCCACAGTTTTTAACATCAAATCTTTGGTGGTCAAAGGTTACAGTGACGGTGTCCCTTAAATTATTAATTTTTTTCTCTTTATATCTCAAAGAAATCTCTACAAATTTGGCCAAAGTCTTTAGACTTCAGGAAAAAATCCTTAGATTTTGGTGGTCAAGGGCATACCCCTACTCCTACACAGAAACCTAAAATATCAAATATATTTAAATGTTAAAGTCAGTTAATAATTACTTACATACTGATGGAAGAAATAAATCCAGCTGGGATTCACTCTTGATTTGTAGAAGCTAAAGAGACAAACTCATCTCATCACTATCCATTATCTGTGTGCTGTTGTTCCACATCCAAGCTGCTGTTTGGATAAACAAACACAATATACACAGGCAGACACAAAAGAAAACCCAAGGCCTGGCTCCGATTATAGCAGACACCATCACTGCACTCAATAGTGGCCATTGTGAAGACTGTTGACTAAGAAAAAGTTGATCTTTAAGTTGTAGTATTGTTTTTCTCTGCAGGTTAGTTTGGTCTTACTAAAGTATTGTACTGAATTTGAAAAGCGATGTATAAAATGGAGCATTGTACATAGCTATTAGACTTTTTACTTGAGTCTTTATCCTGGTGTTATCTGTAGAGTTACAGCATGATGTCATGGCAGTACAGCCTACTGGACACAATGGCTTCTTGTTTGCTGTTCTTGAACTCTTTGTCTCCCAAAACTTGAATAAATGCCATTTTCTAACTGGTTAGAATAGCTGTATAGTCCAGTATGTCAGCTTCATAACCAAAACGATTATTAAGGGTCATGATTAGTATTATTAGTTTACTAGTGATACATTTATTATTAAGTTTGCATTTCCTCTTTAGTGTTGCCTTTATTGGCTCTGGTTAAGCACTCCTATAAAACCATGATTTTACTTGTACAGAGGTCAAAATTTTTGAGAAGTTATTATTAGCTCACGCAAGGAGATGCATCTTATAAGGCCTTAATGTACAGTTGTGGTTGTGTAAGGATAAAGCTTTTCTACCATTTTCTTTTAATAATCGTTTGATCGCTTGAAATTTTAAAAAGCAGCAAGAGGAAGTGGCTTTCAATGACATTTCCACAGGCTTCTACGGAGAACATAGACATTCACAGACATTCACAATCTGATTGAATATCATTGTTGGGTCTGTGTTTCCACACGCCCCGCTGATTCTAGAGACTTATTCATCATGAAGAAAACAAGACAGTCGATCGATCGATCACCTGCGCAAGGGAGGCCTGTGTCCACCACGAAAATGACCCCGACGACGACCTCCCTTGCTGCCTTTTTATTGAGAGACAGTTCACACAAAACACATCAGAGCAAAGCCACGCCCACATGGTTCTAAGACAAGGCATTGTATGTATATGTGTGAACTTCTGTATCTAAGTAAGAATGTGTGTGTGTGTGTGTGTGTGTGTGTTACCTCCTGCTGACCAAAGGGTCATAAAAGCAGGAGCAACATCACAAGAAGCAGATCTTCCAGATAGGATGTATCTGCAATAAAACATTACAGCCCCCCACCCAGAACCTCGAGAATCTGGGGGGGAAGGACAGTGGAATCCCTTTCATCAGAGTTGGCAAGCATAAAATGACAACATTTAACAATTCACTCTAACAATCATGAGTAATGCCCCCAGTAAACTTTTACCAGTTAACCCCTGTGGAAGTCGTCTTTAATACCGTAGCTTCTTAGAGATCGGGTGTGGTGTGTTTTGTTTTTTCTTTTTTCTTTATGCTCATAAAGTCTTGATAATGACAGAAACTGCCCTTCTAAAAACATAGGTATCCAATCTATAGAAAAATAGAAGAAAATAAAGTGTTTGATGTAAGGCATGCATTACACCCAACAACTTTCACAGGCACTTAGTAACTGTACTATTGCACAGATGCATTAAGCTGGAAAAGGCAACACATTTCTCAAAACGGTTTCTCACGTGGAGTTTCCATCTTATGAATCTATGTTGCACAGACTCAAGGACTGCAGGGGAGAGCCCATGGGACTTCCTCTGAGCAAACATTGGATAGTTTTTCATGTCATAAATCAGATCTCATATGCAATACAGTACATTTTACTATTGGGGACTAGATTCCACTCATTCTTATCGTAACTGTCCTGCTCCTGTGAGTTATTATTTTATTCTATAACAAATTGTGATACCTGCATCAATAACCCTGTACCAACAGACCAAGCTTTATTTATTTGTTTTTTCAACTTTCAGTTCTGAAAAATGGGTGAAAATAAGCAACGAAAAACTGCAAAAGGTTATGTGGCTAGCTAACATCTGTATTCATGTGTCCACTGTAGAAAAAACAATGAATAATAATGGTGTTAATTGAAGGATGCGACTGAGGCAACGTTCAGATAATAGCATAAGTGACACCTTGAACTCGGTGACATAATGCTTAGAAGCAGATGCAGCAAACAATGAGCCGAAGCTTTGGAGAGAATAAGGACTTGACCCTGACCTTTAACCCAAATGAGATGCTAAGACATAACCTAAATTGGGCAGTTCAAGACGTGCTAGACATAATGATTCTACACCTATTCTTTGTGGTAGGTGATTGGGCGGATGTGTAAGATCATCGACAAGACGTGTCTGTCCCCAACGCCAACACTGGAGCAGCACCTGATGTGGGATGACATTGCCATCTTGGCTCGCTACATGCTCATGTTGTCCTTCAACAACTCTCTAGATGTGGCAGCCCACTTGCCTTATCTGTTCCATGTGGTAACCCTGCTAGTAGCCACTGGGCCTCTGTCGCTCAGGGCCTCCACTCACGGTTTGGTCATCAACATTATCCACTCCCTCTGCACCTGCTCTCAGCTCAACTTCAGTGGTGAGGAAATGTTTGTTCATTTGTTTTCTTCTTTATTGGTCAGTGAATAATGGGAGGTATCTTCATAAAGCTAGATGCATGAGTTTGCATGGCGTGCAGGCACACAATGGACACACAAAACAAAAAGCGAGTAAGCTACTGTGACCTGAAAAAAGAACCATGTTTTTGTGTTGAATACAGAGGAAACAAAGCAGGTTCTGAGGCTGAGTCTGACTGAGTTCTCCCTGCCCAAGTTCTACCTGCTGTTTGGCATCAGCAAAGTCAAATCAGCCGCTGTGATTGCCTTCCGCTCCAGCTACAGAGACCGCTCATTCTCACCAGGCTCTTATGAGAGGGAGACCTTTGCACTGTCCTCCCTTGAAACCGTCACTGAGGCCTTACTGGAAATCATGGAGGTCAGCTGAGAAAATCAGGATTTTTACATGTTCTTGCTTTTTCTCTGCCTTCCTACTTCCCTTTTTCCTTTAATAAAAAGTTATTATTATAAAATTGACTGTTTGTCTAATTAGTGTATTTAGTTTATTAAATACTGATTGAGTTATGTGTTTTTGGTCCAGGCTTGTATGAGGGACATACCAAGCTGCAAGTGGTTAGACCAGTGGACAGAACTTGCACAAAAGTATGATCTTCTTGTGTTCTATTGTATTTCATTCAGTTGCATAGATTTTCAGTGTGGAACAGGTATTTATTTGTCTTTGGCTTCCAGGTTTGCATTCCAATACAACCCATCTCTTCAGCCCAGAGCACTGGTGGTGTTTGGCTGCATCAGTAAAAGAGTGAGCCATGGCCAGATCAAGCAGATCATTCGAATCCTGAGCAAGGCTAGCCCTCTGCTCAGCATAGACCGGGTGAGGGCCTTGAGTCATTTACCATGCAGTCTGATCCGTGAACAGAACGTGTGTTTCAGTCCTTCACGTGTCTACATAGACGTTTGTAGAGTAAAGCTGCTTCACATGCACCTGTGAATTTTACTTCACTGTACGGTGTAAACGGTAACATTTAACTGAAAAATTATGTTTAACATTTTGTTCTTCTTCCTTCTTGCTCCTTTTTATTTCACTCACCTTCTTTTCATTTCAGGGTCTCGAGAGCTGTCTGAAGGGGCCAGACAATTACAACAGCCAAGTATTAATAGAGGCCACAGTCATTGCTCTGACTAAGCTACAACCTCTACTCAGCAAGGTATTCAACTAGTATAGATCTACTTTTTGTCACAGTTGGGAAACCTTTCAGAAATGCTGTTCAAAATCAAATTGTTTCAAACTGTTTGATCTTTTCCTTTCTTTTCAACTTGGTAAGTCTGTACATCATATTGTTATAAAGTAAAACTTTATTGTAATATTAATTAAATTTGTCTTTATTTGTTTAATCTCCCAGGAATCTCCCATGCACAAAGCTCTGTTCTGGGTGGCAATAGCTGTGCTGCAGCTGGATGAAGTCAACCTTTACTCAGCTGGAACGGCCCTGCTGGAGCAGAACCTCCACACTCTGGACACAATGCGTGTTTTCAATGATAAGGTAAAAAACATTATTTACTGCTTTTTCATTCCTGCAGTTGTATATTGTTTGAATTAAAGACCATCCACCGGGTGACAATCTACTTTTTGCTTTGTATATGTATAATTTAGTTTGTAACAATGCCCAGGAACATTGTTTATGTGAATATGGCTAATAACTTCAGCTCATCCACTGTAGGCACACTTTGACTTTAGAAAGTGGTGATGGTAAGTAACCAGATGACTGCAGTGTTTCTCAGGTTTCCCTCTGTGATCAGGTTATTGAAGTGAACGTAAACACACTCATTTATAAGACAGTCAGAATATTGTCTGGCACTGCACATCACCCATTACTTTTATGTAGAACTTCTCTGACAGGAGTTAAAAAACCGATTGGTCTTTTTTGTATGTTAAATGTCTTCAAGAATCTAATAAAGAGATATTTGATTCAGTATTTAACACTAGACTTCCATCATGTAGCCAAAAGTAACATCTGTGTGCAGGACATACATCGACATGGCCATTGATAAGGAGTCTTTTTTTAACTTATAATTTGTCCTCCAGAGTCCAGAAGAAGTATTCATGGAGATCAGGCGTCCTTTAGAATGGCACTGTAAGCAGATGGATCACTTTGTCGGCCTCAACTTTAGCGCCAACTTTAACTTTGCACTGGTGGGCCACCTACTCAAAGGTAAACTGGTGTGTCATGATTCTAAACACTTGTTTATAGATATTTAGTCTGCAAAAACACAGTTAAACAGACACACAAATCTGCCGTCAGTGTGATTTTAGAAATGAAGCTTCAGAATATGTACACAGGAAGTGCTATGTCTAAAAATGGCTGTCTGCATTTAACTACAGTATCTAAGAAAGGAAGTCACACAGCGTGACTGTGAAAAGCAACGTGTTTTATTATGTGTGTGGGTTTGTCCCCCCTCAGCACTATATTTTGTTTGATTGTTTTTGTACACAATGACATTTCCATTGCCGTCTGTCTTTCTGTGTCTCAGCATGTTTTATACATGTCTTTCAGGCTACAGGCACCCATCAGCCACCACAGTCGCGAGGACAGTGAGAATCCTTCACACACTGTTGGCTCTCATCAGCAAGCATCTGAAATGTGACAAGTTTGAGGTCAACACCCAGAGTGTGGCCTATCTGGCTGGTACATAAGATGTTCAGTGTCGTTTTACTGTATACTATTTCTTCTAGAAAGTTTCAGCACTTTCACACATTTGAAATACCTTTCATTTGCTGGATATTTGAGGTCATCATGTGATGAAGTTGAGAAACCTGGGTAGTGTTTGCTAACTCAGATATCAGAGGATCTTAGCATTAATCTTGAACCAATGTCTGAGCTGTTAACCCTGCTTAGTTGAAGTGGTTTGGGTGTGCCCTTCTAACAGCTATGATATCGTAACTAACATTTTGTTGTTTTGTGCAGCACTGCTCACTGTATCTGAGGAGGTCCGAAGTCGCTGCAGCCTCAAACACAGGAAGTCACTATTAATTTCTGACCTCTCCATGGACCCAGTTCCTATGGACACCTTCTCAAGTCATATGACTGATCCTACGTGCAGGTGAGCTCATTAAAACTAAGGACAACAAACTACGGTGGAAGTTAGTTAAAGAGCATCAGTCTGCTCACTGATGCTTCTGTTTTCAATAGTATTCTACTTGTGCTACACCAAATGTGTGTAGAGATGCTTGGCCTCCTTAAAACTGATGATGAATAAATAAATAAATACTTTAATGAGACAATTTGAAACAATAGTTTTACTAATAATGTATAGATTATTATAAAATGCTGTAAATTGCCCGCTGTGAACCACCTGTTTTTTTTGTGAATTTATTTTTTAAACTTTTCTTCTGTGCTCTGCACATCTCTGTCAAATCACTACAGTAATTTTAAAGCCAAAAATAAAGTTTTACAGACAGGTAAATTCTGCCCCAAATATCACTTGCTATGGCTGGCTATAATTTTAACACACATGCACAGTTCTCTGTGGAGGAATCATTGGCAGAAAGTATTTTTGAGCACTGTGTAATCTTCTTTGCATTCTTTGTAATCATCTTCGATGGCAATGTTAAAATGAGGGATACTTGCTTTTCGTGTTTTAATGCTTGTTGTTCAGCTGCTGCACTTCATTTGTATTACATTAAAACTATTGTCACCTCTTAATGAGGAAATAAGAGCCTTCCTTCTTCAAACAAGTAGCAAACTTTGTCTGTCTGTGAAATATGCAGAAGTCATTTGTTTCGGTTTTTTTAGGTCTGCTCATACAAAGAACAGTTTTCAGTGAATAGATGCCTTCATGGAAACTCTGACATCAGAAAATCACAATTGTCAGTTTCAACTAAAACCAACAATTTGTTTCAACAAAATCAGAATTTTGAGCAGAAAAAAACTTAATTTATATTAGTTATATTAATATTGTAAAAGAACCCACCCATCACTTTACTCACACTCTAGATCTTGTTTTAACATATGGCAAAAAAAAAAAAAAAACCTGAACATTTAACAGTGTTTCCTGAGAACCCTCTTTTGTCTGATCATTTCCTGATTTAAATTTACAATAGTTGGTTACACAGCAGTGGGGAGTAGGTTTCTTCACAGTAGATGTCTTTCTGAAAGCGCTGTAACTAAGTTTAAGAATATAATCCACCCACTGTTATCATCTTCAATGCCCTGTACCAACACAGAGCAGAGCAGCTACCTGACCGCTACTCCAACAGAGGTCGATTATCTTGTTAATAATTTTACCTCCTTACTATGTATGACACTGGATACTGTAGCTCCTGTGAAAAATAGTATCTCAAACCAGAAGTACTTGACTCCGTGGTATAATTCTCAAACACGTACCCTAAAGCAGATGACTCGTAAGCGGGAGAGGAAATGGCGTGTCACAAATTTAGAGGATGATCATTTAGCCTGGAGAAATAGTTTGTTGCTTTATAAGAAAGCCCTCCGCAAAGCCAGAACATCTTACTATTCGTCACTGATTGAAGAAAATAAGAACAACCCCAGGTTTCTCTTCAACACTGTAGCCAGGCTGACAAAAAGTCAGAGCTCTTTTGAGCCAACCATCCCTTTAACATTAACTAGTAATGACTTCATGATTTCACAAATAAAATTTTAACCATTAGAGAAGAAATGACCCATAATCATCTCTCAGATGTAACATTATCTCTGTGCTTGTCTTGCTAGACCTCCGTTTGGCGTTCAATGTTGACCATAATATTCTATTAGAACAATTAGAGTAAGCTGTAGGTATTACAGGTACTGCACTGCAGTGGTTTGTATCATATCGATCTAATAGACTCCAGTTTGTTGTAAATGGAGAGTCCTCTTCACACACTGAGGTTAATTATGGAGTTCCACAGGGTTCAGTGCTAGGACCAATTCTGTTTACATTATACATGCTTCCCTTAGGCCAGTGTCAATTTGATGTCAGTGTGGGTTTTAAAGTGCAATCCAGAATCTAAAATGACTACAAAACTTTTAACTGGTGGTTATACCCCTTTCAGCCAGTGTCCCTAACACACATTTCAGTTTAGAGCCAGTTAAAATTATTTCAATTTTTTTAATTAAGGCTTAAAACGTTTGCAGTAACTGATTTGTTAATGTCAGTTAAACACAATGTTAGAGACTTCAGGACAGGTCATATAGCAGGGTACACTAAATCTGAGAAACTGGTTTAACAGCTTATTGACACTCGATTGGATTTTGTTCTCCATTTTATCCATCTACTTTTCTTTTGTGTTTGTGTGTGTGTGTGTGTGTGTGTGTGTGTGTGTGTGTGTGTGTGTGTGTGTGTGTGTGTTGTCAGTGTTGTTTGGGGTTCTTTTCTCCCATCATGGTACGGATATGTTTTTTGATTGCGGCATCATTTCATGCTCTATTCCTGTAAGTATTAGTTAGTAGTCCAATGTTTAGTTTCATGACCAAAGATAGAACCACAATTCTGTTTGGTTAGTTATCTGTCATTAGGGACAGTCGTCAACCTTCCTCCATTGTGGAATTTCTAGGTTAAAAATGAGTTTGTAACCTACTTGCTAACAATTGTTCTGTTACTGTCCTCTCAGAACTTTGAATGAGACTCAGCCGTGGACATCACCTCAGGTTTCAGATCGCTACCTTTCAGCTCATTATCCAACAATGGGCCAGATTAGCCCTCGAACACGCAAGTCGATGAGCCTCGACATGGGTCAGCCTTCACAGGCCAACACCAAGAAGCTCTTGGGTATGTCCAATCCCTCAGTTTTTTGTTACATCTGTCAGTCTTTCCTTAGAAGGACCCCCCAAATATCTGTGTTAAATCTCCAGATTTCAAGTCTTCTGTGTGTGTGTGTTGGCTAGGCACCCGGAAGAGCTTTGATCATCTCATATCAGACTCCAAAGCACCAAAGAGACCAGAAATGGAGTCAGGCATGACTACCCCTCCAAAGATGAGGCGTGTAGCAGAGAACGACTATGAGATAGGTGAGAGTATAGCACAAAGTATTGATCCTAGCACATCCTTCTATGTTTGATGTTCAAGGACATATTCTATGTGATACCTGATTGTTGTAATTACAGAGACACAGAGAATTGGAAACTCTCACCTTCGCAAGGTGTCTGTATCAGAGTCCAATGTTCTGCTGGACGAGGAGGTGCTTACCGACCCAAAGATCCAGGCTCTGCTGCTCACTGTGCTGGTGAGGAAACACACCATACAGCTTACTTTATATGCTGTTACTTTTCAGCTCATGTTCACTTTTCACTCTTGTTGTTGTTTTTCAGGCCACCCAGGTCAAATACACCACTGATGACTTTGACCAGCGGATTCTGTATGAGTATTTAGCTGAAGCTAGTGTTGTCTTCCCAAAGGTTTTTCCAGTTGTGTAAGTAATGAACATGTCTAGTCCTGGTTATCTTGAGGTTTACTTTTTTTTTTTTTTTGTTTGACCTGAAAAAATTTGACCTTTGAATTTTTCAGATATTTTTTGAGTATAAAGGTAAAGTCTTCATGGTTATAACTAGAGATGGACCGATCCGATATTACGTATCGGTATCGGTCCGATACTGACCCAAATTACTGGATCAGATATCGGTAAGAAATAAAAAATGTAATCCGATCCATTAAATATCAAAAAAGCACCTCACAAAACTTGCTACACGGCGTAACTCGGCTCATAACCGTAGCACGTCGGAGCAGTATGCGTCACGTGATAGAGCGGCTGTGTGTATTTGTAGCCTTGCTAGCAAACCAGCATTTCATCTCCGAGGAAGTTTTCCCAGAGAGAAGTAAAGCAAGTGTGTAAGTTCATCTCTGAATGTTTGTAAAGCATTCCCACGTTAAGCTTAACAACAGATATATGGAGCGACTGCCTCTCTCTCTCTCTCTCTCTCTCTCTCTCTCTCCTGCTGCTACTTCAATCGTGAAACTGCTTAATGATCAGCTGATCGGCTTTTCTGTCGCGAGTCCGTCTCTCTTCTTAGTTTTTGGCCCACTTCTCACCAGAAAGAGGAAACCAGCGGCTGAACAACAGCAGCACTATTAAGCTTGATAAGCTGTTGTTAGAATTTATTTAATATTACTTTCTAGACCAGGATCTTTTTCTACGTAGCTGACGGCTGGTAACTGTGCAGGGGCGGATCTAGCAAAGTTTAGCCAGGGGGGCCGATAGGGCATGAACAGGGAAAAGGGGGCACAAAGACATACTTTTCTTTCTTATTCTCATTTAAAATGTCTAGCTTTTAATAAATAATTATCTGAATCTTACACCCAAAGTTTTAATCTGATGTAAAATCTATAGAAGTCCATTACTGTATATAGTAACTGTTAAGTCTAATATACCCTAGTAAGCTATACTACTTTTTCCTTTGGGAAGATACCATCTGTGCAGTCTGCAATTCTGTTGAAGAAAGATGTTGAATCTATTTAATTATTCTTGAAAAATAATTTCTTTCTGTGCATTTTCCCCCTGCATCAAATTTAATTTGATTACATCGATTAAGCATCATGAGGTGGAGGGTGGTTTGTTTGTTTTTTGCTGGGAGTTTGCAACCCTATTAGTTAGGTTGCTTAATATTTCTGCTAAGTACTCTTTAAAATACCAGAATAGGGAGGATGGGAGCAGGTTTAAGTTTATTAGATTGATCAGTGTTGCTGAAACTATGAAATATTTTGGGCGCAGTGTATTTTTTACATACAGGTATAACAGAATAGCTTTAGTGTTGTTGTTTATTTAAACTTGAGTATAAACTTATACAAAATGCAGCAAGATATTAAAAAAACGTTTTATTGATTAAAAAACACTATATCGGATTCATATCGGTATCGGCAGATATCCAAATTTATGATATCGGTATCGGACATAAAAAAGTGGTATCGTGCCATCTCTAGTTATAACTGGGACCCAATATAAGCAGACAGGATCAAACGGCTGCTGCCAGTCTTCTGTTCTTGTTCAGATTAGGTGAAATTATCCTGGGATCTTTTTGGACAATGGTTGATTTTCTGTAGTGGTAGGCCAGGCTTCATTTTGCTCTTAGATAGGGAAGCTTTCCAATCCAATACTTTGCCAATTCACCCCCAGACTCATTAAAGAGCCATTGTTCCATATAGGAGGCAACTTGCTCAGTCTTTTATCTGAATGGTTATCAGCGCCTTCTAACCAATATTTTCAGTTAAAATGTTAGTTTTAACAAATACATCCTACATCAGAACAGACGAACTCTGCTATAGGTGTTCGCTTCACTAAGATTTTATAATACTGGAAGTTTTCTCTCATTTTTACACTCTTTGTGGTAATTGTCAGTGAAAATGTACCTCGATACTTTCAATTACCAGTAAAACCCTTGAGCTTTTTAAAAGGCTAACTTGTATAACCACATAACCATGTGCCCCAATATTGTTTTCTCTGTTCACCCTCTCAGCCACAATCTACTGGACTCCAAGATCAACACTGTGCTATCCATGTGCCAGGATATCAATCTCCTGAACCCTGTCCACGGCATTGTCCAGAGTGTGGTGTACCATGAGGAGTCACCCCCCCAGTACCAACCTTCCTATTTACAAAGTAAATTGATTTACAAGCTCTACATGCCAGCCTTCCTAGTTTTGCACTTAGTTATGTCACCTGATGCTGACGGGTACTGAAAATGGATAGAAGCTTGTAGATATTTATTCACTGAGTTGTCTTCCCCTGTTCTTAGAAACTTAAGAAAAAAGAAGACGATTGGACTTCTTTAACTTTATGAAGATGTTTCACTACTTTCATTCCCTTCTCTTCCTTTCTCTCAATTCACAGGCTTTGGCTTTAATGGACTTTGGAGGTTTGCTGGACCCTTCTCTAAGGTACAAATAACATTTTCCTCTTGTTAATTAGTTATTTTCACTTGGGCAGCTTCAGCTGCCTTGCAGTAGAATTTCAGCTTACTAAGGAAGTACACAGCAGATCTACAACCAGGTTGTCAATTGGTGTGTTGAAATATGAAGCATCAAGTCTTGGAAGCACATACATAAATACCAAAAAGTAGCAGAGAGGCTGAAAATTATCTGTGGTCTGCTTTCAAGTTGATATTGGATTATGGCGCTTCGGAAAAAAACCCAAAACTCAATAACACAGACTCCTGAATTGCATTGACAATGTTGACTAAATGACTAATTAACTGAATATTTATTTATTTTCTTATGTTTTTTAATTTTATTTTTAAACAATGTTGCCCATTTTGATATATTTTTATATTGAATGGTTCAGCATGGAATCCTAATGTTTACACTTCGACTTTTTTCTGAGGGTGACTGGAATGTTTTTTTAGTTTTGACATACCAGTTTAAGATCCTGGGAGAACATATCCTTACAAAACGTAAGTTTATACAGAAAGATGTTCAGGGGCCGTATGAATGTTCTACCTCTATCTAACAGACACGCACTCTATCACTCAAAAACACACACAGAAAGTGTTTTATTGTCCTTCTCCATCAATTTCTTCCATATTTGCTGCATAACATTTTTGAAATGTTTCAGTCGGGTTTCAGGGCCCACAACAGAATCTGCCCTGCTAAAAGTATACAATGATGTGCTCCTGTCAGTTTACTCTGGGGACTGTACCATCCTCCTCCTCAACCTGCACTTTAGTGGTATCAGCTGCAGAGAACTACACTGGTTCAGTTCAGTTTTATTTTGCTATACAGGACCAATCACAACAACAGTTGCCTCAGGGCGCTTTACCTCATACCTGAAAAATAAAACGTTCTCTGTCATCATTGGAAATTATTCTTCAACAGCAACACTTTGCTGTGTACCTCAGGTTCCATCTCATCACTTGTGTAGAAAGAGCAGAGAAAAAAGTGCAAATGGGTGTAAATGAGTTGTTTAAAGTGATATATAAGAACCAGTCCATTTACCACTTACAAACAAACCAGAGTTCAATTTAAATGAACTAAACACATCAGGTGTGAAAGCTCCTTTAAACTCAGAGGGGACCGGACGTTTGCTGTGGTTGGTCAAATCTGCTCTCTCAACTAAGTCTTTTAAAACTAGACTTAAAACGTATTTTTAGTCATCGGTATTTGAGTTTATCCGAGTCTTTCTGCTCATCGCATCTCCTGTGCCTGTTTTGGGGCATGACTGTGTATGTTTTGCACCCCAAATATCATTAGTTTCTTATTTATTTCTGTTCTCTTGTTTTTTCCCCATTCTTCTTTTAATACAGCACTTAAGTTTAAAGACCTCTCTGCAGTCCTGTATAAGTGTACTGTTACTCCTTCCAAAAGAATTCAGCGTGTGAGTAGCAGCCAGGTGCTGCTAATAAAATGCACTTGATAAACCAATCATCAGAAAGTGTCAGCGCCTTTAGAAATCCAGTTTTGGCATTATTATTTATTAGTGGAAAGACTCAAACAGTTGCCAATCTTAATTTGAGAAAACTCATCCCGATGACTCAAACCATGCAATGGTTTGCACATAGTGAAACTGCAAAATACCTAAAGGCCTCAGGTAGCATGTTAAATGTTTATGACAGTACGAGTGAAGAAAGACTCCAGTGTGGTTTGGTTTGGAGAGATTTCCAGAAGAAAGCCGTTTGTCTCTAAAATGAACATTGCAGCACAGATTAGGTTTGTAAAGATACATCAGAGCAAACCACAAGACTTCTGGAACCATTTTCTTTGAATAAACAAGAACAAATTGCAGATGTTTGTCATTAATTACAGCATCTGGCCACCTTGTTGACCATCATGGGGTGACTGTAGCTCAGGTGGGCAGAGCAGGTCAGCCACTTACCAGAAGGTCGGTGGTTCGATCCCAGGCTCCCAGGCTGCATGCCAAATATCCTTGGGCAAGATATTAACCCCGTGTTTGCCTACTGGTGGTGGTCAGAGGGCCCGGTGGCGCCAGTGTCCGGCAGCCTCGCCTCTGTCAGTGCGCCCCAGGGCAGCTGTGGCTACAATGTAGCTTGCCGTGCGTGACCAGTTTGTGAATGTGTGTGTGAATGGGTGAATGACTGAATGTAGTGTAAAGCGCTTTGGGGTCCTTAGGGACTGAGTAAAGCGCTATACAAATGCAGGCCATTTACCATCAACTCCTCTGTATATCAAAGTATTCTAGACTCAAGGGGCCAACTGTCTGACAGTTCAAACTTGATAAAAACTGGGTCATGTCACAAAAATATTCTTCAGCACACCAGGAAATCTGCAACAGAAAGGTTGAAGAAAGCGAATTAGTTGTTGTTGAAAGAGTCCAGCAAGTATTCAAAATAAAAAGTGTCTATGGGAGGTGATCAAATGTCTAAATTAAGAAAACCTCTCATGCGCACAGCAGTTTTGTCAACACCACCAACAGTTTGTTTTCATGAAGCAATTAGTAAAGTAATGTTAAATAATTTTAATTATAACCAGTGAAACAGAGTATGTTACCATCCCATCTGAAAAATCCACCCGATAAAGTGTTGACACGGGCCAGATTTGGTTGCAGTCGTTATGCAGACGACATTGGGTTTCACTGAAGATGAACCTCGTCTGTGCTGCTGTTAGACCTTATTACCTGACTCTGACGTTGCTCATTGTGTTTGTTGTTTGTGCAGCAAACCCAGATTCCAGACTACGCTGAGCTGATTGTCAAGTTCTTGGAGGCATTGATTGACAGCTACCTGCCAGCAGCTGACGAGGAACGAGGGGAGGAGCAACTGAGGACACCTACTTCCCCCTACCCTCCTACCAGCCAGAGCCAGCTTAGCATCACTGCCAACCTCAACCTGTCAAACTCGATGACCTCACTGGCCACTTCACAGCACTCACCAGGTGTCCATCTCTCTCTACAACAAAAAGCGTACAGTCACTCTAACTCTCTGTATTAAAGCTTCCTGTTTTTTCACCTTGTCTACATGTTTTACTTCATCATCTAGTGAAATGTTCTCATCCGAGTCACAGTCCAGAGAGAAAGCTGGTCACATTCTTGTCCTACGTTACCTCCTTTTGTTTGATAAGAAATTTCTTGTAAAGGGTTAAATATTTACCAGGAAATCTTCTCCATCATGAATCATCTCGAGGGGGTTAGATGCTGAGGATTATTTTTTTGGACTAGAATTACTGCTTACACGAAGAGAAGACTTTCACATAGAGCGCTTGCTCATAGTCATATGTCACAGATGGCGGACATGATGAGTAGTGTTATCTCATGTCAGTCATCTGTGTGTTGTGTTACAGACAATAAAACCAAAAAGGTTAATCTGTTAGTGATTAATCATCAAAGAAGATTCACAGAAACATAAAGTTTCGGTTCATGTTACTCGAAGTTAGACTAAAAACATCTTTCTAAAGGAAAGCAGTCAGTGATGGGAGAGGTGATGTTTTAGATGTTCTGACTTGCACAACATGATCACTCCTGCGATCAAAGAGATCTCAATAAAGTCTCTGACGCAGTGCTCACGTCTACCAAACCTTCCACTACACTGGCAGCCCTGATGAAGTGTGGTTAAAAAATACTAAATTTGCATTGTTTCCCTTTTCACCTCTATCTCTAGAACCAGGCTACAGTAACATCAGCAGCTCGTCTATTTAAGAATAGACGAGCTGCTGCAGATTCATAATAAGCGGGCGGTTCCGTCTTCTGCACGCTCAACCCACGAAGCACCCTTAGCTTAAATAAGCACCCGCTGTCAGGTATGGTTTCTAGCTATTTCCAGAACAGGTCTGCCTTGGGCCTCGTGTTGTGTGCAGGATGTAACAAAGAACACCTTTAGACACTGTCCTGACCTGATTCTTCAACAGTTTGCTATGAGGTTGAAGGATATAACATAGACATTTTAAGACTACTAGGAAATTAACAGTGAGTGGCAGTTTACTTTATTTGTACAATGAATACATGTCACATATAAAAACAAAAGTTCTGTTAAAATGCAATGCAGTATAGAAAAGAAAAGAAACTCAGAGCTTATTTGAAGTCTGTTTAATTAGACAATATTATAAACAAGCTAAGAGATGTTTCTAGAAAAAAACACATTTACAAACTCTGCAAGTCTGCCTAACCAAAAGAATTCTCAAACTGTTAGCATCCATCCATAAATCCATGTATTGTAGCAGTCATAAGGCACAGGCTAAATAGAGAGACGGTCATTTTCATTGACAGTTTGCATCAACCTAAGATGCATGCCTTTGGACTGGGAGGAAGCCGAAATACCAGAGATAAAGTCCACACGCTGAGACGACATGCAAGCTCCACACAGAAAGGGCCCCTGGATGTAGACGCAGGACCGTCTTGCTGTGAGGTGACAGTGCTAACCGCTGCACCACGTCTCCTTCGCAATACCTTTCATTCATCAGACTTGTAAATGTTTTAATTAGATAATTTCCCAAGATTAGAAATATGCGGTTGGTCTCAATAACAATATAATCTAAAGAGATTTTAAGAAAAATGGTCGAGAAAACAATCCCAGACAAAGGGAATGCCTTTAAAGCCTGTCATCCCTGTGTTCCTCCAGGTGTAGATAAGGAGAATGTCCAGTTGTCCCCCAGCTCAGCTTTGTCCAGTGGAGGTCGTACTCGCCATGGTTCAGCCAGTCAGGTCCAGAAGCAGCGCAGTGCTGGCAGCTTCAAGAGACCCAGCATCAAGAAGATTGTCTGATCGACCAGAGAAGACAGCTGCCCCGTCACACATATACTTTCTTTCTCCCCCTCTCCACCTGTCCCAGGCCTGCCAGGCCTCATGCTGCACTCCACATTTACTCTTTAGTTCCTCCTTCACGGTTGTTGCTTTGGCAGAACAGGTGATCGTGTGTTTCGTAACAAGGAGGAATATTAGCAAGGGCAAACTTGAATTCTGCTGCTTGATTTTTATTTATTTTATAATTTTTTTATCATTATAATTGTTTTCTTTCTTCTTTTTTTTCTTAAATCTTTAACTTTAGACAGTACATGGTGTCAGACAGGCTCCTTCTCTTCATAGGGACAGTGTTTGGAAACACTTTAACTGTCCTGCCGTGAGGGACGCCACACTTTAAGTGGAAAAAACTGAAGGGAAAATGGTGTGAATGGATTTGGATGTCGACTGTGATGTGTCTCGGTTGGCACAGTCCAAACAGGAAGTCTCTGACTTCAGGCAAGTCCCTTGGCCTTCCTCCAGACTAAATATTCCAGTGTCAGTGAGATGGACCAAACGACAACAGTAAATAGGCGATTGGGTGTGTCTGCGAGAAAAGACCTCTTCTCTGGACATCTCAGCTCCCCTCTCCCAGTACTGTACATATGTTACATAGATTATGTATAACTAGTCCTTAGTTCTAATTTAGATGTGGATGTTTTCTCCATGGTGTGCCTTTGTCAGGGTTTTTCAATGTGTACAATTTGTAAAGTAAAATTAAAATCTTGCTGGGGACAAAGACCAGGTACTAATCTTGGAGGCGAGCCATCCATATCTTCACAAGTTCACCAAGCTATGTCACGACAGGCCTCCAACGATCATCAAATATACAATCATCAATATACCCTGCTGCCTGAAAATATTTATCTTGTACAAGTAGATCATAGTACACGAATCATCTATTTACTTTCCATAAACTGTCTTTCAACATGAAGATTGCAAAACACTAGAGAAATGCATCTGTAAATAGCTGCGAGCTTTCGGGTTTGTTTGGTTTTTCTGTCCTCGTGTTTTTTGTTGATATTTTATTATGAACTGTATTTTTTTTAGCAGCATAGCATTAAATTTGTTTACACATGGACCATGAAAATTGAGTAATAGGCAATAATCCTCAACTCTCAAACTTTGTCAACCTCTACCTTTTTTTTTTCCCTTCACACAAACCGGAAGAACACATTACTGTCAGCTTGGTGCAATATGTGGCCAACTTCTGAGTTACTTGTTCAAATAGAGATTTAACTCATAGTGGACAGCGTGGTTTCTAGGCGTGTTTCATCTCGGCAGTCTGAGCTGGATCCTTGAAAGGAAAGTCCAACCAGAAAGCAGCTTCGTCTGTTAGAGGAGTTGACTGTGCTCTTCTGTTTTTAAATCTGACTAAAGTCGCCACTGTTCCCGTCTGCACGAAAGTGAAAATCAAAAAACTCGTCACTGTCATGCAGCCAGAGTCTTGCCTTCTACTTGCTCATAAATGAGGCCGTAGCTCACGTCCTGAGCCTCTGCCGTTTTGAGCTTTCAGTGATCTTTGCTGTGCAATCATCATTTTCATAACAAAATTATTACTAAATATTAGCTTTACTCACAGAAACTCATTACCTTTATTATTCAGGATGATTTTCAAAATAAATGTATTTTATTGACAAACACTTTGTTTTATCAGCAAACATTACCAGTATTGAAATAATAATATTCGTGTTTACTTTTCATGTTCTTATAAACATCGATTTTGAAAATAAGCCTAAAACAGACATTTTTAAAAAAAATTGTGATTATAGCCATCAGCTGCTTTTCCCCAGATGTCTTTGCTAAGATGGAGTATTAAGTAATCGTCCATCTGCCCGGCCCTCAAAACCATGTCTGAATCCCATCTACTGGACAGAAACTGGTTCTGAATTATGTCAACAGTGTCAGAAGGACCTGTTTCCAAGATGTAGGTGTCATGTTATCTTTATATACACCTGATAGCTCACAGCAGTACCAAAAAGTGTAAAATTAGACTATTTTCTACAAAATTACCCAAGAACACAAAACAATAGGTCACAGAGCAGGACAAAGCACTAGGACTGTGACTTATGGTTCATTTCTATAGCTCCTTTGACCTTTTCTGAGAACAAAATGTTTGATCAAAGAGGGTGACAAAGTGACTGATTATAGTGGCAACTGACAGTGCTTGACATTTACTTTATATGTAGCTGCCCACAAAAACGATCAGGTATTCAGAAAGAAATGGGCATCATACCCCGCTCCATTTGGTATGGTTTTCTAGCATTACTGAAAAATGGTGAAATAAAACGTGGTTTCGGTTTCAGTCCTTAGAAGTAATTCCAGAGCTCCCAGTCCGCACGATCATAGAGATGACAGGTCTTCACTTGCAGAGACTGAGCAGATTCTTTGGGCGAAGTACGTGGTAGTAAATGCTTTTCATCTGTGTGGCTTCAGAACGGTCTACATAATAAGAATTGTGTTTCGGCTCATTTACTACATATCACGGGAACTGTGCATCACTGCTGACTGTTTTCAAAGCATGCTGTTGTGTTTTAGATGCTGTACTGCAGTTCTAACTTTCAGGGCAGCCTGCATGTGGTGATAGAAAGTGAGATAACAAAAACACAACCCAACACGTCTCTACGTGCAATGGTGTCAAAGTATAAGAAACCGGAATGGTTTACTTTTACACTCACACTGTTCCACTCACTACATATGTTGGTCACAATACTCCAAAAATTGTTCACAATTAAAATTAAATCATTAAAAATTATTGGCTCTTTCATTATTGGGTTTTTTAAACTGCCAGTCATTGCTATCGTTATTGTCTTTCCATTATTATTATTATTACTCTTCACAATAACAATAAACCTCTGACAACACAAGCAGGCACGACGCTCAGTATAGATTACTTCACCTGCCTTGCAGGCTGATCTGGATGTTGGAACCTGTAGCTGTTTTGAGAAAATGACTTGCTTTGGAAGTGATCACAAAATTTGTAGTGACACTGTGTCCTGGACCTGTGCAGTTAGTCAAAACACTTTAATCTATGCATAAAAAGAGTTGAGTATTGTTGAACAACTATGAATTTATTTTAAACATATTTTTTAAAGATTAATGTCATTTGTTGATACATCTGTGAATCTGTCGCAACAGATTTCTTTCCTTGTCTTGTAGTGGTCTGACAGGATGTTATTTTCTACTGTGCATGTAGCTCTTTCAGTCAGTATATCATGAGATTTGTCATAAAGGAGATAGAGAAATACTTTAATGAAGGATGTTTAGTTAAATAAATGAACACATAAAACGTGACTTCTTATGTTGGCCTCCATGAGGCCATCGCTAACAGATTTTCTTGTATAAAATCAAAGAGTCAAAATCAAACAAGAAATATGTATTGCTGAAGTCCTAACATTGTTTTAAAGTACAAGAAGTTAATAAATGCCCAAAGAGTTCCATTGATGTACAATCTGAAAGGGCCTGGAGGAAAAAAACATTTCTGAATGTTCCAGTGGGCTTCAGTCTTGCAGCTTTCTGGTCAGAGTGCTGAAAATGCAGGTAACTCTGGACACTTGACAGTTCTTCTATGTCAACTTCAGGCTACACAATTTGTCCATCTGAAATACTCATTCTGTCAGAATAGATGGTAATAGAGACCAAAATGTTTTGCCTTAATTTGACAGAGGCGTATAATTGGATCCATCAATATTGCTTCCTGACGAATCGTAGCATGGTGCCTTTCATGATTTGTGAGATGTCATTAGGATGGATTTAAAAGGAAGTGGCTGCTGGGAACAAGAAAAGTGTTGTCTGACACTGGCTCCCTCATCCAGTTTTCTCATTTCCAGTGTGTAAATTCTCTCCTATAGTCTTAGCCCCTTACACACAAAACATGAGTGGCGCAAATGCAAGGAGAAATGAGTCACCACAGCACCGATCTACAATGAGCATGAACGTCAGTGTTTATTAAAAAAAATTCACACTGACGTGACGAGAATGTATGGATGCAATTTTTTATACACTAGATGTGTATAGTTAAATCACACCATCATTCATCTGAGAACTACAACTTTCATGCAGAGATGGATTTCCAGGTCACAGGCAGATGTGAGACTGTCAAAGATGGGCTGTTAGTGCACTCTGTATTACTGTTGGTTGTAGAAGTTGTATTATGAGGTAAAAAATAAGGTAACCATTCTGTCAGATTGATTGTCATCCAATGGGAATTTAATAATGGGAATTTAAAAAACAACAAAACAAAAAAAACATCAAATGTGATGTCATGTAATATTTTGTCTCCAATCCTGGCATTAGAAAGTGTTGGTGGTATGACTCACAGCTGTATAACTGCTAAAAAAAAAAAGCCCTTCCTATAATTTGAAGCATCTCCAGACCTCGAAGCTACTGATGATACTGAACAGATACCACGAGTGTGATGTGTTAAAATCTTATTTGACATCAGATTTTCCCAAATATTCTTTTCTAGAGCCACACTGCAGTCACTGAGATGATCCATTCTCCTTATGTAACTAGGCCTACTCTAAGATCAAAATGCAGCATCAAGTTTTCTCTCTTCTTTTTCTTTTGACCCTTCAATTTGTTAAAACTCAATGAGAAACTCATGAGATGTGGATCATACAGTCACTGATGCTGTTAAGGGACACATTTCTTTAGAGTTCAGTGTCAGAATTGCATTGAAACATCTCACGAGTAAGTCTGCTCACCACTCCTCACAAGTGAACTGTTGTTAAAGATATACTACAGAACTATGTCCACAGCCATCCGGTCAAAGAATCAGCTACTATACCTTTAACCAAACACAATCAGGAAACATCTGAAGGTCAGCTGTATTTGAGGAACATGGCAACGGGTTTCCATTATTTCCAGGTTTTAGTTTGACTTGTGTGAATGAAACTATTAAAAATATATATCCATAACCTCTGACACAAGTGGTTAACTTGCACTAATTTAAAAATGGTCATGGGTTTGTAAAGATGAAAAACCTCAAAATGCGGCATGTTTTATTTGATGTTATGCAAAATTCAATGTCTGTAGAGTATTAGCCGGAGTTTTGTTTTTAATGCAGTATGTGTGGAATTGTAAATACTTTGTGTACAATTTGAGATGGTATATTTACTATACTGTACATATGTGTGACATTGTATCATTTTGTTTTTGTAAAACAGTTAGTTTCTGTATAATAATAAACAAATTTAACTACTCCAGTGTTAGTAATAAAATGGTTTACTCTTCAAAATTATGAATTTGTGTGACATTTTTAGTAAATACATCTTAGCAACAATGTAAAATTAAGTTTCTAAAAGAAAGTGCTCGTAGGTCTGTTTCAGGTGAATATCTCATATCTTCATACTATCTTCTGCAGCATAGGTCCACCTACAAGGGTGGAGTCAAAGTTCCTACAAACATACACTAAATGATGTAGACAGTGGACTACAGGCAATCTATAAATGATATGAATTGTTGTTCAGATTTAACTGAGTTGTGACACCAAAATCTTTGGTATGAAACATATACCTTTTTTCTTTTGTGAATTACACTTGGTCATTATGAATAAAGATGCCGGAGAATATATATATTACTTATTTTATCTTCATCGTCAAAGTAATTCAGTTATGTTTTTCCATATATCCACTGGCACAGACAATAAGACGATATTATTAGCCAATCCGATCTATTTTTTATAAATTGTAAAAACAAAAAAAAAACAAAAAAAAAAAAACATCAATACAAAATCAGAGCATAATTTCGTTTCTGTTTCCAAATTTGTAATTAAATATTTTAATACTTCTGGTCTTCACTATATATTTGGTACCTGAAACAGATTACTAATTTATGCCTGTCTGCTATAAACCAGCATACAACTGATTTCTTGTGTTTGTGAAGTTACATTTCATTAATTGCAAAACCAAAAGTAAAATAAGTCAGTTGGTTAAAATATAAACTCGCATTCCAGTTTTAACCACAAAAGCTGGTTTGCTCTGAACCACATACAGTTTTAGAATGACCAGCATGGCTGTGTTTAGACTGTTGGAGGAAGCCAGAGCCAACGAGGCGCAAAGAGATCCAACGCCAAACTGCTGAGAAAGGCTCCAGCTGACCAGAGGCATCTACTACAAAGCAGGATTTTGGCTGGTCCAGGCAACTTCAGGGTTAACCCTGGGACGACCCACACCTCTGGAGCAATCATTTCTTAAGTCCTCAGATGAAGTAAGCCAGGTCAGCCAGCTATTGCTGTCCTCCTCCATCCTGTGTGATGATTGATGGGTCCATGTTGTTGTCCCCACTAGCTCTGTGGAGGTTATGGGGGTCCCCTCTCCTTGTGTTTCTTCACTCTGGTAATCAAGATGAGCTAGATCTTCTCATGCCTGTGGAGTTAGGTAGAGATTGGATGAGATTTCTTTAAATTATAGCAATTACGAGCTTCATGTGAAAATATTGAAATTTGCCAAAGCTGCCAGTTTCACACCCTTTAACAAAAACTCATAGTTTTTAACCTCTTAAGACCTGAACTCTTCCATGGCATGCATTTTTCATTTCTCTTTGATATTTGGGCATGTTGGGAACCAGAATGTAAAAACAAAGAATTACCAGATTTTTTTTTACCTGATTTTGATTTCTAAGAAAAATGAGAGCCACATATGAGGATATTTGTTTAAAATTTCAATAGAACAGAAGCAGTATAATGTCCTTGGTCTAAATAATCCAAAATGGGATGTCCACATATGTGGATGCCAGGTCCTAGGAGGTTAATGTAACCCAAGACCAACTGTTCCCACTAGGTGGCGCTTTGACCATTGTCAAATATGGCAGATGAAATGTGTTCAGGGTCAAAGCCTTATCACATATGAAAAATTTGGTCCAGACTGGACAATGCACGTGTGGGTGGCAGCATATTAAAATTCCATAGCGAATGATCAAAATTCGCTGTGGTGCCACGGCCACCCCCTTTGAAGAAAACTCAAAAACTCTGCAGTTTAATATGGCCCAGATCTGTAGTTTAGACTGACCAAATATGAAGTTGAGCCGATAAAATCCCCAGGAGTTTGCAAAAGTACAACAAAATTTGCAAAATCAAAAGTTTCAACCAAAAATATTGCAGTTTTATGAGTTTTTGAGCATGTTAAAAAGACCATTTTGGGGGAAAATAATAGTAATAATAAACGGAGCAATTACAATGGGGCCTATCTGACCTCACGTACATTATTTAATACAGGGTTTAAGTTTAAACTTCAAAATCACTTCATTACATTTTCTTCTTTTCTGTGTTATTCTTAAAATAGAAAATCAATTTCCCATTTCACATTTGAACATTCACTATGGATATAACTCAAGTTTCAGTTAAAGTAATTATACTTCAGTTAGATTTGACTCTAGCATGTTCTCACATGACCATTCATTTGAACATAAACATGGGAATATTTTCTTCACTTTCTCTTTAAAACTCTGGCCATTTCTCAATATGCGTATTTGTATGTACTTGAGTTGTGATACGTCATCAGTCGCAGTTTCGAAGGCAAAAAAAAGAAGATGTTTACTTTATAATAAACTTGTTAGTTATCTTAGCTAAATTTTATTTTCACAAATGCAAATACAGTAACAAAAAGCCTAATTTTAAACATTACTATAATGATGTTTTATGTTACATAGAATTGATTAGTGGATCACTTAACAAAAAGGCTATGAAAACTATTACTATTTGTAGTAATTACAAATTATTTGAATGTATGTAATTCTTTGTATTACACCCCCTGGCATATGTTAACTTTGTTCTGGTTGTTTACATGTTCTGTAAACTGTTTTTTAATAAAGTTTAATAATTTAAAAAAAAAAAAAAAAACCGTCATCAGTCGCACGACGCTCAAAATGCCCGGATGTGTTCTCGCTCCTCCCATTCTATCGAGCGTGCAGCCAAATATCCCAGAATGCATTTCGTCCAAAACTCAAATGGCGGAGGAGGGCGGGTAAAAAGTTTGAAATATTACTGTTTCTGTGACACAAAATAAACTTTTAAGAGATTTTCATGCGACGATGTAGGTGTGTAAATTACAAGGTCAAGGTTCACTAGAGCCAGCGAGCACACCTGACTCCGGACACATCATTGTTTTCCAAAAATGGCAGGAAATGAAGCCACGTCGTGCATATTAACTACAGTTATTGGTGCGACCCTTTTTGATACAGCTGACCTTACTTAGCAATTAAACCCGTGTGTTGTGTCTGACTACCGCTTTGTGGAGAGGCGGGTGCTTCTTTTGGTTTGGCAGGCTAGATGAAACAATGGCGTGTTGCTGCCATCTACTGTTCGCCACTTCCCAAGTTTTCTTCTAGATAAGCGAGCCAGCCACACGCTCAGTCTCAGGTCTTTATATTCTCTACAGGTTAGCACTGCATAAGTAATGTAACAGCTTTCCTTTTCAAAATATTGAAAACAGTTTCTCCAGTTGATCAAAGTCTCTTAACAGCTTTTTCCTTTGATGAACATGCATTACATCGACGTGTCTCTAGAGTCAGGTCAGGTCTGGTTTTGCTCCTTAAATGCTAAAAAACCTGCAGCTGAATCACTGTATATATGATGCAGTATCATGCCTTTGGTCCTCAACCCACCAGAGAGCCCATAAAACTGATCTGATATACACAAGCTTTTTTTAAAACTCTGTTTTCACGTATGTACACACTACAAGCCACTCTGCTACTTACATGACCTTTGACTCATCTGTATAAATTTGTAAATAGCCAATCCAAAGGTGTTCCATCCTAGAGTAGGTTATTTTTACGATATCTACTGAGTTCTTTTTCCTGTTCTTGTTGAGTATGGACCTAGAATCAGCCATGATGGTATACCTGACCAACAGACAGGAGAACACACATCCATGTCAACAAAGCCAATTTTTTCATGTCATGGATTTCAACTCCTCATTAAAGTTGATTTTGACTCTCTTTGCTGATCCCAAGAATTCCCAGTGCTAGCCCAGTTTTAACCAGAACTATTACATTTTGTCCTTTTCTTTTTATTAAATACTTCAGCCCAAGCCTATATTTTCTCATTTTCAAAGGCATTTCACACATTTCTATTAAAAGGACAATATTGGAGTGGTGCAAAAATATCCGGTGCACTCGTAGAGTTTTCGACTAAATTATATTGAGCTTCTTGATCAATTTGAACTGCTTGACTCTCTCAAGGTCCTTTCCATAGACTTGCAGATGTTTAGTTGGTCCCTTCCTTTTATGTCCAGTTATCATACACTTATTTTTATCAATAGATATTTTAAAGCCCCAATCATTAGCCGATGTAACCACATTCTTTAAAGCTTTCTGAATTTGAACCAATATTTCAGCCTGTATCGATGATGGCAGTGGTGTCGTCTTGTTGGCGGTTTATCAATGCTTTAATGAACCTCTTGGGAGATACAGGAGACCAGGAGGTAGCCCAAAAGTTTCTGTCTTACTGAACCTGTACAGGTCAAGAGGAGTGGTGTGCAGGTTTTCATATTCACACCACTCTTCCTGTCCTCCTATACAATTTATCAAATCCAACATGTGTTATCCAAATCAGTCCACTTGTTATAGTTAAACTGAAGAAACACTCCAACATTCCAGCTACTTCACTTGTTTCCTCTCTTTTATAGGTGTTAGCGTCTCTTTTACTTTATCCAGAGTTGCAGTCTTACACGCCTCCACGTCTTCAGCTTCTCCTGTATAAAATCACCATTTTGTCATCTGATGATTGAAAGAGGCAACTAACACACAATAAGTGGCCACACAAAGCTAGTTATTAACTCTCTAAGTTAACCCAGGGTGTCAAAATGTCAAATGTTTGTGAAAAATCATGCACAAACAGTTATACTGTGTCTTATTCATTGAGCTACCATCACTTGTTGTCAAAAAACAACAAAAATTTTTAAATGCAGAGAATGTACATTTCTTGTGCTTGACAAGTTGGTTGATATTCTGAATAGCAATTTATGCTGAACGGCTCTGCATTTTAAAAAGTGAACATTTGGCTGTCAAATTTTATTCTGTGACTCTTTTGAGTACTGTCCAGGAGGTTGGGTCACCACTCATTTTCTCAATACTTTTAGCGGGAAAATGGAAAATGGGTATAGTGATTTACTGAAACATGCAAATGTATATGTATGTACATTACATAAGGCAAAAACAGAGATTGTGCAATTCTAATGAGCTTGCAGGTCAGTATTAACATAACCCAAACCCAAAATTTATTTAAGCAGTCTGTTAGTAAAACTTATTTTAGTTTTGATATGTCATTCAGTTGACTGAAATTTGGAATTACAGAACTGAACTGGTTAAAGTGTCTCTTACTTTGCTGAATGATTTGCATTTTAGGACAAAAAGCATCTCCTGATTTTTTATATTCTTTGTTTGATTGGCTGTTTTTGTTCACTCAGCGTATAGTTGGTATCTATGACAGTTAAGAGATGTTCTCCCAATTTATAATCTTATACCACTGGAAAGCCTGTTTCTTTCTCCTTGACTGGTGCCACAATTGTAAGGTAAATGCATTTGTGGGTTGAGCATCAGCGTTGCAGATGTGGGTTGTATCCACAAAAACTTGCAAAGTGTTCTCTGCCAATGACAAATTACCTTACTATTTGTGAAAAGTTTGTTTCGTATTTTTTAGAAAAAGAAATAATCTTGTGATTAAAACCTGTGTTCAATGTGTTACTAAACATGTAAATAAACTTTACTAAACAATGAATAGAACACAAAATAATTATACTTAAACTTATGTCAAGTATAAATGTGTTTCAACAGGGTATATAACAAAAGCCTTTGCACTTGTTTTTACTGCACTACAAACTTAAAGTACACTATGTTAAAACAAACAAACAAACAAACAAAGAAAACCAAATGATTATATTCACAATAAAGTACTAATGCCTTAAAAGGAAATACTGCCCAGATAGTGAGGTACCAGAGAGGTTTGGACTCTGTGAGTGCTCAGTGTTTGGCTTACTTTGAAAAGCAGTGTTGTGAGACTGGTCAGGTGTGTCTGAGTAAGGGCAGTTGATTTGAGCACGACTCTCTCTCTTTCTCTCAGCTTGAATAACAGAGAGATCTGCATTTTTGATCATTAACTTTAATGCATAATGCCCAGGTAATGTTGTCTTTGATTGGAAAGGGATTTGGGACATTGTAAGGCTGGGTCAAAGCCTTGAGCTCTTTGTCTTGATCCTAGAACTGCTTCTGAGCAGCTTTGCTGTGTGTGTGTGTGGGGGGGCACATTGTCCTGTTGGATCTGTAAGGTTCTTGGTCTGCAACCATGTAAAGTGACATGAATAAATAAATAAATGCCATGACTCAAGGTTGTCCAGCAGAAAATTGTATTAAAAAGACATGCCCCAATTTAATTTTACTTATCACACAAGGTGCAAATCCTTCCGTTTGTAAAATTGTGCTATTTCTAACGTGACCTTTGCCTTAATGTGATGGCATTCATTTATATAGTAAAATTATATGAACGCGGTGCTTTGTCCCATCTGTACTCGGATGTTCTTTTTTTTCGTATTTTTTATAGTAAAAGTGACCAGGATGATGTGAAATCTACCTGTGAAACTGCATGAGCTTAACAGAAGAAACGTTTACCTTTACTGCATTCTCAGTTGACGCAAGACTCCAAGCGGCTTAAACTTTAGAGTATCGCGAGAATTGATCAGCTGTTATGTCTGCGTGTTTTTTTTCCTCTCTCTTTTTTTTTAGGACTGGTACTGGTCTGTCAAACACGTGGGGAGGAGAGTGTGACTTTCCACTAGCGTATGTTTCAAAAAGCTCACGTTGTTAGTGTTGCTATCATCGTTGCGGTACCGAGGACCCAAAAACATTGTAAGTAAAATAATTAGTCCGTGAAGGAAGTGGCACACTGAAAAAGAGACTGTTAGCTTTTAGTTTTCTATTTAATGCGTACATGGTTGCTTGATTCAGTTTCATTGACATTTATCTGAGTATATTTCAGGGAAAAAAACATTCACTGGCATTTCTACTGTTCTCTGTGGGTCGTCAAATGTTTATTGTGTCACCATGTGATCCCATGTCATTGAAAAACTAGCCTACAAAGCAACTCCTCCTAACTTGCCATTCAGAACAGCACATGTAGCTTCTGTTGTAGAAGTTAAATTTCCGCACTTGCTTCGTTTTGTTGAGCTGTGCACGTGCCAACGTAGGAGCATTGCTTCTCGGATAATAATAAATGCATTTTGGCCCACAGTTGGCAGTCATTGTCGCCAGGCCGGCTAGCAGGCTAGCATGAAGGTCTAAGGCCCATGCGGGGCATTGACAGTCTTTGGCTTCAAATGTCCTTTACCCCTGCATCGATTACAGATTCCCCCTCGTTGGTGCAGTTGGGTATAGTTAACGACTATGTATCACACAGCTTTATGTTGTGGCCCAGTACGTCTGCAATTCGGGGATATGAAACTCTGAAGTGGCTTTAATAATGTAGCCACCTACCAACATAGTCTAAAAATAATACAGTGGAGGGAACGTGCCATTAGCTTATATTTTTTCATGTTTAGCTAGCGTTAATTTTCATCAACACCAAAGCCACTGTGGTTGCTAGGTAGCTAACTTCATGCTTTGTATCCTGCACTGCGGCCTCCTTAAACAGCCATGCTGTATTTCGTGTTTGCATTAGGTCACAGCCATCTCTGCTACACGATTTCGTCCCAGACGGTGCCAAACTCCCTATATGCATTTGTTATATGGGATTTAACATATTACTGGCTGCAGGTTGTTCACTTTAGTACGGGGCACAACTTCGCTGTTGGATATTTTGTAGAATCTGAAAAAATTCGGCATTAAAAAGGACCTGTCAGCGTATCGTAAGTTAAAGTTGTTATAAATTGCTGCCTGCCTATGAGGGTCTAAGCATATAATTTTGCGCTTCTTTCGAAGGTTGTTTAGGTTTTAGTTGGCTAATGCAAAGAACTGTGAGGGATAACCTTATAAAGACAAAATGAATCGCTTGAGTCACAAGTGAAAGTGGTATTTTGGTATCACAACGAATTCATTTCTCCTTACCATATAGTCATGTAACGTTAAACTTCGAGAATTATCTATGAAGGTTCACATTGTGGCCTTTGTACTTCCTAGCTAGCTAATTGTGTTAGCCGGTGTGTGACGATGGAGTGAATGACCACACGCCACGCTTTTGTTTTGTTTTTATTATTATTTTTTATTTTTATTTTTTTTTTTTCTGGGACAGAAAGCATCACCACTATCATTATTGGGAACTACACAATGTCCTGCAGTTGTAGTATTAAGACATAGCTAGCTGAACGCTTTTAGCATTTATTGAGTCGTTGCTGAAAGACAGCTGGGGTGTTGAGGCGCACCTTCTGTACATCACTGGGGCTTTGGTCACATGTTAACTGGACTGGTATGTGTCTGTAGCAACTATCAACGCCACCTAAGTTTAAAGTTGTTCGTAGCAGCGTGGCTCCTGTAAGGTCTTGACTTTTGGCCACAGGGCATGCAATACTTGACAGCCTACCGTATTAATATCCCGATCTGTCTGTAATTCGCTTTGTAACTCACGTTTGTTTACATAAAATAATTTGGTTTTCATTTATGTAAAAACTGTCACGTTCATTGTTAATTTTTCTTAGTGATGACAGTGAGTCCAAAGGTTCATTTAACACGCATGATAATGATTAAAGGGATATTGGAAAATGTATGACATGAAGACTAAAGTTTAAACGCAAACAGGTGGGAATTAAGTGACACTAAACTTGTTGGCATGAAGGTCTTTTGAGGCTACATAATAATTTTACACCAGTCTGTCTGTGCTGGCATGACGTAAGGGTTATAACATGTAAAATAGTTTTATCATTCCTGTTTGAACAGCCAAGGTCACAGTAAGAGACGATTTTACAGTTTGTAGACAGTCTTGACTATAAGGCCAGGAAAGGAACCAATAAAGACTTGTCTGACTTGTAAGGACAGCTCTTCATTTGACAGCTTGTTGCTTCCATTGTGACCTTTATATGGTGAGTGTGTTGTCCTTGGATTTAACAGCAACACATAAAAGCTACACATAAAGCCTGGGAGCTTCATGTGTAGCATCTTTGCTGGTCCTTTCTGGACAGATCTTGAATGTTACTCCTGGGACCTGCTGGAACCGCTCGCCCAGTTTGGGAGTCACTGCTGTAAGTGCTCTGAATGCCACTGGGGCCACTGTTGCCTTTATCCTTCGCTTATTCTCTAGCTCCCCTCTGAGCCCTTGGCATTTCTCAAGCTTTACGTATTTCTTTTTCTTGATTTTTGCTTTCATTTGGTATAGCTACATGTACTACTATGGCTTTATTCCTCTGCTTGTCCACTAGTAATATATCTGGTTGGTTAGCCATCGCCAGTTTGTCTGTGTGTATCTAGAAATCCCACAGGATTTTAGCTTGGTCATTTTCAACCACCCTGAGGGGCATATTCCATTTTGATCTTGGGACTTCCAGGCCACACTCTGCACACATGTTCCTGTATACTGTGCCAGCCACCTTGTTACTGGGTTTCATGCAAGTTCCATGCATGTATCCAGGTAGCAGAGGTGGCTAACGTTTACTCCATTCCATTGTCTATATCCATAGGCAGTCTTGGTAATGATTTGACTGATTTGCTCTTTTAACCTGAAATTTAATAAAATAAAGGACCCCCTATTCCACCTTGTATAAGTAGGTAGGTGATGCTGAGGATTGCCACTTTATCAGCATTAGCTTTCTGGCCAAGCTGTGAATGCCATTAAGTTCTTTTTAAAAGGACAGAGTTGGTCAAAAACCCTGCATCCAAAACAAAGCTATCAACACTCGGAGCATTATCCCTTTCAGTTACATTGAACAAGGTATGAGAGTTCTGACTGAAATCTTTGCAGAAAGGGACACCTCGAAAACATGAAGTTTCCAAATATGTTACTTTGGACCTTTGACTGCTTCTTCAAGGTCAACTTTTCATTATGTCAACCTTTCATAAAATGCTTCATCTTTAAAACTATGCTTAAAATTCTACTTCTGTGTTTGTATTGGCAACATTTAGAAAATTATACTGGTAAATAGTGATTCTAAATATCACATAGTTTTGATCCAACACATTTGACCTCTGATCTCATTTTTATATTTCACATTTGCCTTTTTTTCTTCTTCTTCTTCTTCTTTTTTTTTTAAAGATTGACCCCAAAAATGCATTGTATTCAGGGGTGGAAATTGGCACCCACCACCGGGAAAATGCAGGTAAATTTATGAAGTGGCTTGTAAATTTGAGCAATAGACAAGCCACCATGGCAGGTTTAAATTTAAACAGAAAAAATGATGTTCAATTTGCACTCCTGACCTGTCTGGGGCAGCAATGCGCTTGGGTTGCTGGTAGTTTTTATTACCACTTTGCATCGGCAGCACATTTAAAAACCTTTGCCCATGCAGCAGTATATTAATGACTAACATCATATTGTGGTTGGATTCTCAGTTGTTCATCTGACTAAAGTTTGACCCGTTTACTGCATCCTGCCATGCGATTGCATTTGTCCCTAACCATTGGGAATGGTCATGTTAACTTTTATGGAGTGAAAAAAGTTAGCAGTCATCTTCCAGCTTCACTGTGTTTATATTATGTTAACCATAGCTGCGTACCTAGCAACCACGTAGCACATCATTGTATGCCAGGTAGTTGACTTCAGTAACACTACAAACCTCACTACTGTTTAGTTTTTTAACATAAATGACAGAAATAATAGTTTAATTTTTCAGAAATCCCTCAGTCAGAACATGGTATATAATCTTTAGATAGACACTAGCAAGCTAACTTACTGCTAACTTCAGACTCCATTAAACTTCATAAATTAAACTTAATTTTTACACCCGCTAGAGGAGCCACACTGATTATTTTATTAAAGATGAAAGAATTGAGACAGTTTGTAACTCTGTGATGCTGCAGTGTTTGAAGTGGAGTTTGACATTATTATCAGTTTCCGGGTCCAAACTTCAAGACCCAATGGAAAACCAGTGGATCCGAGTCAAGTTGTGGCGAGTTTACAAATCAATATCTATTATTGGGGATAGGAATCGAGAACTGGTTCTCAGTAGTCCAGTTCCATAGAATTGTTAGTCTGTTTTCCTGTCGATCCCGTTTATTGGTTCCATTTTTACTTGCACTACAATCAGCTGACTCAAGTTGGCCTGTCAGAGTAGGAAAACAGTGGTCTCCATTTCTACCTTTTCATGTTTCTACAGTAGAATCACTGTGATGATTGCTTTAAAGTCTTTTTGTGCCGGTTTTTAACTTTGCTTTGTGCTGTCGGCTTCATTTTCATACTTAAATGTTAGAGAAGGGTCATAAATGTGTGTTCATAACAGTGCTGGTGTAATTAGCCTAGCCTAGGTTTATACTGTTAACTGGTGCAATTTATTTGCTGGAATGTAATGTTGTTGATATGGTGGTCACTGTCAAAGCAAAGAAGATGAGATCCCAGTTAAGGAATCAATGAGTGATATAGATGAGAGAATCAGAATCTACCAGAATAAACTAAATTCTTAGCAATTCTCACCCATTCCTATTATCCATTACCTACTCCTTCAAAATTTCTGTGTAATCAAAGTCATGTTACCTGTTATTTTTTAAAATTATATTATTGCACACAAAATGTCTAAGAAGGAAAAAAAAATGTATTAAACTAAAACAAAATGCAACACTATTCCCTAAAAGTAAATAACACCCAGGTGGACGTTTCCACTCTTGGAGTGCTGCTTGAGGGTAAAACTGCTTCTATGTGTCTGGACAGTAACTGACAGAAGTTTGAAGATATTTAACAAGCCAATGTGCATAATAATGAATCTGGTACTTTGAAAAAATATACAAGCCTGGGCAGGGTTGGGAGTTTTTTTAGTATTCCAAGTAGGAATGGTTTCTTCCAAATTGTTTTATAAAGCATGTCTGGGAAGCCCTCTGGGCCTGGTCTTTGCCGTTTTGTAAAGATTTAAATGAAACCTCAGTAATGGGACAATAGAATTCCTCATTCACATTTAACAGTTGCAGTTCGGCACAGCATTTTCAAAAGACAAACAAACACAAAAAGCAAGAATTCCACTTGCACTGGAGGTTCACTTGAGTTATAATGGGCAGGGAAGAGGAACCAGATCAATCTTATTTACAAATTGAGATTGAGTGGCAGGTCCATGATGGAATGCAAGCATATAGCCAAATCTTGTTAATGTGATCATTTGAGAACAAGACGACATAGGATTTTGAAATTCATATTTGCTAGGAGGCTGCTCCAGTCTTTCTGTCATCTACAGCACAGACCGAGGGCACCATTAAAAATAGAACAAAATGCAATATTGTTGCAAATACGACAAGACCTCTGTCCATTTGTCAAATGAGGACTGAAGCAATCCTGGCTGCTGTGGAGCCAGAGGCAGGATATAACCGAGACGGGTAGTTTGTCACGAGCGAAATACTGGCAGAAAATGAGTACTCTTGTAAACCTGTGAGTTTAATGTTTTATAGCTCAACACTTGTCTTCTTTTCTAATGTGACAATTTATCACATCTGAGCTCTGAATAGGAAGGGGAGTCTAATCTGTTTCTCAGTAGTTAGTCAACGCTAATCGGCTCCACTTGCACTATACTCCACAGATTTCAGTTTATGCCACAGGAGGAAAATAATTATGTCATCTACAAGGAGCAGAAAGCTAAACTCACCTGCAAATGCCCTTTACATCCACTGCTTAGTTACATAATGCAATAATTGACTGCGTAGTTTACATCCAAAGCTGTCGGATGAAACTGTAACAGCTGTACAGGATAACAGAACAGCTGCAGTTATCCAGAGCTTGTTAAAACTATACTTCCTAAAGTTTATGCTGTCACTCTGAAGGGCTTGGTTTGGGTTTTTGTTTTGTTTTTAAGCATGACATCATTTGCATCTCTCTTTAGACCTCATAGCCATTTATTCATAGCTATAGTGTGGCTGTAGTACCAATAAAATTACTATAATAAACATACTAGACCTCCCCCGACAAAGACCTTGTACCCTTTTCTTCTCTTGGAACATCCAAGAGGTTATTTAGATGAATAGAAGTTGAACATCAAACAGGAATGTAATCGGTGAATCAAAATACATTTCAAGGTTGACATTAAATTTACCACTTGTGTTCAAGCAACTCTTAATGTCAGGAATTCTAGAATTTAATTTCTGACTAGAATTCCTTTCTAAATCAGCCTGTCGTCAAAAAGCATGGTTCTCACACATCCGTAAGAAGTTGCATTTAGCTTGAAATGTTCCTCATACAAATGTTTGTGTGCTGTTGTGGCTTTCAGGTGTAGCTGCTAGTGTCTTGAGGAAATGCCACTGAGGTTTCGCTCTGTTGTACCCTATACACTGCCCGGAGTACTCGCACTGATTGGATGTTGGTGGTACATCTCACGAAAGAGAGAGCGGCTCATCAACCATGACAGGACTGAGGGAACTCCAACCACTACAGACCTTAAAACATCTTCAGCCGATGGTAGCAATGGTTTGGTGGAGAAAGACACTGTATCCCCCACAAATGACACAGACAGCCCCATTCACAGACCTCCAAATGCCAGTAACCAGAGAACACAACATGAAAACATTTCACAGATCCATTTCCAGCACACTGAAGCGTCACTGGCACAAAGTTCTGAAAAGTTTTCATGTAATTCTGAGAGAATGAAAAAAGGAGTCCATAGGCCTCCACAGTCAGCACTGCCATCACTTGATAAAGATGACAGCTTACAGGTATCATCAAAAGACCGTAAAGACCCAGAGAGGAGCTTGTCACTTGCCTTGGGAACAGAGCTCAACCTAGTGAAAGATCCAGTATCTGATCTAGAAAGAGCCACATTTTCCTATCAGTCTACCAAAGTCACCAGCTCCTTTCCCACAACATCGCTGCTTTCTGGTGCAGAGAGACCAGACCCGGAGGGGGAAGTTGCAAAGAACCACAGCACTAATAATACACAAGATGAAATGATTGGCTGGGATGAGCATGCATCCAATGTAGAGAGGGTGGACCCATCAGAAGCAGACTCTCTGAATACACCTCCACCAGTGCAGGATTTTCACCAACACATTCTGTCCAGCACACCCACTGACCCAGTCCTGGCCTCTACATCCCTAAGTATTGTCCAGAACACAACAGCAGTAACACCAGAGGACATATTGGTACACGGTAGCCCTGGAGAGGAGCATGATCTTGAGGATCTTGCTGCTCGACTTATAACTAAGGTCATCTCAGCTGCCACCCAGGAAGTCCTTAGTGTCACAAGTTGCCAGGTTGTGGACAAAAGTCTGCCTAACTGCAGTAGTGGTGGACTATACCCAGAGCTCGAGCCAATCATAGCAACACAGAAACACCATCATCTCTCGACAAGCCCTTCTCAGGTAGGCTGTGATTGTAGAGAGGCAACAGAAAAAGAAGCGCAAGCAGTGCCTAATGGCTGCTCCTCGTCTCCAGTATGGAAATCTGTTGATGTCAGTCACATAAATCATCAGAAAAATGCTGTTCACAGCAGCCACTGGTCAACACAGCTGCCCCAAGAAGCACAAACCTCACCTGTGTTGAACATTAAACTAAAAGGTGACGAGGCTGCTCCGCTGGCCGAGGACTCGGCCTGCAGCACCTGCCACTCTGAGGATGGCATTAGCAGCGAGGATCTTCAAAGCAGCATGTTTGACAACCAAAGTGATGTGATCCAGCTTACAGACCTCTCCGCAGGAGAAGCGGCACAGGGCCAGGTGCAGGCTGAGAGTTTGACAGAGGGCTTAGTTTTGTCTGCAACTGAAGAAGACTCTTTGGATGCAGCGTGTGAGATAAAGGGGCTAAATGCAGTAGGTGTAAGGAATGGAGCTCATGGGACATGTGAAGTAGAGACGGATCAATCTGGAGGTGAGATTCTCTCTAACTGACTTTGGTATGTTTCTCATGATAGCTATTTTATTTTTTATTTGAAGAATGATAACAGTGAGTTAAGAAATGTGGTGTACATCAGCAGATGAAGTATTAGTAGTAATTTGTTACACAAACTCATAACTCGGAACACACAGAGGCTCATTTGGCCTTTTTTTTGCAGTGTATTCCCGGTTATTGAGCAGTGGGTCAAAAAGTCCCCAAGAATGTGATGCCTGTTAACAAACATGTAAATTAGGACAGTGACAAGATCAAAACTGATGATGCCGGGAATCTGAAAATTCAGATGCTGTCATGCTGAGATTGATTGTTTCCATTGCCAGGTTCTGATGTAAACAGTATGGACTCTGTGGATAGCGGATGCACTATGGGTGCCCTAGAGAGTAAGGGCAACCATGCTGCCTCAAGCACTGGGCTGATCATCTGGGAGATTGAGGTACCAAAGGTGAGTAAAGACAATTCATGTGAAATACAAAACCATATATTTTGTCCATGATTTCAACGCTGTACACCTCACACTACTCAATTAAAATGTTAATGTTAATGTCAGTATTGTATGCAGGCTATCATGATTCTACAACTAGGCAAATTTACTTTTCATAATTGTAATGCATTCATAAGAAAACAACTTAAATATGACCCTGATTAGTGGATTTTGCAAGACATGCTTGTTTGGTTAATTGGGCACATGTGAGGTAGATGACTTTTTATTGCATATAGAATAAAATCCTGTCTGAATGAGTGGCCTGTAAGACAAGTACCGTGTAAATGCCTGTCCATATTGGCGATTCTTCTCATCAGCATCAGGAATATTTTGAAATATTTTATTAAAAAATATAATATAAATGTAAAGAAATAAAAATACTTTTGTTTTGAAGTAGAAGTATAGCAAGCTTTTGACATAACTGTGACACTTGGAGTTGGTGGTTCGCTCCTGTATTGAAGATGTAATGAAAGAATAGCTGTAAAAATCAGGTTCACTGGACGAACACCAAATTTGACCAATGCCTATCTACTTTGAGGTACTGTAATTTTATGAAGGTAAACTTTTACATGGCTTCATTGGGTATAGTAAAATTACTGTACAAAAAATTGCTTATTATGGAATTACCAGTAACTGAAACAAATGTTCCCAACAACTGGCAGCCAACTGTTGAATAGAATGTTGGACCACTCAGGACCGTAAGTAAAGGGGAAAAAACTTTTTTTAATGGTTACAATCACATTAGAATTCTGAATATCCTCTGACATTAACATTAGCAAACAAACTGGGCTTCAAACCCACTAGCATGCTAGTGGGTTTGATTAAATGTTCATTTAAACGGTTTAAAGGAACTGTCCTGTTTACTCAGTATTGTCTGTTCTACCTGTCCTCTTGTACCAGCATCTTGTAGGGAGGCTTATTGGAAAGCAAGGTCGATATGTGAGTTTCCTAAAGCAGAACTCTGGAGCAAAGATCTACATTTCTACCTTGCCTTATACACAGGAGTTCCAGATTTGTCACATAGAAGGTGAGTACTGAGGAGTTTGTCCCCACATCTTTCCATCTTCTTTAGAGATTTGTGAACAAATGTGATTTTGACCATAGGAGAAAAGCACAAGCGTTTTAAACTCCTGTTTCTTTCTTGTTCGTTTGGACTAGTGGTAAAATTTGACCTTGCTTGATCTTTTTCTAGGGACACAGCAGCAGGTTGACAAAGCCCTGTCGTTGATTGGGAAGAAATTTAAAGACCTGGACCTCAACAATCTATATGCTGCACCACCACCTCCACTTACATTACCATCTCTTCCCATGACTTCATGGGTGAGGAAAAATTCTTGTGTTAATGATACTTTTCTTTTTTACCCCTCCACTGTAAGGCGGATGGGATATTGTCACTCCGTCGAGCAAGCATGTGGAAAAGACACCCAAGTTTGTGAATGCGATGACTCGATAACGAGGCGATGTAGGAGCTTCGAACTGATACCACAGGTGTATCTACTAAAAGTCTTGTATAAATTTGAATCTCAGTGACCCTGACCTCAAGGCTTAAGGTCAAACTCTGAAACTCTTGTGAATGTGAAACCTCGAACAAGGCAACATAGGATTTTGACACTGATACCATAGGCATGTCTACCAGGAAGCTGAGGGGTACCAGTTATTAACATTAATAAGAATATTTTGATTCAGATGTATTACAAGGACTAGAATCATACTTATTCTTTATCATACATTTTTCCTAGCGTTAAAGTAGTAAAGCTAAAGTGTTTTAAGTCCTTAGAGAGTGATGAATTATTTGGGTATGCTGATGTAAAATATAAATGAGACTGGATTAATGTATTTTAAGGTTTGAGAGAGTTGTTTGTAGTTTTATGCATGACCAACATTTGTTTGATATTTGTCTTCTCAGCTTCTCCTTCCAAGTGGAGTCACAGTTGAAGTGATAGTGGTGAACATCGTGTCAGCTGGTCACGTCTTTGTCCAGCAACACACCCACCCCACGTACCATGCCTTGCGAAGCCTTGACCAGCAGATGTTCCTTTGCTACTCACAGCCAGGCACCCCTGCCTTGCCCTCACCTGCTGAAAGTAAGCTTAGTTGCTTAGTTGTACTGTGGATACTGCTAAATGTGTAAAGTTTTAGTAAACATGCGCAACTATAGGTTGTTTTAATGAAACTTTGACATTTAATTTATGGTTAATTTAAAATAATCTTCACTGCATCAGTGAAGCTGTAGTTCACTTAGCTCAGCTTTTTTTTTTTTCTAGTTAAGCAAGTTTTGTTTAGTTTTTTTAAATTGCAAATGCATTTTTAGTAAACTAACAAGGTCCCTGTGCTTTTGTTTCTTCTTTTTCTACATGAAAGTAACCCAGTTTGATACATGGCTGAAATAAGCTAATTGTCACATGCAGTTGATGAACAACAAGCTAATTTGGTAAAGGTCATTCAGCTACTTTTAGCTTTTATTCTGTTTTTTGTCTCTTTTCTGTAATCCAGTTGGTGTGATCTGTGCAGCTCCTGCAGTTGAAGGAGCCTGGTGGAGAGCTCAGGTCATCACCTTCTACAAAGAATCGAACGAAGTGGAGATCAGATACGTTGACTATGGAGGCTATGACAGAGTTAAGATTGACTCACTACGGCAAATAAGGTTATTATAAGAGATCTCACTGTATTAAAACTTGTATTCTAAGATGGCGTCATTTAGAGTGTTTGCTTTATAAAACATGCCTCACTAACACAAGCACTTTTTTCCTGTGCTTAAGTGCTTTCTATCTAACATTCGCACACGCGACTCAAGAGCAACTTGGTAGATATTACGCATGCAGACTGGAACAGCCAGTAGATTTCCTCCCATCCCCAAACAAAGCATTTGCTGATCAGACAGTTTAGTTGTTGTGTGATTCTGGTATTTGTAATACCTTTTTATTTGATTCAGAATTAAGTAGTGAAGCGTTAATGCCAAAGTCAGCGAGAAACTAACTAATCTCTTGCAAGGTAAAGTTGCTGCAGAAAGTTATCCCAACATGCAGACTAGAGAAGCTGGGAATCAAAATGCCAACGTTCTGATTAGTAGATGACCCACTCTCCCACATCAAAACTTTCTGCTGTGGGGCACACTCAGTTCTTGAACTTTCTAATGCCCTAACCTGAAATTAAGGAGTTTTTGAAAGGTAAGGTTAGCCCATTGGGTATTAGTTGTATGTATATATCCACATTTATAATGGCAAATAAATAAAGGTGCACAAAAGATTATGGTTGTTGATGTTGCAGAGTTTATCCACCAGAGGGTTTTCTACTTCTGTTGGCAACAGGTTGTAAGGCCTGAGTTAGACTTCTGAAGTAAAACTTTGTAGAGCCTGAGTGAATCTACATAAATGGACAACACTACTCAGTGCTGCATTATTTGCTAATTACCTTGTGGTTGTGTCCCAGTGTTTTATGTGTATTTATGGATTTTGGTCATAGAGAAGCCCAGACTTCCTTCACCCCGACCTCCTCTTCTAGCTTGTATTGTCAGACACAGATGTTCCCAAGCCAGCTAAGGGATGTTATCTCTCCAGTGAGTATTGGGTCTGCCCCAGGAAATCCTCCCAGTAGAACATACCCAGAATACCCACCTAGGAGGTATCCAGCAGGCATGCTAGTCAGATGCCTGAACCACCTCAACTGGCTCATTTCAGTGTCCTTTCAGCAGCTCTACTTTCCCCTCTTGAATGAAAGAGTTCCTCACTCGATCTCCAAGGGAGAGCCCGGTCACTCGTTAAAGGAAATGTTCCCCTCTCCTTGCAAGTGTCAGCAAGACCCATAGATACTTGAAATCCTCCACCAAGTGATAGTAACTCATCCCTGGCCCGTATGGGGCACTTTTCCAGTCTTTGCCCTTTTCCGCCTGTGAGCCATGGTTTAGGGCTTGGAGGTGATGTGAAGCCAACAGAAGCACATTATGTGCAAAACATGAAGATGAAATCCTCCGGCCTTGAGAGCTTTTTGCCATTGAAACCCCGAGGGATGCAGTCAAATGCCATTTCCAGGTCAAAGAAACTCATGTAGACTGGGTGGGCAAACGCCTATGCACCCTTGAATGTCGTTGAGAGGATACAGACCTGTTTTCAGTGCAGGGACACTGGACCCTAATTTGTGTTGCATATGGGTTATCTGAATCACTTTGTCTGACCCTCCACTCAGGACTAATTTGCCATGGGAAACAGTAACAGGGGGCAACTTGCCCCTGACAGCATAGCTTCTGGGATCACTAGAACACAAACCCCTCCACCATGATAAAGTGGTGGTTCATGGAGCGGCTTATGGAGACATTAATTTATTATTCGTAATATTTGGGGGTGGCCACTAGGCCATCTGGTCAAGGTTGGTGGTCCAGTTTGCATGCCAAATAGTTTTGGGCAAGATGCTAATCCCAAGTTGCTCTCTGATGCATCCGTCAGAATATGAAAGCGTGTGAATGTTGGATAGAAAGCACTAAAAGCTTAGAAAGAAAAAAAGTGCTTGTGTGACTGGGTGAATGAGGCAAGTTGTGTAAAGTGCTTTTAGTGCTCAGAGTAGAAAAGCAACATACAAGAACTCTCATTGATATAATTCAAAAACTGAAAGTAACCAGAAATGCATAATAAGCTTCAGGGGTATGGAGCAGATTGGTCAGCAGCATTGAGGCAATTTGTAGTTAAGAAATGCACATCAGGCTGCATAATAGGTTGCGGTGTAGGATTTAAGAGCGGGTTGTGGTTACAATGTAGCTAAAGCATGGATTTCTTACTGAAGCATAAATGCTCAGTAACACAACTGATATGACCAAAGTTGAGCAGAGCATAACTGAATAATACATGACGTGCGTGTGTGCGACGGAGTGAGAAAAATCTGCCAAACCTAATGTTTGTCTTCCGAATCAGTCAGTCTGTAGTTAGACTGTTTGCTGTGGTTGGATATACAAGGAGTTCCTACAAATGTCTCTAGCTGTTTGAGTAAAGGTCTGCTAGTGGGGAAAAATCTTTTTAGGCAAATTCAAGAAGATTATCAGCAGAATTTGTTTTGTGTTGTAGTTGACAAAATAAGTATATTGAGAATAATTTTATAAGTTAGACAGTCAGTGTAGCTAGTGTTAAAGGTCACGTTATCATTTAGTACAGTCGAAGAAAATATATTTATTAAACTGCAAAGTGTATATACACTCGTCCAAGTCTGCTCATTGTTATTTTCCAGGTCTGACTTTGTGACACTACCATTTCAAGGTGCTGAAGTATTACTCGACAACATCGCACCACTACCAGGTACAGTTTGGAAAAGTCTTTGGGGAGATAGTGGTGTACCTACCTAATGTCAGTGGCAGTTTGTTAAAACAAAGTATAAACTTTGCCTTATGAAACCTGCAGATACTCTTTTGCTGGAAGGATACCTGCAGTGTTGTTCTGAAATGTGTTTAAATTGTCTGTGATCAGGAGAGGATCGTTTTTCAGCTGAGGCCACATCAGAGCTGGAGGAAATGACCAGAGGAGCCCCATTGCTTGCGCAGGTGAGACCACCATTCTCAGTGACTTTTTGCAATGTAGAAAAGTTGGGCATTACTAAGTTGCGTGTTTTTGTTTTGTTTTTTTGCTGTAGGTCTCCAGCTATGATAACAACACAGGCCTCCCGCTGGTCCACCTGTGGAACATGGTTGGAGATGAGGTATGACATAAGTCTTGGATCCTTGCCACTGTTTTCATGTTACCTCTGTACCTCTAATATCTTAATTAATGATTCTAATCCTATTCCTTTAAGACGTAAGTCACTGATCATTTTGTTTCTTCCCCTCTTTCCCCAGCATAGTCTGGGATAGTCAAATATGCACTGCTATGATGCCACTTTTTTTTAAAATGAAAACTTGATTTAAAGTTAAATTAAATGTAAAGTTGTTTTTTAATTGTTTTTGTTTTTAAATTGGTGACAATGATGCTTATTTAATTGATGCCCAAAACCTCAGGCAGCAAGCACAAGTATCTTTTTTTTTCTTTTTTTTTTTCTTTCATGTATTTGATTTTTTTTGAGTTGTTCCCAGCTAGAAAGACCCCAGAGATTAAAGACTGGGATCTCTTTAAATGACTGGTCTCAAACACTTTCTTTAAATCATCCGATAATCCATCAGAACACTGACAACGTAGAAGAGAGAGAGAGAGAGATGATTACTGATATTACACAATATACACACATAAATGCATAAGGCATCTTGAATTGGTTTTACCTGTAGTGATTCACTGACTGTTGGTCTTCTTTTTGCAGGTTATATCTGTGAACCGTACACTGGCAGAGAGAGGCCTGGGTGTTTGGGTGGATGGATTTTGAACTTGCATGGTCTCTCAACTTCATCAAACAGTTCACTTGATCTAAAAAAACTAAAACAAAAATTCCCTCTCACGCTATTGCCCCTTCTCCTCTTTCCCCTCCTTTAAAAAGAAATACATTGTTTGCAGGTATCACGGACATGATGAACAAGAACATAACGCTACTTTAATATGACAGCCTTCCATTTTTGTTCTTGTGTTAAAATAGGAGAAAGGAATTTGTCTTTTAAAAAAAAACAAAACCTTTTGCACACTGACAGTGGGTCGAGTGTGAAAGGACAGGTACCTGCATCAGTCTAATGTAGTCATCTGTAGGTTAGTGCATTTCAAAGCTGCCTGGCTTGCCTGGAGTGAAAGTGGGGGACACAAAAGCTTACAGCACTGCAAAGTGTAGAGATGGTCAGACGGTGTTCCCTGTGGGAGCACTGAGCTAATCTACCCGGCCCTGCGGCCTCAGAGCTCGGACTTCTCTCTGGTCTCCTTTAGCAAGGACAGAGGAACTACCTTGTTGCTTTTTGCTTTGTTTTTCTCCATGAAACTGATTTGCAATACCAAATAATTATCATAAATGACCTACCATACAAAATGCGGTTGAATGATTGCTCTACATGTTGGCAGGATTTTTTTTTTGTTTGTGTGTGTGTGTGTGTGTGTGTGTGGGGTGGGGGGGTGTCCAGGTCCAGATTTTTCATCTGAGGAAGCAGATCGTTACTTTGGGGCAATGCAAGTTCCTCAACGGGAGATGTTCAGTTTGGCTGACAAAACTACAGATTGATTTTTGAGGTGCTGTTTAAAAAACAAACAAATGAAATAAAAAATCAGTCTATTTAGTCTCCCCCATTCCTGAAGGTTGATTATTTTATACACAAAAGGTGAAATAAACCATATGCAAGCTTGTGATTGAATGTACTGTATTTTCAAAACTAATTACCAAATGGTTAAAAATCAGACTTAACAACTAAATTCAGTTAGTGTCATGAGTTTCCATTTACGCTGGAGACTTTCTGCCTGTTGTGACACAGAGGGATTTCTTCTACACTTGGAAAACCCGGTTGATTTGACAGAATCCCAAACTTCAGTACTTCTAGTCAGACATGTTGAGGGATTTCTTCAGCTTCACTGAGCCATAATAAGCAGGCTCAACAACTGGCTTTGTTAACTAAATATACTCATGCGAACAAGTTGAGTTCTAATTTACAAATTACATGATCGCAGCTGTGAATGGAGTACCTAATGTGACAGACTGAAACTGACCTGATGTGTCAGGAGCTATGTTTGGAGGAATATATATATGATTTAAATCCAGAAGGTGTTATAACACAGAAGAACATGTTTATGTATTTAAAGTTGCCTGTACATGTAAAAACTCCTACATGTCTTTCATTTTGGTTGGCTTTAACCATTTAATATATATTAACTGACAGTCTTTTGGTTTTTGTATAACTGCCAAGATGTATTCTAGATTGTGGGAGTCTGTATGTGTGTACATATTTATATATATATATATAAAAATGGAAGACTGTACTGGAACAAAGAAAAGGGATGAAATTTTACTTATTAAATATAAAATGACACTTTAAGGCAACATTGGGTTTATTTACTGCCACTTATCCTTACAAGATAGCCTTGATGTTCTGACCTGCACTAATAAAGTTCAGTATCATGGGGAAAAAAACTTGACTTGGGCTCCAGAAAGATTTTGATCTGATCCTCTGAAGTAGCCATGTATTTATTAGCGGTTCACCATGATGGTGTGCTTCTGTTAATACTGGGCTAGTTTTTTATGGGGGGGGAGGGGACAAAACCTGTTGTCTTTAACAGTAAGAGCTTGGAGTCTTTAAAGGGAACTGATATTAGCCTACTGCATAAGAATTTATTTATTTAAGCTAGCTGACATGACGTAAGCCTGAGCATCTTTCATAAAGAGGCTTCAGAAGAGGAGCAACGCTTATTGTGGCAAGCTGGCTTGAATCACAAATAAGGATCAAATGTTCATATACTAAAACCAGACTTGCAGAGATGCTGAGCACAGGTCATAGCTCACCACTGAAGAGAACACAGGACAAAAATGTACTGCAGAGCGGATGGAAAGAAACTATAAAATGAAGAGATTATTTCAACCCATTTAAAAACTGAAGATGTGGTTTAACTGATCGATGGAGCAAGGCAACCATGCAAGAGCACTCTTCTGTCATTTGTCGAGCTCTACAGCGAATCAGTCTAATCACATACAACTGCTGGTTTTTGGTTCAGTCTGTATTTAAATGGTGACATGATGAATCTACAGATTTTATTTATCAAATAGTAACTTGCAATGGTAAACTCAAAATGGTAACTGTCTGTTAGCACTTCCTCAACCTCATTTTAACATGAAAATGTTACAGTGAGTTTGCAGGGCATGAATGGATCCTGGAATGGCCCAAGTTTAAATGATATGGACTGTGTGCACTTCATTTTTTAAATTTTTTTTCTTTAACATGAATGAAATCACTGTTATTCTAGCAATAAGGCAGCTTTATTCTGACTGAAGAACAGATTAGGGAAGGGGTTACCTGTTGTTTAATTTTGCTAAGAATGTTGACTTGATACTTTTTGTCAAATTCTTGATTATAGTCAAACTCAATGCATCTCTCTCATATGGTTAATTCAGTGGTTTAGTGACTCAACCCATTCAGATACCTTGTGGAAGAAAATGGGTTGGTTGTGTTCAAACCATAACATTGAGTTATATGAAATTAGGCATGCATACAGTGTGCTTAGCATCAGCCCTATTGGCTTTTGCATTTTTTCCATCCATCCATGTTTTACATGATCTCTGCTCCTATGTGTGTATGTTGGGTTTTTTTTGTTTTGTTTTGGGGTTTTTTCTTCAATTCATGCTGGTGTTTGTCCTCCTAACAACAATCCTTCACTACAGCCTCAGATTGTGATGCTTTTGTTCATTTTCCTGTAGATAAGAGGACTGTAATTTTCTATAACACTGAAGACAGAAAGATAAGGGAACATTATTTTTTCGTTTCTAAGATTTCTTCCATTTCATCCTGCCCCTGCCAGCTTTCAAATGTTTTCAAGCTGTGGGACTGACTATTAGGGTTTGTATCACTAGTCAAGTCATCATTTGATTATTTAACTGGATGTTAAACTGTTATGCCGAAAATCAATTAACATGTACAGATCAGTTTTTGTTAGGATTATATTAAGTTTGATTTGATTGTACAGATCTGTTAGGAAAAAAAATAAAAGTTCTTGAAAGTGGTTTCAAATTGTCTAGAAGCGCCTCGTTTTCTGTTTTCTTGTAGTATAAATTGTTTATACTGCTTTGGCATCATCTCAGAGTGTAGTGGTTAACACGCACTGAGCATGAATCACAAAGATAACCACCGTTGTGATATTCATCATCTGAGGTCTAAGATTATGTCAAGCCAGCTAAGAAAGTTTGGCTTTGTTGAACTTAGTTTGTTGTATACCACGCTCACCGAAATAATTCTGGGACAATATAATTTAATTTATACAGTCCCAATCAAAAGTTTAAGACTTGAAAAGACATCTGAAAAATGGCAAAAAAAAATATCATACTTTGCATAGTTGGAGCTTAAGGATCCACGTAGAGCTTCAGCATGCAACAAGAAGAAATGGGAGTGAGACAAAACATTTGAGCATGAAATTTATTGAAAACATTTAAACTGAAACAGGCTGTTTTACAGCTGATCAAAAGTTTAGGACCATGTGCCTTTAAAAAGCCAAATCAGTGCAAAAATGTGAATTCATTGTCATTTTCTGTCAGGTAGTCACACTGTCAGGATGTTGTGATAGCGAAGGCAAAAAAGCTTTCCCTTTTTGAACATGGTCTGGTTGCTGAACTGCAATAGCGGAGTCTCTCGCAACGCACCATCGTTGCTGAGGTGGGACACAGTAAGACAGTAATTTGGATCTCCAAAAGTTGATTCTGTTCATCTGGACGTAGTGTTTTCAGTGGGAGAAACGTTTTGTCACTCATCCAAGTGACTTCTTCAGAAGCTACATCCAGATGAACAGAATCAACTTTTGGAGATTTACTTACCTGGATGATTGAGCAGGCATCAAGAAAGTACCCTGGGGGTTATAGAATAAAAAGGTCAAGTGGAAGACACCAAAATTTCACCAGCACTGAAATGGAGGATCCAGTTTGCTGTGTCAAGACACTGGCTGATACTCAACCCAAATTAGGGCCTTGACTGGTGCCGACTGCAGCCCCATAGCCATCACACAGCATCTGAGACCGAATGGCTTCAAAAACATAAAATGTCTTCAAAGGCTTTGTCTCCTTGAACGCCACAGAGCTGACCGTTTGGACTTTGCACCAAACATGAGACATGAAAGGTGGAAGAAAGTTTTAGTCTCTGCTGAGGAAAATGTAACCTTGATGGTCCTGATGGTTTCCAAGGTTACTGGCATTACAAGCAAATCCCACCAAAGATGTTTTCTACACAACACAGTGGAGGGGGCACCATAATGGTCTGGGTTGCTTTTTCTTTAGTGGAACAGTGGAGCTTCAGGAAGTGCAGGGGCATCAAACGGCCGCTAGCTATGAAGAGAACATCATGACTGAGGGCTCTCATCTGTGTGGTAACGACTGGGTTTTTCAACAGGACAACGCAATGCACAAGCAGGACAAGGGACTTCTTCCAGGAGAATACCATCACTCTTTTGGACCATCCTGCATGTTCCCCTGATCTAAATCCACTTGAGAACCTTTGGGGACGGATGGCAAGGGAAGTTCACAAAAATGGACAACAGTTCCAGACAGTAGATGCCCTTCTTGCAGCCGTCTTCGCCCCCTGGAGAAATGTTCCCATTCACCTCATGGAAACGCTTGCATCAAGCATGCTGCAATTAATTTTAGATGTGATCAACAATAACGGTGGAGCTACTCATTACTGAGTTCATGTTTTGAACTCTGATTGCTGTTTTGGGGGGTTTATGGGTTTTTTTGGAGGTGTGGTCCTAAACTTTTGATCAGGTGTAAAACAGTAAATCAGTTTAAGCATTGTTTATGATAAATTGCGTGCTTAATAAAATGTTTTTCTCGCTCTCATTTCTTCTTGGAGCTTGTTAAGATCCAACCATGCAAAATATGATTTTTTGCCATTTTTCAAGTGGTCTTAAACTTTTGATCAGGACTGTATTTATCTGACGCTGCCAGGTTGCACCTCAGACTCAAGGAGCTCAATGATGCCCTGGTCCACATGTGGGAGGGGATCCCCCAAGACACCATGTGTTACAGTCCCTAAATTTAAGTATCATCTCATGAGGATTTGGCTCAGGCATGCATACATACAAGCATGTGGGGTCCATACAAACTACTGTGCAACATTTTAAGTTGTGGCAACGCTGGATCTTTTTTTTCTTTTTCTTTTTCACTTCAATTTTCAAGGTGTCTTTGAATTCAGCCCTCTGTAGATTGATCACTTTAATTTCCTGACTTTTGTTCCTAACATTATCCAGCCCATATACAACATGATTCCTCCCACCCCTTTACGATCTGATGTGTTTTGTGAAATTGTGTTTTGTGAAGTGATTGATAGCTTATGGATAGTGAAAAATATAACAACAGGGGTAACAGCTCAAAGTAGTTGAAAGTTTGAATCTGAAACAAAAGGTTGTGAATAATCAGCTAAAATAGTTCGCCCAACGTTTTAAGAAATAGAGCTAAAACTATCGATGATAAAGGACAAAAGAGTTAAAAAAATATTTATGTTAGACACCAACATCTAGTTGAAACTGAATAAACCAGAGGATGGATATTTTGATCCCAAAAGGTGACTGCTGAATTATTTTGACTACAATTGTGAGCAAAATTAAGTCATACAGTCTGTTCCTCAAAATATTAATACCCACAAGTCAGACAAGCAACAGCCAAGCCTATGTTAATTATTCAGTTAATAGTAGCTTTGAGTCTCTGGCCAATCTTGTTAAAAAACAAACAAACAGAAAAACCCATCAGCTCGCTTGAAACTTGCAAAACAAATTCACGATGTTTATTGTTATTTTGCATACCAGTTCATGATGTGGTTTCAGGTAAGTTATGAACGCCAGGCTGGGAGACAGAAACTATGTTTTGCTCTTCAAACATAAGATTGGTCGCATCTGAAAATCTTGATTTAAATTGACGCTTTTCCAGTCTTTCCACATTTCTTTCTGTTCCATAAGCTACTTCAGCTCAAATTTATCTATTTCGGTCTTGCAGTATCTCAAATACACATTTTTCATCATGTAAGACATCGAAAGACTTTATGATGAAAGACATTTTCAATCTACACCAGAGTTACACTCCACAAATAAGATAACTCTTTGTTGTCACTGCACAGTCATACTTAACGAAACTGGAAAACTGTCCCATGTCGGCACTAAGCACTACTAAACACAACATGGAAGAAACTGAAGTTGGTGAAAATATGGGTTTTTTTGTTGTTGTTGTTGTTTTTTTGTAAATTACCTTCCCTGTTAACACTTAAAGTAATTGATATATTATTTCTTAAATGTTTTAACAAATAATATTGCACAGGTATGGGTATGTCTTTTAGTTTGAAGATCAGCGTATTTCATGGCTAACGTCATACATCCGGTAGCCAGCTGAATTTTAACGTCATTTCTGCTGGTACGTGTGTAGCTACTGTATTCCCGTTCTAATGTTAAAAGCTGCTGTCCTGCTGGTCAGCTGTTCTTCCTCTATCGCGTGGAGCTTTGTGTGGATACTGTCTGTTTAACCGGACATCGGGGTCTCTGTGAGTTTTCCAAGCATTGCTCTTATGTTTTTTTACCCCATGTCGAAGGACAAGTTTAAAATACATAGCTTTAACTGTCGGATTGTTGTGTATGCTTGCTTACTTTACCGCTTATCTTTGTAAACAGCAGCTTGGCGATTTCTTAAAATGTTGTTTTGAACAGTATGATTTCTTGCGAGGGAAATGTACTACGTGTTCTTTTAGCATCTGAAATCCGATGAAACATTTTGAAAGTGTCTTAATTTAGGTTTGATGATGCGACTGCGAATCACTTACCGAGGCCTTGGAATGACGATTCCCTGCTCGGAGGACCCTATGTACCTGGTAGTGATTAGTTAGCCAATACAGCTAACATATCGGTGCTAACCCTAGTTTAATTAAAGGGAGCTCAAAATGTTACCCAGTTTTACCTAAAGTAACCCCCCCACCCCCGCCGTTTTTCACTTAAATTGCGTTAGGATAAAGACTTAATATTACGAGCAAATTATACATTGAGAGTTGGACCGTTAGCTAGTTAGCAGCGACCTAGTCTGTTTAGAGCACATATAAACCCTGCTACGGTACAGCAGCAGCGATATCAGACCCCCGTTAAAAAGCTGTGCTACATTCTAAACTTCTGGGGTTTTAACATGTGACAGTCCACTGTTTCATTGGTCTGACCCCGTTTGAATGTGCATGAACTCCACATTTAGGCTGCATTGAACTGGATTTATCAGTTCAAAATATAGGAGTCTCAGCGCAGTTGCTGATGGAGCATAGGGTTCATCCGTTATTACCGCGAACATCCGTCAGCCTTTATGAACGCATCTGCTGTTGTACTATCACAATATCTGTCATTTCTGCTAGGGCTGCAACTGTCAATTTTTTATTTTTAGTAATCGGCTATTCTTTGGATTACTCCATCAATTAATCGAGTAATTGGATAAAAGTAATTTTTGCGCTATTAATGAGCAATAATGAATATTAAATAGAATAGAATAGCCTTTTCTTGTCATTGCACATGCATAACGAAATTGTAGGTGCTCCGTTCAAACTATGCATGGATAAAAATATAAATGGTAGGACAGTAAGAATAAATAACAAAACAAGAGGAATATATACAAAGCAGGAGAAATGCACACATTAGAGGACACAAAGAAAAAACACAATGAGCTGTTAGAAATGGCAATGTTTTAATAATTTAACTGCACAACAACATCTCTTAAAACAACTAATATAGTATTTTGTTGTATTAAAATAGTTGTTTGTTTTTTTTAAAGAAAACATTTTCGTAAATGCAAAAATAAATAAATAATCTCAAGTATGGTAATATAAAATAATATATACATGCAACGAAAAATAAGGCATAAAATAAAATTGCCTGTACAGCACGGTGATTAGCACATTTGCCTCACAGCAAGAAGGTCCTGAGTAACTATGTGTTAGACTGGGCACCCAGACCTGTACCCTGCCTCCTGCCTCTGCCACCATGACAAGGATAAGCGGAAGAAAGTGGATGGATGTCTTCTTGGAAGGCTTTCTTACATTAATATGTTGCAAAAATAGTTTTGTGTTGCATCTGCTGGATGACATAGATTAAGTGTGTTTTCATATGTATTTGTTTTGTGCATGTGTTTCTGCGTATTTAAGTGTGTATGTGAATATGAGTTTGTGTGTCTGTAAGCCTTAAAAGAGTGTGTGTGGTGGCTGCAATGAAGAAAAGCAAGCATATCAGCATTCTGACGTTTGCCCTGTGCATTGATGTATAATTTTTTTGTTGCTGAACAAACATTATGATGGTGTAGATGTTAATCATGTTAATAATTCACTGTCCAAACCAACAGCCCCAGGTCACTGGCTCAGAGTTTTTTGGAGGAAAAAGCTGTTGTGAGATAATATTTTATATTATTTCACTTTAAATCTGAAAAATAACTTTACAAAACCCTTGAAATAAATATGGTCTAAACTCACAAAATATGGTCTCTAAACTCGCCCGTTTATTGCAGGTGTCGCAGGTCACTGAGATGGAAAGTGGGACTTCTGCCGTCAGCCTTCAGCAAGCGGCGTAATTAACTAAGTCTGATACACGGTTTAACCGTCCATCTGCATATTTTAAAGATATCCCACTTAAGTGGCTTTATTTTAGATTTTTGCTGTGTCAAACAAATGGTGGTGAATACAGCTACAAAGTTTGCTTTTCTTCACATCAGAGTTCCACCTCTCAGCTCTTCGTGGTGTAAACAGACTCTGGCTCCATGTTAAATTATGCTAGAGTCATCGTCGCTGCTGCTGTTCTGTCAGTCTGTTGGAAAAACTGTGTGGGCTTAATATTGTGAAACTTTTTATTCACATGCTACTCCTACATATGGTTGTATTCCAGGTCTGTTTTTAGTCACAAAAGTTACAGAGTGATGTATCAATCGAAGCAAATAATTTGTGTCAAGGATTTTTTATAATACAGTTATTTGAATTACTAGATGACTGGTTGCTACACTAATATCTGCACAGTTCAAATAACTGTCTGCACAGGACAGGGCTGTAGATTAACATTGTTAGCTCATAGTACTGGTGGTAACAAGGTTGCCAGTTTTGTAGCACAGAGCAAAAAGTTGTAGTGCAAGCATGAAATGTGGTGGGGGTTTTTTTTAACATTGTGTCTTTTAAATATCTTGTTTGACACGACATAAGAATTGTTTGATTTTCTCCTTTTTTGCTGCTTCTGAGCAGTAGTGACAAAATAAAAGCTGTGCTTTAGCATCGTAAATCAGCCATGGAAAGTCATTTTTTCACTTGCTGTTGTACTTGTAAACCTTTCCTTTTCTTTCAGACGTACCTTCATTTGGTGCAGGTTGTGTGTTTGTTTTGTCCTGATGGGCTGGTTTGAAATATTGCTCCATTCTTTTCAGCATGAAAATACGCTTCCAAATTCCAACTCCTTCTATAAGGACCCCCACACAAGATCACTTGTGGTCACTGCACCGAGTGTTCTGATTACCACAGGGATCACTGTTGCCTTCACCCTCCATATCTTCTTCAGTTCTTCTCTGAGGCCTTGGTACTTCTTGAGCTTCTCGTGTTCCTTTTTCCTTATGTTGCTGTAACTCAGTATAACAATCACTACAGCCATCTTCCTCTACTTGTCTACCACTCCTATGTCCAGGTTGGTTAGCCATCATCGGTTTGTCTGTCTGTATCTGAAGTCCCACAGGATCTTAGCTCATCATTCTCAACCACCCTAGGAGGCGTGTCCCATTTTGACCTCAGGACTTCTAGGTTATACTCTGCACAGATGTTTCTGTTCACTATGCCGGCTGCTTGGCAGCATCCCACGTACGCTCTGCCTGCTGGCACCCTGCTGTTATGAGCTGGATTGTCTCGGGAGCATCTTTATACAGCCTGCACCTGGGATCTTGCCTGCTGTGGTAGACCCCAGCCTCTAACAATCTTCTGCTCAGAGCTCGATTTCTCGTTCACTTCTTTCATACAGCTTGATGTCAGATATGTAGAGGAGGTGGCTGACGATTGCTCCATTCTGTAGTCGGTATCCGTAGCCAGTCTCGCAGTGGTCTCACTGAGGGATTCAGGCCTATGCAGAACAGCAGTGGGGGCAGGTTATCTCCTTGGTAGATCCCACACTTGATGTTGACTTGTGCAGTTGGTTTGAAGTTGACCTCTAGTATTGTTCGCCCCATCCCCTGAAGGCATCAAAACTATGAATGAACAGATATGGAATTATGTAGTAAACAAAAAAGTGTGAAATAACTCAAAACATGTTTTATACATGTTTTGATTAAATTCTTCAAAATAAATACTCTTAAGTGAAGTCAAAGTCAAATAAAATAGGATGAATGTGCAATTTAAACTAAGGCTTAAAAATGTATCTCTACTCTGTCTTCTTGGAAGGCTTTAAGTTTTTTACACGTGTTTCTGGGTGTTAAACTGTGCTTTGACGCAAAGTTTTTGTGCTGCTGAAAACAAGATGTTATGATGGTACAGACGTTAATTAATATTAACAATAATTCACTGTCCAACCTAAAACCCCTCAGGTCAGTGACTCACTGGCCCATATTCATTTTTATTGGCATGTGGAAAAATATGAACACAATTTAAATGAGACAGTATTTTATATTATTTCACCTTCAATCTTAAAATATCATGAAAACATTGAAATAAATCTGGTCTAGTACACACCATGCTCCCCTTTGGATTCACCCCTGTTCACTTCAATTTAAAATAGGATGGCTGCTGCCAGCCAGGCTGCCTTTATACAGCTAGTTGCAGCATTTCCGAACCGTAATCATATACAGGTCTCAAAACTCACAACAAAGTCACCCTGACACTACTCATCTCCACTCATTCCATGATGCCTGCACTCTCTTTTTATATTTCTGATGCACTTCTGGTTCTTTTTCCATGGTTGATCCCAGGTATCTACCTTCACTACCTCTACTCCTTGGATGTTGACCTTTTCACCTGTCTCCGTCTGAAGCTGGTTTTATGGTCGAGCAGAAGCAGTGTGTTCATTGTCAGCTTCAGTCCCCTCAGCCCCCTCTGTCTGCAGGGAGCTCTGCTGTCAGATGGAAGATATGCAGGCTACTTTTGCTCGTGTTGTTAGTCTGTCGGGCAGCCTCGGAGAAGAGCAAATATGTAACATCCAAAAAAAAGTGAAGTGAAACAGAGTGTTAGAAATAATGAAACGTGTCCACTGCAGCCCTCGTTTGTGCTTTTCAAGCTGTTTTTTGATCTTTGAAGTTCTTTTTTTCTCCTCAGTTCTCCTTTTCCCAGTAAACTCCACTATACCATAAAACCAGCTTTATTTATACTCATGTATTCAGTTTTGCTCCTACTGACTTTCATTCCTCTTCTCTCCATTTCATACCTCCACCTCTCCAGGCTCTCTTGCAGCTGCTCCTTGCTCGCTGCAGATCACAATGACACCTGTGAACATCATAGTCCATGGAGTATCACACTATCACCACTGTAAACAAGAAAAGGTTAGAACCATTTTGTTATTCCACTCTTACCAGTCACCGTTTGTTCCTCCCAGTTCTTCAAGTACATGTTTACCTTTGCCATTTCATTTTCTCCCCTGCAAAATCTACTTCCATGTCCTTCCTCATGTTAACATCATACCCAGCCAACACCTCATCACCTTTGTTCCCTTCATCTACATGCCCATTGATGTAAGCTCCAGTCATCACTCGTCTACCCAGGGACATTTTTTGTTACTTCATCCAACTTAAGCCTCGATTATGCTTTCCATGTCCACAAGTCTGCTGCCTGGTTTTAAGTGACATAAATTTTATAATAAGAAAGTAAAGGTGGGGCTTCGTACCAGTTTCCCATCTGTTCTTTGTGACCAAGCGGACTTGTCCAGAGAATTTCTATAACTGTGCACCAGCTACACGTGCCCAGGTGCTGAACTTCCAACCCAGTATCATGGCAAAGCATGTAACAGACATGCTGGTCCACCTTGTGGATGTCACATTTTGCCTCTCTTAAGTGTGAAATGGACCCACATACAGAAGTTGCAGTACGCTGCAGTACAAGCCGTGGTGATATTTTATTTCAAGCCAATGTGAAAACAAATGATTAAAGAGATATTACTTATACATTTAAATGTAAACAAATATCAGCCACCTTGCTTAATCTTACCTGACATAGAAGGAGCCTGAAATGTACTTCACGCCTTCCTTGGTCAGTAGTGACTTGCTGGCTGTAAATATTTAATCTCCCCTTGGTGAAACTGCAGCTTCTGTATGCGTGCTCTCCAGAATTCCTGATAATGAGCAAGAGACACAAGTCGATGTTGTCTTAATATTATGTTAGCAAATACATTTTTATACTTAATTTTCTTACATAGGCAATTTATTGTCTCACAGCTGCTTTTTAAAAATGCATTATGTACGAGAACCTAGGAGTAGTAACTTTGTTAACACCCTTACAAAATCACCTTACAACCTGGAGGGGTCCCCAGGGATGCTGGATATTTCCTGAGATGCCTCATATGGACATTAGTAATACAATACAGCTTCATTTCCTTCTAACTGATTGAGCTAACTTTAAATTTATTAAAAACTGTCAAATACTTATTACCACCACTAAGATGATCCTGTCTGCTCTCTCTGCAGGTGGCGGCTGTCATGTAGTTCGGCCTTTTACTTCATGGATTTTGAGTCTTGAGAATTTTGAACATTTAGTTTTTGTCACTATTTGTCTAAGTTCCTAGACATTCTATTATACACTTAATCATGTGTAATGCAGTCCAATAATGAATAGAACTAGGTTGGGAAAATTCTTGTTTTTCTAAACTCCAATCAAAATGCAATTTGTGTTAGAATGAGAGACTGACCGAGAAAGTAGTAAAAGCAAGTAAAACCAAAGGGGCCAAAGTGCTTGTGCTGGTAACAGAAGAGCCACCCTGTCAGTAGGTTGGCAGCGCCTGAGGTAGCCAGGGCGTGAGGATGACTAGCTTGTTTAAACGCAGTAGCAGCAATGGAGGCTCCAGAAGCAGCGGAAATGGGGGTGGGGGTGGCAGTGGACAGGGGCAGCTTAACAATAGCAGGCCAAGCCGACAGGTCAGACGCCTGGAGTTCAACCAGGCCATGGAGGACTTCAAGACCATGTTCCCCTCTATGGACTATGAGGTGATAGAGTGTGTGCTGCGATCTAACAATGGAGCTGTGGATGCTACCATCGACCAGCTGCTGCAAATGAGCATTGACGGACAAGGCTCAGATGACAGCTCAGACTCGGATGACAGCATCCCACCAGAGGTCAGTGGAAAGGGTCCAAGGGTACAAACACCAATACCTGCTGAGCATCCCCTGCATTTAAATGCACATTAGGGTTCTGGTGATGACCAGGCTTGTTTGGATTTGCACATGTCTTGCATTCAGAAACGTGAGCAAGAAATGTGACGTTTTGAGAAACATGCGCATGCAATGTATATAATGCAAAAGCACAATATTATGATGTTTGAACTTTCTTTGATGGTACAGAGCATAGTGGCTCAAATCACATGATAATGGCAAGGCAACACATGGTAAAATGCATCTAGGAATAAAGTAATAACCAGGTTTAAAGTTCAAGTGTTTAAGTTCCATGTGAAGGGATTAAAGGTTACAAAAATCAACGTATGGGAAGTTTAAAAACCAGGTTGCTGTCTAACAGGATACCTGTAAAAGCAGTCACTGAAAATTTCAAGATGGCTCTGAAAAAAGAATGAATACATGTGATGAGATTTCTCAATCACATGTATTCATGTGAGTTTTAGAAGTTCTGTTCATACAAAATTGTATTTTTTTTATTTTTATTTTTTAAAGAGAATCTGTTCTATAATTGGCTTACAGCCAAAGACTGGAACTGCAGAAATGTCCATTTTTTTGACAAGTTGTTGTATTGAATCAGATGTTCTTGTCTAGGATGTGGTCATATGCATGAAGGCACCATGACAAGTATAACAATAACACGATGCTGGTCAGTCTTTTTACTGAAAAGAGCATAGCTACTCAGTTCAAGATCAAGAACTTTTGCAGTAACTTTTAGTTTATTTAGCTGAAAAAATGGAAATCTAGCTGAAGGCAGCTTAAATCAATCAAAGCACCTAATCAAACAAAACTTGTGTTTTCTAGATATTGGAGCGAACTCTGGAGCCTGACAGTTCAGATGAGGAGGCACCTCCAGTTTACTCTCCACCAACATATGACATGCACATTTATGATAGGAAATACCTAGAAGCCCCACCAACACTATCTCCACGGTAAGTAACCTGCTGAAGCCTCAGGCATTGCTTTTGTAAATAAAATATATCAAGGACATTTCTTCAAATTTGGCTCAAATGTCTCTTGGACTCAAAGATAAATTGTTTTTTTTTCTAGGTCAAAAGTCAAGGTCACAGTGACTCATCAACATGAGTCCATATTTCAAGAATTCAGATTCTAGTTATAACAAAAAAGTGAAGTGATAACATTTCCCCAGGTTAATGGTCAGTTTCACTGTAATATCACAATGCAGACACATTTTTCAGAGTGGACATGGGTCCCTAAAATATCTCAAAATATCTTAAGTATTCATTAAAGCATTTAATTGTCTGGGTGGGTGTTTCAGTCGTTGCAGTCACTTCAGTGTTGCTATTTTCACAATTTCACAAATTAGAGCAAACGATGCCTCTGTGCTGTGTATTCGAGGTGTTTTAGATTAAGAACAAACAGCTTCCATATATGTATATATGATCATGTTATTTGCTAATAAAAATGTTTTAAAACCAGTGAAATCCTTCTAATTTTTATTGACTGTATAATAGAAACATAAAAAATGATCTAAATATGTGGCAAAGAAACAAATAAACATTGTACGTCTACCAAAACGTGGCCACAGTTGTAGTTGTGTTCATCCTTTACAGTGTTTTTATGCTCGCTGCATGCCTCTTGTCGTGGCTGTCATACACCGATTTTGACGTTTGGCACGCTGGATGGTTGAGCACACACTGTGGCCGAGTAGGGTATTTTTTTTATTTTTTATTTTTTATTTTTTTGTCCTTCCCCAAGGGCAAAGTCTTCCAGGTTTGACTTCCCCTTCCTGTCTCAGCAACTATTTCACAGTGTTGTCTGAGTGGCGCCACCTATCATTCAGGAGAATGCTGCAGTCCCTTCCTGTACCTTAACAGCGGGCATACTGGAGTGACTGTGATGATCATGTGGTGGCAAGTGAAGCAACCAACCAGAGATTATACTGGTGACCTTGGTTGTGCTTTTGTCCTTCAGCAAACTGTGGAGGGTTGTAAAGTACAAAGGCTTTGTTCAAGGACAAAGGACATGGTTACGTAGGCTGAGTCCTTTGAAGGAACCAACCCCTGAATTTGCAGTGTTTAAACACAAACGGCCCAGTACAGCTGTTGTGTGGTTTTCCTTTTGTGTTTTTGATCTTTTGATGTTTTGTTTTTCCCCCTTATTGTTGTTTCCTTTTGATACCTTATTTTTACTTCCAGGCCTACATTTCAGACAACCAGCAGTTGACCAACACATACCATCCACATAAGGAGATGCATTCTTTTAATTTTTACAATTTTTTTTATGTATTTATTTTTTGGAGGATTGCACATGTCTATGTACGCTGAATACCCTTAGTCCTTCAATCTGTGTAGCAGAATAACTATGCAAACTGACACAAAAGCAGTGTCATCCCCCATAAGAGTCCTTTCCTTTCAGAGAGTGTATCCCCTGAGGAGGGTTTTTTGTGGGGTAAAAGTATCTTCCTTTTCATGTAGACCTTGGTCCATGCAATTGATGAAGTTTTCTCTGACGCTTTGTGCTGCCGAGAAAAGTTACTGCGATGTGAAACTTTGTAACTATTATTGACTTTATGCATTGCTTTAAGTGGCCATTTTTAAAAAAGGAAAATCAGAATAGGTGTTTCTCCAGTTACCACTATATGTGAAGGACCGTGTCACAGGGAATTCGTAGAACCTTTTTGTTGTGAGGTGAATGTCCTGCTTGGCTGGGGCCTTTCTGTGTGGAGTTTGGTCTGGTTTTTCTGACTTCCTCTCACAGTCCAAACAGACACATGTTAGGCTAATTGTCGATTAGACAAGTAGTTCAATAGTAAAACTCTAAAAGCACCATGCAAATGCCAGTGTGGGCCCGATCCTGTGCTGCTCCTTTAACATCTGTATCAGCAGCTATGATAATTCATCCAAAGATTATTTACTGTAGTACAATGATGCAGAGACATTTAAATAGTTATGGGGTGACAACAGACAATACCATACAGCCCAGCACCTTTTGTGACTTGAACCAAAGGCAGCATAAGATTGTATGTTATATGCAAACACTGACAATGCTTTAAAGACCTAAACCAAGCAAAGAATTGGCACGTCTTAAAATCGAATTAGCCTGTTTTAATTGTTTGACAGTATTATAGATTGTGTCTAGGCCACATTTGCAAACACTCAACAGGCATTTTCTCATTCATAACATCATTTTCCTGTTCAGATATATGGGGGAAAATAGATGTTTCTTGTCTCTAGCACTCCCTAGTTATTATTGTGAGAGCACCATATAAAGGATTTAAATAATTAATAATAGTTTCAGATAGAGACAACTTGAAAATGCAACTGGTAGATTTACTAATCTGTCCTGTTACTCCATGGACTCTCCTAGATCTAAAGCCCAGCCTCCTTCAGCTCACCAGCAGGTCAGAAGCTACCGTAACTGGAACCCTCCATTGCTTGGAAATCTCCCTGATGATTTTCTACGGATTCTTCCACAGCAGTTAGACAACATTAAGGTAAAAATGGGATTGTTTTTTCCCAAGCGTTCACGAGATGGCTCCTTTTTTTTTCTTCTTATTGTTAAATACTGTTAATACCATTAATGTCTTTTTCCTATGTTGGCCTTGTTTTTTTGTTGTTTTTTTTGTTTGCTTGCTTTGTGATACTGTAATATGTATGTAGTTAAACAAACAAAAACAAAATAAACCTATCAGAGACAGAGAAAAGCCTTACGGAGTGGCTGAATTAACAATCTGGGACATGCTTAAAAAGAAGTATTTGTTGGTTAAGAAAACACCTTGATAACATATCCAAGTCAAGAACGTTGTCAAGGAGGTAGTGTGTCAGCCTTCACTGACCGAAGATTGTGTTCTGACAGCCACATCAGAAATGTTTGGCTAAGTTAATTATGTTAATTATATTACTGGGGGCAAGGAGGAGAACATCTGGTGTAATTCAATGCAATTCAATTTTATTTATAAAGTGCCAAATCACAACAACAGTTCCCTCAATGCACTTTATATTGTAAAGTAGACCCCACAATAATACGTACAGAGAAAAACCAAAGAATCATATGACCCCCTGTGAGCAAGCACTTTGGCGACAGTGGGAAGGAAAAACTCAATTTTAACAGGAAGAAATTTCCGACAACGGATGTATCGCCAGATATGTTATTTAAATATAGACGTTTGGTATCCACAGAAATGTCAGAATCTCAGCTAAAAGCGTACAATACCATTTAAACAACCACCAAACAGCAAACAATTAAAGAGCAGGTAAATCCACAAAACGATGTAAACACAAATCGCTGATCGTTCACCCGACATGCTGTCGGGTACTGAAATCCAACCTCTCACAGATTCTGAAACTGCAGGTTTCGTTGTCACGTTTTCATCACAGAAAAGTTTGTTTTTCACTTTCTTTTTTGTGATATTCTTTTTATTTCTTTTGTTGATGCAAAGACAACTTTAAAAGCATCACAAACATTAAAAAAAAAAAAACAAGCCAAACGGAAACAGTGAAAACTGTAGTGGCTTACTTGAAAAGTAGTTACCCTGGTACAAACAATAGCAACCCTTTCTTCAATGGTAGGTGCTTAAACTTTCAGCCATTTTCTTGTAATGGCAATAAATTTTGTAGTACATCACCCATATCCATAGTAGTGTCACGATGAGTTGTGTGGCTGTCAGTGGCTGGACCCACGTGCAGGACTCGGAGACAAAACATTAACTTAAACGACAGCTTTATTTGCTGGTGAGTCACCCTTGGCGATACATAAACAACAACTTAAACTAACTAGACTGGAGATGCTGAAGGTAGACGACAATGAATACACACACAACAAACGTGGAGGACGCAACAACTGGCAGAGAAAAAACACAGGGCTTAAATACATACTGAGGTGATTAGGGAATGTGAAACAGGAGGAGAGCACAGCTGGGACTCATCAGACATGACAAGACAAGGGGAGGCAAAACTCAACACATTGACATAGTACACAGACTTTCAAAGTAAAACAGGAAACTGAACAGATGTGGACTAAACTAGGGGATACAGTGACAGAACAAGAGACACACTGACAGAAATGACTGTATACTAACAGAAGTAACACAGAACCACAACCTAAGAAGGAGAACACAAGAAATGCCAAGGACCTAGGGAGTTAGGAATACTAGCGACAGAAATCAAACCCAAGAGAATCAAAACACATCATGAAATCAAAGATAACTAATACAAACAGAAAAACACTGAGTCACAGACTTAGGACCGTGACAAGTAGTGCATTTAAAAGGAATCTTAACACCAAAAACATTCTCTATGTTATTGTGGATTTCTTTCCAGTAACCTCTAATGATACAGGATTCCCAGAAAATATGACCATGAGGGCCTCCTCTAGTCCCACAACGTCTCCAGTTGACATCTCCACTGCCCAGATGTCTTTTCTGAATGGGTGTGAAGAAAAATCTCAGTCTTCTTCCAATAGAACTCTCACCATGTATTTGTGAAAGTCCAATGAAGCTGCCATACGTTTCCCAGGTTTCTGCTGGAGCCTCAGTTCAGCCTCGCACTTCTTCCTTATATAGTCCATATTTCCTTGTTGAGACAATTTCCATTATAAAGTCTGGAAATCACTTTAAAACAATGTGCTGGTTTCATTAATGACAGGAAAGCCACCAAAAATCCCACATTATAACCACTCAGGGCATTTTTTTAAAAAATTTTTGGTTAAAGTAATGTCTGACTTGTAGGAATTTGTAAAAGTCAACTTATTCTAAACCGTACTAATTTTAAAGCTTTAAAACTCTTAAATGACTCCTTGTGGAGAAATGATTTATAGCATGTGAGGCACCTGAGGGTCCAATTTTTAAATCTGTCATCACTTTTGTTCAGTACAAAGTCAGAATCGCACCATCTCAACGTTTTGGATGGATCCTCTAGTTTAGAAGTGCTCATTACACCTTTCAAGGTGTTAAACTGGCAGTCCTGATAGGGGGTTTTCTGAAACCGTCAACTCATCCTGAAATTTTACTATCAGCTAGGAGGGCCATAACAGGGAACACCTTACACAGTAATAACAAGTTACAGTAGTCCATCCTAGAGGTAATAAATGCATGAACTAGTTTTTCTTTGTTACTCTCAGCCAGGATATGTCTCATTTTTGAGACATTGTGCAAATAGAAGAAAGCAGTCTTACATATTTGTTTAATGTGTGCATTGAACAATATATCCTCCGCAATTCCTCACAGTGTTACTGGAGGCCAAGGTAATGCCATCCAGAGTAAGCTTCTAGCTAGATGCCAGATTTCTAAGATTTTTAGGGCCAAAGTACAATAACTTTAGCTTTATCTAAATTTAGAAGCAGGACCACCGTGCCAATTAGAAGTGGCACAGTGGTTAGCACTGTTGCCTCATCGCAAGAAGGTCCTGAGTTGAATTCCACAATCAGGCCGTGGTCTTTTTGTGTGAATTTTACATGTGTTTGTGTGGGTTCTCTCCAGGTAATCCGGAGGCCACTCCCGCTAATTTGTTAATTGGAAACTCTAAATTGCCCAGAGATGTGAATGCAGGTGTAAGTGTGAATGGTTGAATATGTGTTAGCTCTGCAACAGACTGGCGAACTGTCCACGGTATACTTTGCCTCTCACCCTAAGACATCTGCGATAGGGTCCAGGCGCAGCTTTCCCAGCAACCCTGAAAAGGATAAGTGGAAGAGATGTCTTTACATCTGTATGACATTCCTACAGTTTAACTATCTGGCTATCTGGCTTCACGGATAGATAAAGTTGGGTGTTATCTGCATAGCAGTGAGAATGTATGCATACATTGCTATACCTAAGGGAAGCATGTATAATGTAAACAGAATTGGTCCTAGCACTGAACCCTGTGACTCTCCATTTAAATGAACAAATTGGAGTCTGTTAGGTAGAAATGATTCAAACCATTGCAGCGCAGTACCTGTAATACCTACAGCATGTTCTAATCGCTGTAATAAAATATCATGGTCAACAGTATCAAATGCTTCCGGCTACACTAAGGTCTAGCACGACAAGCACAGAGATGAGTCTCAGATGACTGTCAGAGGCCATAAGAGCATCACCTTCACTAAAGCTGTACTCTGTACTTTGATGAGCTCGGAAAGCTGACTGAAACTCTTCAAATAAATGATTTCTCTGCAGATGATCAGTTTACAATAGAGTTTACAATAAGTCTTTCAAAAAAATGTTCAGATAAAAGGAAAGGCAGCTAGGTTAAGTGATGGCTTTTGAGGAAGTGATTACTGAAGTTAACTCAGAGAGATAAATTGGAGAAAAACAGTCTAAATAAATATTTGTGGTACATAATGTTAAGTCTGTGAGATTATGAGTATTTTTTTCTCTTAATGGTTAAAATTTATTTTGTGAAGAAGTTCATGAAGTCATTACTAGGCAATATCAAACAAACGGTTGGCTCAACAGAGCTCTGACTTTTTGTCAGCCTGGCTACAGTGCTGAAGAGAAACGTGGGGTTGTTCTTATTTTCTTCAATCAGTGCTGAATAGTGGGATGTTCTAGCTTTATGGAAGCCTTTTTATACAGCAGCACCAAACTAGCTACAGATTTTTCAAGAGTGCAGAGCTGGATCTCCAGTTTAGTAATCCTGGCCTCTGAAGTTGTAAATGGGCTATGTTTATTACAAGTATCGTTATTACTCAAGGAGGCTGAGGAGTAACTAAAATCTGACCGAGCAGGAAAGTGCAGGAGGCACTATGACCTGCGAGATAAAGCTTGCTGACACTGGGCATGACATTTCATTCCAGAATGGCTTGATAGTCTGGAGATTTAATTGTACACTGCATAGATTCAAGACACCCTGTGTCACATGCAGCAAAGCATCCCCAGAACATGTCCATGCCTCCTCTGTTTTTCACTGTAGGTTCAATGGGTTTTTTTTTTCTTTGCTTCATTTCTACCCCTCGACTGTTAAAGGCTGCTGTGGTATTATCGTCACCCCACTGGGCGGTGTGGACACTCAAGTTTGTAAATGAAATAACTTGAGAACAAAGTGATGTAAGAGCTTCAAATTGACACCATTGGTGTGTCAAGTGTGTGACGAGAATTTTCAAATTGATCCCACAGGTGCATCTACTAAAAGTATTGAACAAGTTTGAATCTCAGTGACTTTGGTCTCAAAGTCAGCGTAAACTTTCTGAAATTCTTGTGAGTATGAAGCTTGTCCCAGGCTATCGCACAGCTAACACGGAGAGACAGACAACCATTCACACTCAAATTCACACTTTTTGAATTTAAAATAATAATAATAAAATTATAATTTTATTTCATTTTTTTCTGTCACCACTGAACTTTTTTCTTCTTTAGTGGAAAATGATCAACAGTTTTGTTCACATCTGTGTACCCTGATTAAAAATTAGACCCCCCCAAACAACTGCTCTGTTTTTTACGTGAAATCGTGTGTTGTTAGTATTTATCCTCCCCATTGTCTTTTACCGCCTCATCCTCACTTGATTTATAGACCTGCATTTAACACACAGGCACAACATTTTTTCCATCAATTTTTCTTCACATCTACCTCTTAGTTTATTCTACAATAGATTTGTAACAGGGTCTTTCTGTGTGGAGTTTGCATGTTCTCCTCGTGTTTGCGTGGGTTCCCTCCGGGTACTCCGGCTTCCCCCCACCGTCCAAAGACATGCACTTTGTGGGGATAGGTTAATTGAGAAATCTAAATTGCCCGTAGGTGTGAATGCGGGAGTGAATGTGAGTGCGAATGGTCGTCTGTCCCTGTGTGTTGGCCCTGTGACAGACTGGCGACCTGTCCAGGGTGTACCCCGCCTCTCGCCCTATGACAGCTGGGATAGGCTCCAGCACCCCTGCGACCCTGAAAAGGATAAGCGGAAGCAAATGAATGGATGGATGGATATTTGTGGCCAGTGCTGGTACAAAATTTGTTTTTCATGCACTTTTCTGCTTCAGTTATTATTTTGATTACTTTTTTACATGGTTCTATGATGTAATGACGAACAGTCACAGGGATTTCATAAAAGGGTTTTTTTGTTTTGGTCTTTTTTGCATTTTTGGCATTGGTGCCACCGGTTTAGACAAAATAATAGTAATCCTGAGTACTAGATTGATACATACATTAATCCTTTTTTTTTCTCAGCAGAGCTCTCAGAACAGTCTGTCTCAGCTGTCACCGTCCTCCTCGTCAGTTTCTTCATTAAGTCAGTGGACAGTGCAGTCTGGTTCTGGGTCTGCTGCTGGAACCACTGGGGGTCCTGGTTTAACAACAGCAGCTACAGAGCAAGACAAGAAACTGAAACAGTATCTGGAAGATGAGCGTATCGCGCTGTTCCTGCAGAACGAAGAGTTTATGAGAGAGCTACAACGCAACCACGAGTTTCTCATTGCCTTAGAGAAAGGTATTCCTGTTCACAGTATACACAGAAAAAGTCTGCCATTAATGTCAACATGAGCCTGTGAGTTGCACTGCCTCGTCTTATATCTTATTGTACTTACCTGATGTATTGGAATTTAAAAAATACTTAATAAGATAATGTTAATACTGAAGAGCTGTCAAGTCCTTTTACAGTGTTGTGCACCTAGCCCATCACACTACCACAACCATGTCATATTGCTAATATGACTTGTTTATTTCATGAAGTGCAGTGTTAGTTTTACGCCAGATGTAATCTTCCATAAAGTTCAATGTTTGTCTTGTTAGACACAGAATTTTTTCCCAAAATCCTTACGGAAATTTTTTGCCAATTCTGAGATAAGCCTTTTGCCTCTTTTCCACTAGCACCTACTCGGCTTGACTTGACTGTACTCTGCTCTACTTGGTTTTGGATGATCCACCTGAATGTGGATGGGTTTGTTGGACCAAGGCAGAATGAAAGTTCTTTGTTGCATGTGACACAAACAACACAACAAGATGTTGAGGTGATGGTATAGCTGCTGCTAAACTGATGGTAAACATTTGCACCTCTTCACTGGACTTCCAGTGTGATGGTTTAACGAGACAGACGTGTGAAGTAACTGCTTATTGATGGACTTAATCCACTAAAAATGTAATCATTGACAATTTTTCTAGAGTTAAATCCACGATTGAGTGGGGAAGGAATCACAGGAGGCTGACAAAACACAAATATGCCTAAAATAGAAGATAAAAACAACTCACTGGCAAGAGCTAGCAATGTCTTGCTCGACTGGAAGCTAGATACTACCTACGTAATGGAAAACCCTAAGAACAGAAAGTCAAGTCCAGCTAAGTAGGTGATGGTGGAAAAGAGGCTTTTGCGTTCTTTATGGTCAGCAGTGGATCTTGCCTTGGAACTCTTACATGGACAGAGTTTTTACCTGGTCTCTTTCTTAGTGTCGAATTATGAGCAGTCAACTTAGTTAAGTTCAGTGAAAGTAAGGATTGAATTCCTTTAGTGTATTTTCTTTTCTTTTTTTTTTGTGACCTCCTGGATGAACCGTTGATGCTCTTTTGGAATAGCATTGGTAGACCTTCCACTACTAGGAAGGTCCACCACTGTTCCAGGTTATATCCATTTGTGGGTAATGGCTCTCACTGTGTTTTGCTGGAGTGCCAATGCTTGGTAAAGATTTGCAACCCTTTCCAGACTAGTAGATATCACTTATGTTTTTTTCTCATCTATTCTTAAGTTTCTTTAGATTATATTATGTGTTGTGTTGCCTGCATAGCCTATTTCACTTTGCCAGACAGGTTCTTGGTAAGTTAGGCCTAGCGAAATTGAACTCAACTTTCCAAAAAGGTGGTTAATGACAGTTAATTTATCATTTAAATTACTTTTTCACATAGAGCAAGGTAGTTTTTTTCCCTTAATGAATAAAAACATAATTTAAGTTCACATTTTGTAGTCAATCCAGTTACCTTTGTCTAATACTAAATAGTGACGTGGGCGAGTAGTTGACTTGCTGACTAATCATGGCTAATCGGTACCAGACTAGTTGTCTAATCAAATTATTAAAATTTTAATTGATGCCCAATGCCTGTAAATTATTGTCATAAATGTTATGCAACCATCTGCCACCAGATAGCACATTGTTTTTGAGAAATGTAATAAATCTGTGAATCTAGGCCTTATCTTTTTGTATTAGAGCATGGAGGAAATTAGCTTTCTCTGAAAGGTGGATGGCTTATCCCTTTAGCAACAGGGTAGGGAGCTCAGAGTAGAGCAGCTACTCCTCCACATTGGAAGGAGATTGCTGTAGACTCCTGGGTAAGGTGTCCCGACTGTGAATGTCCTACCAGGAGGAGACCCCGGTGTAGACCCGCAACACACTAGGGAGATTACATGTATTTGCTGGCGTGCAAAATAATCTATGTATATTTATTCGTAGATTACCATTCTTTTTCTATTATATAACATTAGAAAATTACTGACTGCAGGATTTTGTGAAAGCACACATTGTGTTTTGCTGAGGACCACTGAATGTAAACACAACTGTTTAAAGAAAACTGCACAGTGCAGAAAACTGTTTATTTTCCTTGTTTTATTTTGATTTGTTATTGCCAAGGTCTGCTTTTATGTTTAAGTATTATGCTTGGTTTGTTTTTATTACTTTGGTTAAAGTAATAAAATTTAAACGTTTGCTCTCATACAACACAGTATTAACAAAAAAGCTAAAGCTACCAAGTCTAGAGAATGCTGGAACCAAAATCTGAAAAAGGAGAACTCTCAAACACATCTGCATATGCTTGGCAGTCACTCCAAAACAAGAAATCTGTGTTCATTAAACAAAACAAAACCTATTTTGGGGTGGCTCGCATTCATGAAAAGTCAACTTCTTAGTGATAGTTCACTATAAGTAGTGGGATATAACTCTGTACGTTTATTGTGAAAGATTTGCACAAGAAGTTGCTGCATTTACTCTACAATGTGCCAGAGCTCTAACAGTTTGCCTTTCCCTGCAGAAACTGAGATTAAGAATTTAAATTTGGGTCATATTACTTTTATGCTAGAGCTCGTCACATCTGGGCAACACACATTAGTGGTCATAACATCTGCTCTCTTTTTAGATCGCTTGAAGTATGAGTCAAAGAAATCAAAGTCCAATCATTCAACTAGCTTGGAGAATTCCACAGGTAGATATCACTCATCAAGATTTCTCTGCTAAGCTACTTTGAGCTCTGTCTAAATTGTACAGAGTACTGGTTTATGTGTTTGTGCATTCACTGTGTTAGCTGCATCAATCATTTGCACTCAATATATCACACTGTGCATATTTACATTTGATATATTTGATCTTCAGATGCATAAGTGTACTGTGTGGTAGTGCTTCTGTGTATGTGTGCAGGAGACCAGTACTCTGGAGCTTCCATGGAGGCCATCTCAGATGATGCGTTCAGAGACAAACTCAAACACATGGGCAAATGTAAGTCTGCTGATTTACAGTAGTATTATTGTTTCACAATACCTACCTAGCAGGATGGCTGCTGTGTTTGCTTCGGATTACTCCTCATCCTCCACCCGACCCTGTGGCTTGTCACGTGTTCCATGATGTTGTGCTGTGGACATTTATGTGCTTTTTTGTGAAAAGGAGTTTTTCTGTTTCCTGTTCTCATGCTGGGTTCCTGGGAGGACAGCATGAGAACAGGAAACAGAAAATCTAGAGGTCTCTTTTTTTCCTCTTGTACTTTCTCATTGTAGTGTATATTTCAGTGTTTTTCTGTAACGCTACCGATCTCCGACCTGCATCCCCATGTGATGTCTGTGTTGTGTGTGTGTGTGTGTGTGTGTGTGTGTGTGGGGGGGGGGGTCCTATTTCACTGCAGGGCAACCTGCACGTGGCGAATAAAGCCTTGATTGATTGATTGATTGATTGATTGGTATTTATAGTCATTTTGTAGTTTGATTAATGGAGCAGGAAGTTGTTTTTTCACCTTCAGCAACAAGAAAGAAGCTGTTTGAAATTGCCAGAACATTTTCAGAAAAGACAAAGAGAAGAAAGTCAAAAAGGAGGACACTCCTGAAGCATCATTCGTATCCTTTATGTAAATGTGGTCAGGCTGAGATTCTTGTATTTTTAAAAAGGTTCCATTTCATGTTGTGAGGCAGTACAGTAGCTAAAACAACACATTAAATCAAAACCACTTTCAAAACTGTTATGATAATGGTTAGACTTCTAGTACACTACACACAGAAGATTTTTTTTTTACTGTTGATAGTACTTGTTTTAATGTACAGCTGTTTCTTTTCACTCCTGTTAAGTGCTAATCGGTGACTCAACTCCTAGGTCCTCCGGTCTGCATGTAGAAATACCTTGGGAAAGATACTAAACACTAAGTTGCTCCTTTAGTTGTTTGTGTGTATGAGACAAAGCACTTAAAGGCATAGAATGAAAGTCCTTTGTATTGAGACATAAAAAGCGATACAAGTCTTTTGAGTGCTCAGAAAAGCACTATACAAGTAGCATTCCACAATGGAAGAAAGAGTAAGAAGAAAAATTTAACTGAGTAGTATGTAAATAAGTAATTAGTTAAAATCGCAGAACGTTCTTGTCTTGTTTTAGTGTTTTAGTACTTAATTTGATAAGTGTTTGATTTCATAAGTCACTAACATTAAACTTTGTGTGTTGGTAGTGTTGTTTGATCATACAACAATATTTGGATACTTGCTAACCCCCTTGAGTTTCTTTTAGTACACCTGAAGGGTAAAACACCATCAACCTTGACACTCTAACACTATGTTCAGTTTAAACCAGTGTTTAAACTGAACATAGTGAATTGATATACATCTGAACTTCTGATCACAGGTGACATGAAAGGTCTAAAATTTGGCATTTTAAGCATGGTGAAACATGGTGGACAATTTTAGGCACAAGTGTGTTCAGTTGATGCAATAGAGTTGTAGGAGGCTGAGGCTGTGAGGGGAGGGCTCCAGCAAGACACTGATGACACTTCCTTTGGGGTTCGCTCACACTTTCTTTTATTCCACACTTCCTCTGGTATACCATTGCGGCCATGCTTCCCAGTTGCCAGCCAGCTCACAGCTAGTTTCCAACTGCAGAAACCAGCTTGGCTCAGCTGTCTTCCTTCGTCTTCTCTGAACCCAGCAAGCAACTGTTGGAGTAATGGGGAATGGCTGATTAGACAAAAACTGACATCTGTGTGCAAAACAAAGTGATATCTGCGTGCACTCTGGTGAAATGGCCCCATGAGGGTGGGTTTGATCTAACAGACTGGTCCATCTTTGAACAGCAGGACCTGGTGACCTTCACTTAGTCTGTCCTTTTCTACATTAAAGAAAGTGTAGAGAATGCGACAGTGACCTAAACTGTTTGCATTTTTCCTAATCGAAAATCTTGGATGACAAATGAAGTACAGGCTCTGGTCAGAATTCGTAACTCAGGCTGAGGGACAGCACTACCAGAGCCAACCTGAGGAGGGGCATCGAACTGGCCAAGGAGGGCCTATAGGAGAGTGTGGAGGCCGTCTTACTGATAACATCTCCTACCAGGTGTGGAGAAGAATCCAAGCCCTCACAAAATACAAAGGCCAGAGCCCCCCAACAGGAGCCTCAAAATTGCAGAGGAGCTCAGGCAGGCATCCTCACCAGATTGTTCAACCTTTCCCTCATTCATGCCACTGTTCCCACCTGTCTGAAGGCCTCCACTATCATTTCCATCCACAAAAAGCCTGGTATAGACCATCTCAAAAATGACAGACCTATAGCCCTCATGTCTGTAGTCATGAAGTGTTTCGAGCAGATAGTGTCTCCACCCTTTTGCCTACAGAGCAAATCAGTCCACGGACAATGCCATCAATATCAACCTTCACAGAGCACTGAGCCATCTGGAGAGCATGAAGAGCTACATCAGGATAATCTTTGTGGACTACAGCTCGGTGTTCAACACCATAATCCCGGACATCCTCAGCACCAAACTGGACCACCACCACATCCCACTTGCTTTGTGTTATTCAAAGGTTATTCAGAGGTTATTCAGAGGTTATTCAGAGGTTGTATGAAAGTACGAGGTAATTTAGTGCAGGCTAAACAGTTAGTTTGCAGTGGTGTGGTAATATTTAAAGTAATGCACTATGTTGGACTGTTGTAGGCATCTGTGTTGTTCATGGTCACTGTAACAGGCATTTTAAATTTAAACAGATGATTAATTCAGTGAATTTGACCTTTATACTAGATTTATGCTGTCTAGAGTTTGGAAATCAATCATGATAGCTCATGTAACACATGCTTGTATCTTGCTGAATTCAGTTGAAACCAAAAAGAACAATAAAACTTAGAGCAGCACAGGTTAGATGACCACAGGCTGTATACAAAATAATCTGCTGGAGCACACAACAGAAATCGCTGTGAATGATTTCTAAGTTACTCCTCGCTGCACCACTACAATTGATCTTAGGTTTCTCACTCCTGCTGAATCCCACTTTAGCCCATGAGTATACTCACTTAATAGGACAGGCATTTGTTAAATTTTGTTTGTTTTTTCTAAGCTTTTTTTCCCATAATGTTTGTATTCCAATAATATCATTTTATTGGTATATTAACACGACATAAGGTTCTGTTAGCTGTCCTCAGTAACAGCTGGTAGATATGTCCTTCAATAAGCTACTTTTTAAATTGCATTTTTACTGTATTTTGGATATTTCAGAGGCTGTACTTTTTATCAGTACTTTTACAAAACCATCTACTGAAGTGACAGATGTGCAGTTTTGCCACCTCTGGTGGACCAGTGTTATTCATACGAAGCTAAGCACCATCATTGTTGTCATATTCTGAGAAAAGCAGTTCCATAGTCTGTGCCATTCTTACTGAGGTTTTTGGTTCTCATATTATTGCTAGCCATGCATAAGCTTCCATAATTGCATATTTTTCTCCATGTTTGTGAGTCCATGAACTCTGAGAGATTGATCTGGCTTGCAAGGTCTGAGTTTTGTGGCTCTTAACTAAACTCCTTTCCAGATTGGGCACAGCCAACTCTACAGCCAATCTTCTTGATGATGTAGAAGGACACCACTGTGGTAAGAAATCATGTGAACCATACAATGCTAATGGGTTTCATGCTATAATGTAGAGGAGTGTTTCCTGACTGATCTAGCTTAACCTCCTAAGACCCGAACTCTTTCATGGCATGCATTTTTCATTTCTCTTTGATATTTGGGCTGATTGGGACCTGATGAATGTAAAAACAAAGAATTGAAAAATTTTTGTTTCTAAGAAAAATGAGATCCACATATAAGGATATTAATATAAAATTTTGATAGAACAGTGGCAGTATAATGTCCTCGTAATTGGATGTCAGGCCGTTGTAGAGCAAAATTCAGTATTTTGGTCTAAATAACCCAAAATGTGATGTCCACATATGTGGACGCCAGGTCCTAGGAGGTTAAAGGTCAGACCTCAGAGAGAGAGTAATGGTTAAAGCATAAAGCACCCTAACAGTGATTCTGTGTTTTCAATCCTTGCATTAAAACACAAAGATAAGTAACTGAGCCACATTTTAGTTTTAAAGAATTAGTCCTAACCAACTTTGTGGTGGGCATAGTTCCAGTTCGGAAATTCAGAAGAGGACTGGTACAGAACTTAAGCAATGTAATATTTTGGCATATTTGGGTTTGGTGGCAAAATGTGTCTTAGCCAGTTTCAAAAAAGGTTTTAAAAACCTAAATAACTTTCTGACAGGAAACTGAACTTCTGACCACATTAGACATAATTTGTCTTCTTTTCCAAACCCAGCTGTGGGTGGATACTTGCATAAAGGTCACAAAGGAACCAAACTACTCCTTTAATGTGAAAAAGCAAATCTGACACAGGACCTGATGCAACATGTCCTTCGGTACGACCATAATGTGTGGTTCAAATGAAAAACATGTACAGGAGGTAGTCAAGAGAAGGACACAGGAGTATCTTCAGCTGTCTGTAAAACACAGTACAGGCTTTGTCATTGTATTGATTGATTGATTAATGCAGTAAAAGTACTGTCATATTTGGATCCACCATGAAATACCACCTGAAAAGGATATGATTGGGAGCAGCTTGATTTTTCAGCATGAAATGAAAAATGAGTAGCCAATTTTGTTTTGCCTTTGTTTGGGAACACTGTTGTCAGTCTTACCCTAACCCTACCTAAAATTTGGACTGGTAACTCGGGAGGTAGAGCAGGTCTTCTACTAATCACAGGTTATATATTCTTGGGTAATATACTAGCCTTGAGTTGCTCTTCAGTGCATCCATCGAAGTATAAATGTGTGAGAATGTTAGAGCACTTTTTAAGTTTTTTAGGTGCGCATGTAACTGTTCATTTACTTTTGTGTGTGTCCAGAGGAAGATGGCCAGCCTAGAAGAGCAAACACTCAGGAAGAAACTGAAAAACGCAGTGAGACAATATCATGGTAAGATAATCTTTTGTTATTTTTACAGTTCTTAAATGAGTCTATGTATAGTGGCCACTTTATATATCCTGCATCATGATTAGGGCTGGGCATCGATTTCAATTTCTATAACTGATTTGATCCAGATTTGATTTAATTTTGACTCCGACAGTCATAAATATTCTAAAAAAATATGGATATGTACAGATAAATGATCAGAATTATATCTATGTATAAAAAACCAATGCTGATAATGTGAGACGGTAGTAACTGAGGATAAAACACAGAAAAATATAAAGGAGATTTTGCTGGCCTCGCTTATTATGGCAGATGAATATTCTGCAATAGATCAAAATCTGAAGAAAACTATGAATCAACATATGAACATTAACTGTTGCTGCTGATGTGCTGAAGTTTTATTGGAGACATAGCTAAGCATGTTGCAATTTGGCATAACTTTTACATAAAGTTTACATTTCTTCAGTATTGAACAGCAGAAAAAAACAAACAAAAGCAAAACAGCGGCTGACAGCACTGAACACAACAGTAGACTGGTGCGTAATAAGCAAGCGAATAATACAGAAACAGAATTTTTTTTATAGTAAACTGTTCTTGAAACACACTGAGAGAGAGCTGTGCACGAACCGCGATCTTATCATGATGGAAGCAGAGCAGCAAAAGTAAGAGGGAATTAATGACAATGTTTATCAAACATGAAGTGTAATTTTGATCTTCTTTTGCTGCTGGTTCAGTGAATTTTGGTTGGAGAGTGAGGAAACCTGCAGCTTCATGTGAGATGTCAGCACCCGACGGCAATTCTGCATACATGCCGCCGAGTGTGTTTAGATCTTTGTGCCGAAACCTTTTACTTGCTTTCACGTGCTGTTTTAGCTCTTTGGCGGTTGTGCAAGTAGTTTTGTGAGCTTTAACCTGAGATTTTTAGCGTTTCTGGCAAAATGCATTTATATTTAAAAATCGATTCAGGATTTAATGAATCGATATCGCATTATTCAAACTAAAAAAAAATTGAATCGGGTAAATATTTTTTTTTGGTTTTGTTTTTTTTAACCCACACCTAATCATGATGGAGAAGATGTTCTGTGACCACATTTCCAGTTGCATGGGGACAAATAAGTGTCATCTGCAGTGGTATCTGCATCCAACTGTCCTGAAAGGTGGGACCTGTGTCCAAAATGACACATGCACAACTGCTTCTTCTCACCCATAATGGGAAACATCAGCACCTCCACTGGAGCATTCAGTCTTTACAAGGACTGCCAAGGATAGAGGTGGATTAAAAAAAAAAAAAAAAAAAAAAAAAAAAGATGCTTCTTCGAGAGGAATACTGTTATGGACTCTCAAGATCAAGGGTGATGTGCAGAGGAGTGGGAGAGAACTACGTGATGGTGGTGCAGGACATATGTGGGGAGGTGTGCAATAGGAGTGACATATGGGTTAAAGGTAGGGGTGGTATGTGATGATATTATGATCGGTAGTGGGAGTAAGAAGCAGATGGAAGAGTTCTTGGTAAAATGGAGGTATATACTGGAGAGACTGAATTAAATTAAATACTTCAGATCAACCATGTAAAGTGTCATAGCATGGGCTCAAATTGTGGTCATAAATATTTTGTACTTGTAAATCAGGATTTGTATGTGTAAAAAGAATTTGTGTGTGCGTAAAAAAAGATTTGTGTGTGGACTTAGCCAAAAAAATACGTGTGAAACTCTGCAAGTTACAAGTACGAATTTTGACCCTACTTTTCTTTCTTTCATCTGATTGGCCAATGTTATGTCAATCACAAATTTAACTATCCAATCAGAGAACAGGTGGGTGCTTTATGGAGCTTCAGGTCCTTGAAGGAAATAAATGCCCTTTTACATGCCAGCCCAGCGTTTTTCTTCATCACCACTAAAAAAAACAATCTGTGGTGGTCCGAGTTTGGTGATTTTTGTGTCACAGGTTTACGTGCTTAATACAGGGACCTCCAGAGCCTTTTCAACAGCGCTGCGGACCGCGGGGGTGGGGGGACAGTGTTTTGGAAATGAGTCTTCACTAGTGGGGATAGTTACAAAGCTTTCTTCGTGAGCATATATGTTTTATTGAACATTTGAAGAACCAGCAAAAAAAACAGAAACTCTTGTAGAGTACATAAAGTCTGAGATAGAAACAACAAGGAGCATCTAGTACAGGTAGAGCTGCTGCAAAAACCCACAGAGCTCAGCAGCCAGCGCAACAAATTCTGGATCCTTGGCTTTTAGTTAGCATTAGCAGGACATCCTGCGTCCGATGTGAAAGGACCTTTATGCTGCGCACTGTGACTCACAGCCATGGTCCCGGGTCAGCCCTGACTTTGTGTTAAACTAATCCTAAAGTAATAATGGTATTTCTAACCACTGATATACCACAACTTTATCCGTTCAACAGCTGCTGAAAGCTACGGGACCTAGCTCTATCGGATATTTATATAGAGATCCTCCAGCTTCAAACTGTATTACCCTTCAAGGACCTGCAGTTCAAAAAACCGCCCCTCCAACAGCCAAACCCATCTGTTCTCTGATTGGATAGTTAAATTGTGATTGACATGACATTGACTAATCAGATGAAAGGAAGAAAAATAGGGTCAAAATTCGTACTTGTAACTTGAAACTTGAGTGTAGAATTTCACAGGCATTTCACAGGCTAAGTCCACACACAAATCTTTTTTTACGCACACACAAATTCTTTTTACACATACAAATCCTGATTTACAAATACAAAATATTTATGACCACAATTTGAGCCCATATCATAGAGTCCAAAAGAGGGGTGAAGAGAAGGGTAGGCATAAGCATCAGCGGTGACTTGTAACAAAAAGATAGCAGTGCAGAGAAAGGGACCTGCTATGGTGTATGTTTCTGAAATGTTGACACGAACAAAAAGGAGGCTGGGCGGGAGGTGGCAGAGCTGAAAACATTTTAATATTTTCATTGGGAGTGATGAGAAATTAGAGAATGATTATATCAAAGAAACCGCTCAGGTTGATTGGAGACATAGAGCGATGATAGAAATATTGGATAAAAGATATTGAATGTGATCTTCTGTGATCACTTGGACTTTTTAAAAGCTTCTTTTAAAAAAAGAAGGAAAAAAAGGCACAGATTTTGTTTTGGTATAAAATCATAATCATCTAGACTCTTTGCTTTTCAGATCCTCCCGTGCTGCTCCATATCGGTTTCCAAGGTGACTACAGCATCACCCATGGGCAGTGGTTTTCTAGCTCGTGTTGTTCCTACTCGCTCCTGTCCAAATCATCTGAAGAGTTAAGACACCCCTGCCCACCCCTGAAAGAGGAATCAGACTGTTCCCAGCCACTGGGCAAAAACTTTGTAAATGCATAATCTCTGTGTTCTAACATTTTATTGATATATCATTTTGAACATAAAGGAACACACGTTATTCCTTACAGTATTTGTTGATGACTTCTTTTAATCCACTGTGGAGGAATACTAGCATAGTGAAGCTCTTTCCATACAAACCCTTCTCCAGTCCTGTACTACAGCATACTAGGCATTTCAAATCCAAAGTGTGAACATGCATCTTTATATACACTAAACCATGTAGGGCTTTTTTTTACCTCGTTTTCTCAAGCATTGTAATATTTAGCTTTATGTAACTGAATTTTTTTGGTGTACAAGTATTGTGGTTGTCTGTGGCTGCCTAAATGTCAAAATGTCACCATGGACAAAATAACCATTAGGCTGTGTTTTTAAAGAATGGTGTTCTGGGAAATAAGGGTGTTGCAGGGTATGGAGCAGTTTACTGTTTTTTGTTTTTTGTTTGTTTGGCAAGGTGAAATTTTTCAGTTTGCGTTGTTGTCTATTTCAGTAGTACTGTAGGCACTGTGCTGTTCGAACATTAACCCAGGGTGACCAACTAGAAGCTGTCAAGCCAGGGAAAACATCAGCATCTTATTAGGCTTCATAAGGTTAACTGGTACACAAAGTCCTTCACATACATTATTGTCTAACCCAGTCTGAATGGAAATTTTTGAGCTTTTAGGCTATGGCCATTTAAAGGTGAAATGACAGGAATGACTAAATTTGAATAAAATCTTCACAGTCACCCCTCCCCATTGAGTTTGGGCCTTGAGTTTGGCATTTGTCATTGTTGCCATCTTGTTTTATTTTATTTTTAATACATAATCGAAACCCAACAGTGGAGATGGGAAGTTATCAGCTAATACTACCTAGTTTAGTTGGCAAGGTACGTCCATTATTCACTTTGATGTCAATTGGGATAGCAATTATTGCTAGTGAAAATAACAAGATGTACTCAAAGGAAAAACTGAACAAGACATTTTTGTAAAACTTGTAATTTGTGTATAGCAGCAAATGACTGACTGCCTGGAAGGTAGAACCAACAACCAATATGTTTAAATGTTGTTAAGTTGATGAAGGTTCTCATCTTGTTCACGGCTTCACCTTGGTAGCTTGAACCCGACGCACATTCCACCCTTATCGTGTGAAGCCTGTTACTGGTAGGTGACAGAAGAGTCAGGTCCTAATTAGGTGCCAGGTTTCCAAAAATCTTCATGCAGATCATTTTTTGTCTTTATTTCCTGAAGGAAAACATATTTACAAGTGATGGTCATCATCTATAAACAATGATGGTTGTGGGTTTGTGAAATCTGGTGGCTGAACAAAATGACAACAGAAAAAAATGTTTGTGGGATTTTCATCTTCATCTTTCTACTGTTTTTATTTGCACGTGTAGCTGTGAACCTATTGTGGATTGTTAATTGTAATGTTGGGAAGAACAAAAGAAATCAAACAATATATATATATAACTGCTTTAATTTAACAAATGGGTTTAACAAAAGTATTGCAACCAGTTTGATGACCAGGTGATGCCTGTTCTCATATCATTGCATGATAAAGTAATCCGATAAAAGATTCAGATATGATTCCAAGGGTTGAACTTATATTTGGCATCTTTTCCCCTGAATTCTCAATATGAGGTCCAGAGATCTTGATGCACAGGAAGCAGGCCATATCAGAGATGTGGTACATTCCTAAAAAAACAGGAATGCACTGGCCATGCTCACTGGCCACAGAAGACAACTAAAGTGGATGCTTGTTGTGTACTCTTTCCTTGATTTAGAAAAAACAACATCTAGCCATCTGCCTATGATTGTCATTCTCTGCAATCAAGAGATTACTTCACGATTGTGAATAGAGGTTTACAACAAGGTCCAAATACTGGTTACACTCAAGAACAGGGAGTTCAAAATTGAAAAAGCCAGAAAACCTCTTTGGGAGCCCGATCAGTTCTGGGGGAAAAAAAGAATCCTTTCCTTTGGAAGATGAAATCAAGATGAACTTGTACTAGAATGATGCGAAAAGGAAATTGAGAAGGTGACTGCAGTGAATGCTGATAAAAACAGTATAATGAATTCTGAAGTGTGTGGCTATGATGTCTTCTCAGATTCAAACAGATACTGCAAAATTGATTGAATAATACATTTAGCCAACTTGGTCACATATTCTCAACTTGACATAGCATGCTTTTTACCCCTAAACGGTAAAAGGTATTGTCATCACCCCACCGGGCAGGAAGGTAGGTGGGCCTTGAGGTTTGTGAATGCAATATAGGTGCTTCAAGTTGATACCCTTGGTACATCTTCTAAAAATCTTGGACAAATTTTAATCTCAATGACGTCGACCTCAAGGTTAAAGGTCAAGATTTCTGACAGTATTGCAATGCAATAACGGGAGAAAGAAGTCACCTAGGGTTCTCAAATCGATGCCATAGATGCATCTAACAAAAATCTCAGCTGACTTTGAGAAACCATAAAACCTCCAAGGAAGTAATTGCAGCATTTAGTGATGTCTGTAGATTCTAGACTTGGGGTTGTCATGTGCTGCAAAGGTTATCTAATTTTTGAAAACACATTTAAAGTTATGTTAGCTTCTTTATTTATGAGATTCTGTAAATTTGGGACTGTATATAAACTTTGCTGTGATAAGTAGACAGTCAATGCGGTAATTCTCTTAATCCTCTTATATTGTTTGAGTTTAAAGTCCCATACCTATGGACCTACTTTTATGAGTAAACTAACAGTACAAGGCAAGTAAATTGCAGCTTGATAAATAAACCATCTTGGATTTGTCTGCTCTACTGGATTATTTGATGATGAGTAAACTTTACTTGTCAGTGATGTCAAATACGTAATTTCTCAAAGGACCATTGCAGTGTTAAATGCATGTTCTGGCCAATTACTTTGCAAAGGGTCATTTTGAAGTTCGGTTTGTCAGTGTCTCATCAATATTAACCTCACTAGTTTTGTCTTTTTCAAGAAACTACCTGATGTCTCACAAGTAGCAGATAGATAAAGATTGGCTGGTAAACCTAGTGCAGCATTTGGCCTCTAAAATTGCAGATTTTGTTTTGTTTTGTTTGTTTTTTAAAAGAAAACAAAAACTCAAGAATTCGTGGTGCCTTACAGGAAGTTTTCAGACCATATTGAACATAACTTAACATGGATGTAACAGAAGAATTTAAGTTATGGATGTCTGTCTACACATCACAGCATACAGAACCTGTGGTAATCCTTTCCATGGTCACTGATGTCAATGTTCCTGGTGAAAGAAATGCTAGAAAAAATGTTGATATTATGTCAGTGTTGATTTTAATGTTTGTTTGTTTGTTTGTTTGTTTTTTGCACCAGGGCAAAACACAAAAACAAAAACAGCTTTAACAGAAAGAAACATGCCAAACACTGTGCTGGTCCTTTAAGAGATGAGGCTATGTTGTTGAGTAGTAAAGTCAGCAATTTAAAGTATCGATGTTAGGACATATGGTGTATTTTCAAGGGACAAATTCCAGATGAGTCAGGTGAAGTGTTAGATGAGGTTTTCTGTAGTCCTTGTTTTGTTTCTCATGTAGATTATGTTACTGTAAAATGCAGGTCAAACTGTCAAATTTGAATATTTGACAGTTTGATTCTGAAACTTGGTTTCCATGTTGGACCTAGAAGAATAAACAAAAGCTTTAATCAGTTTTGTAAAGAGGCAGGAAGCCTAAATGGGCTTTTTGTTTGACCTTTCACCCACTTCCTAAAAACACGTAGGAAATGCATTCAAAATCCTGTTGGCTGATTAAATGTAGCATAATGTGCACAACAGGAATAGTAACAGCAGCATAATGTCCTACAGGGTAGTTGAAGGCAATGCTTGTCTATCTGATTTATATAGGATGGTTGGTTGTTGTTTAAGGATACTTCTCCTCAGGGAAGTCTAACACTAGATATCTTAAACAGAAGCACAAAAATCTGTTATTTCACCGAAGCAACAATGGATTGCCCATTTGAAACAGAGACCAGAAATACTTTTCTTTTTCATTTGAACTTTATGAAACAGCCATTTAGCAATAGCAAATCAGGTTTTCTGATTTCAGACTTTTTTTCTGTAATGTTTGTAATGCTATACTCAATAATTAGTCTTCCAAAACACTGAATCCAAAGGATATATATGTTTTTGTTTATTTTTTGGTTTTTAGAACCAAACAAACATAAACATCCCATAAAAAACCTTATATTTACTACGTACATTTTTTAAAATCAGGTAAAAGATTAAAAGTGGAAATACAATATAATTACAGTTGTAACTGAATTATGTTATAGTTAACTAATTTAAAGCAACATTTTTCACTTTAATGTTGGATGTTGAAAATGGTTCTAAATTTGCAGATCAAATCTAAATGTTATCAATTTGATTTATTTTAGTGTATATTAACAACATTAGCGTTCCATTAAAATAAGGCAGATACAAGGAAATTTTCTAACATGTATTTTTGTGGAATATACTAACTAGTAGACTAAGAGCTGAGAAATCCTACATGTTTTTACATACCTACATGTTCAGCTGCATCAGTCATATTAGATAGCCAGAAAAAAAAACAACTTTGACACTGGTGAGTTGTTTACAGTGCATATGGGCTTATGAACGCACCTGTAAGACTATACAGAGAGAGCAAGAAACATACAACATGTTGAACACTTTTAAGTAGGTAAAATTTACTGGGTCCCATGTTCTTTAAAATGCAAAACAGAAAACTCTGTCTATTGTTTGATTTCAAATTCTTTTGTTTTTGCACATACACCACACCCTCGTGCTTGTAAGAATGCATTTGGATCTTATATTAGCCAGTCTTGAAACTGCCAACTTGCTAGTACAACGTCCACGTGAAGTGGATTGTGCCATTGTGTGAATACTGTAGGTAATATTCTAGTGCAATCATTGCTAGAGTATCTCCAGCAGGGTAAAAGCAGGTTATTTACAAATGCATACTAAATGTATACATGTATATACCCATGTGTATATATGAGAAAGGACAACTGTGGAGAACATCCCAAACTAATTCTGCTCTCTGAAATTTATGTGTGAATACAGCTACAACTAGTAACTTTACAATTTGGTTCAATTGCTTGGCGTCTGAAGAAGGTGGGAATTAGAGAATTTGTTTCTTCCTCATTTTGTGATGGTTATGTAATTTTTTTCTACCCTGATTTGTCTGTAAACTGTATTTGTGAATACATTAACACAACCAATAAAGTTTTTTTTCTATAAAGTAACATTTTGTGTTGCCAGTATACTTTAGGTCATCGCTATCCTGAAAGACGAACTAATACCCCATTTTCAAGTCTAACCAGTTTCTCAGAGGACTCGTGTTTGTAGCATTCATCTTTCCGTCATTCTGGCCACTCACCACATCACTGACAGTGTTGGGAAGGTTACTTTTAAAATGTTTTCCATTACAGATTACAGAATACATGCCCCAAAATGTATTCTGTAACGTATTCCATTACGTTACTCAATGAGAGTAACGTATTCTGAATACTTTGGATTACTTAATTTATTATCATGCTGTTTACAACTACGTAAATGTACTATTGCTGTGATTTATTACTGTTACTGAAGGTTCGCGGCTCCGAACCATAGTAAAGGGACCTCTGGCTAATACGTCAGGTTCGTGTCGGGCTCGTAGCCGAAAACTAGCTTTACTTTATTGTCTGGGTCAACTTTGCTTGCGAGAGACAGAGAGAGGCGTTGAAAGGCTGCTCCAACAGAACTTATTGTTTCAGAGGAAAACACGAACACGGTGTACAGTCGAGTCTTAATAGCTTACTTACAACTGGGCTCGTCAGGCTCTCTTCTTGGCTGCAGTGGTTATTATTATATTTACATGCTTCCAGCTCCCGTTCCTGCTCGATGACAGCTCGTACTTTTCCTTTTTCTCCCTCCCTCGCTCACAGACACATAACGTGTATGGCAGTCCATTCTCCCTGCAGCACGGACTACACTGCCTATGATGCTACATTCTTTAGAGCTATACCTGTAGCATTCTGCCTATTAGCTTAGCACAACAACAACAAAAAGGCCTCTCTCACCCAGGAAACACGCAGAGAGAGAGCGTCACCCTGTAACCATGGCAACCGTAACACTGCCACCTGGAACAGCAGAACGTAGCTGTCAAACAAAACCCAAACAGTCCTGACCCGCCACAATATGAAACAGGGAAGTACCGCCGTGTAATCCATTTATTTCAACAAAGTAACTGTATTCTAAATACCACCTTTTTAAACGGTAACTGTAACGAAATACAGTTACTCATATTTTGTATTTTAAATACATAACGGCGGTACATGTATTCCGTTACTCCCCAACACTGATCACTGATGGTCAGAACCAGCTTCAAAACATAATGTTGCCACCACAACCTGAAGGATTGCCATGGAGTTCAATGGAGTACCTGTAATTCAGCTCAAAAACATGAACATTTGATCTTATATCTTAAAATATTTTTTTCTCTTACTCTTTTAGTTTTAAAAACATTTGGATTAGCTTCAAACAGGCTGTAGCTGATGAGATGGCTCCTCTTGTGGCAGGTTTTTCTGTCCTTGCAGAAGTTTTGTTATGTTCTTGGTCACCGTCTTGACTATGGCCCTTCTTGCTCAGTTACTCAGTTCTAAAATTGGTAAACACTATGAAGACACTCCGTGGTCACATATATCTTCAATTACAGTTTCTGACACCAGGGAACACTGAACACGTCATGAAGGTTATTTAAATGTTCCTTGATGTATATACCTCACCTCACTTGGGTTGTGGAAGTCTACAGTTCCATCGATTTGCTTTCTCAAAGCTAAAAATTAATTTGCTTATCTAACATGTCAAAGAAGTGAATGTGTCTGAATAATATGATCCAACTTTAGTAAGTAAACCAATTTTTGAGTAAATTCAAACAAATAGTAATCTAGGAATATTTTATTAGGTCTATAAGTAGAAGAAGCCAAAGGTTAGTTGATGATTCTAAATTGGCTGTAGGTGTGGATGTGGCTGTGAATGGTTGGGGTTCTTGGAGAACAATGGGCTGGGTGGTCAGTTCCTTAAACTAAGGAGCTATGCAAATGTACTGTTTATAAGATTGACCTGCAGTCAGCTGAGACTAAAGAAGTCACTTGGGTGAGTGACGAAACGTTTCTCCCACGAAACGCTACGTCCAGATGAACAGAATCAACTTTTGGACACTTAAGGGCCGATGGCGCAATATGGCAGCCTCGCTTCTGTCAGTTTGCCCCAGGGCAGCTGTGGCTACAACTGTAGCTTGCCTCCACCAGTGTGTGAATGTGTGTGTGAATGGGTGGATGACCGGGTGTGTAAAGCGCTTTGGAGTCCCTAGGGGGGACTAGTAAAAGCGCTATACAAATACAGGCCATTTACCATTTAATCATTAGTTATTATTAATCTCTGGCTCTCTTCTACAGGATGTCTTGTCCTGTTTTCCTCCTCTCACCCCCAACCAGTCATGGCAGATGGTTGCTCCTTCCTGGGCCTGGTTCTGACTGAAGTTTATTCCTATTAAAAGGGAGTATTTCCTTCCCACTGCCACCAAGCGCTTGCTAATAGGGGATAATCGATAATCGGGACAATTTTCTCTGTATTGTTGTAAGATATTTTTCTTGAGGCAACTGTTGTTGGGAATTGGTGCTGAATAAATAAAACCGAAATAAATTGAAAACAATATTGTAATTTTTAAAGATATACTGGTAAACTGAGTAGCTGTCTGTGAGTGGCGTCAATTGTGACATAAACATGAAAAAAGTGTTCCATCAGATGGTTACGGATGCGCCATTTTGTTAGTTGCCGACAACGTCAAATGACTGGATGCGCAGGACACGTCAGACAAAAAGGGGTGTGTGTGTGGGGAGGGGGCTAAATTGCCATGGCAACTGTGCTGACGTAGAATGTAACCCCTCCCACGGCGTTATTCAGCCTTTGTACCGTCCAGTTAGCAGCCATTGTAATTTTACGGATCGTAAGAAATCTAAAGCGTAGCGAGTCATATAGTTTTTAACGCGGCATTTTAAAACACTACCAATATAATTATAGATTCAAAGATAACGTCTACTGCCGAAGGACTCAAGTAAAAAGACGCGCCAAACGAAGATTGTATTTTCCACCTCAGACGTGAAGCTTGGCGGAGGGATTTAACCGAATTTAGCATACGTTTTTAACGAAAAATTCGCCGTATAAATCCGCACCCAGATTTCTGTCAAACATCTTTGTTTCATAGTGCGTGTCCGACTTTTTCTTAGGTCTGTGCCCTTATTTAGATGGCAAGCTTCCCAGATTCTGTGAACGAAAATGATATAGGTAAGTAAAACATTTTACATGTATTTTTGTGAATGCAGGTGAGAACGCTGAACGATGTCCTGGTATTTTAGTCTTAGTGCTTTTTATCTAATGCCGAACTGTAAAACTTTTTTTTGTTTCCACCAGACTATGTGGACTTTCAAAACATTGTTACTAAATAAGATGTCGAATTAGTGGCTACTTAGCTTAAATCGGTAAAGCAAAGTTTAATTAAGTTAAGAGATGTCGTTTATTTGTCAGTGTTTCTTGGGTTTATATCCCTGCTGTTATATTAGCTCAGTGCGGTTGGTTATTTCGATGCATATCCACGATAAAGCCATTTTATACGTTAGTGCAGCGTTTCCCTGTTGCTGGTTTGCTGATACAAACACTGGCTGAGAGCCATTCTTCCTTCAACTGCGAGAACCATAGCCGCCCAGGGATGTACGTGCGTGCTTGCACGCCAACGTTGCATGGCTAATAAACCGAGCTCGTAGCTTTAGCATGTTAACTGTATTACTTTTATTTATTGCTTATTTATTAGCTATAACCGTAGTTAGGTACTAAACGTCTTATTTAATCCTAAAATCAGAATTGATAAACGTCAGCCCCATGTAGGCCTTTAGTGGTTTACTTAATGCACGTACCTTCACACATTCTTGCACCCAAAAAGGCAACCTTCATAACTGTATAGACGTTGTCGGAGTTATATTTATCTACTCACTCGTGTACACAATGCAGTATTTGTTTTATTGTTGCTGTTATTTTACTTGTTGCAAAAATGTGTTGACATTAACTTATATATTGGTTTTACCAAGTAACCCCGATACATATACAGACCTGAACACAAAGCACAAAGATTCCATTTTGTGCGCTATGTGAAGAATGCAGTTATGAAACTGCCAGTATGTTGTGTGTCCGGAATTTAAGACTTAAGTTAACCAAAGGTTACTTTGCCACGTAGACTTTGATATCCTGTAGAAATGGACTTTACATTTCCAAACGTAAAAAGTTAATAGTGGATCTGCGGAGGTTAATTGTAGACAGTTCATATATCAGCGTAAAGCCCATTGTAGCTGAGAGAATATAACGATGTCTCCCCCCCCGTTGTACAAATGGTATGGTTTACACATTAGCCAATCAGGTATCTGCACCAGTGAACAAACTGGGTCTGTGCCAGATAAAGAAGTTAGTTTCATGTGTATTATTTGGGCTGAAAAATGACGCACATTCAGTTTGTTACAGAATGTAGCTGAAAATAGTTATGTTATTGCTTTTTCCAGGTAAGGCAAAGTTCATTGGCGAACTCCTGGTGCCTGTTGCTCCCTTTGACCAGAAGTCTGGGCGTGAAGCTTGGACAGTGGCCTTTGCACCCAATGGTTCCTACTTTGCTTGGTCTCAGGGGCATCGCATTGTCAGGCTTATCCCTTGGACGAAATGCCTGAACAGCTTGTAAGTTTCTTTTGTTTCCCCCCCCCCCCCCCCCCCCCCATGTCATATTTCTCTATATGTTCTTAAAGCACCAAGCACTTTTTATATCACTAGCATAACTACCTTGGTAGTATGTTTGCCCTTTTTTTTTTTTTTATAGTAATGGAGTACATGTTTTCTGTGTTGTTGTTTTGCTTCTTAGATAACCCCCCAACTAATTATAAAAATCTTCAAATTTATGGAAAAAAAATGAGACACTGAGGCTTTTAGGATAATTAATTTAATTATTTTTTGATTGGATTACAATTTAATTTTTGTGCTATCTCATACAACAGAGCATTTACCATTGCTGGGCTGCTTTTGGGGGGCGTATGATTTAATTTTGACATTCATACAGAAGCAGCAGGAATGAGAATCAGCACCTCCAAGTCTGAGGCCATGGTCCTCAGCCAGAAAAGAGTGGATTGCCCACTCGGGTCAGGGATAAGTTGCTGCCCCAAGTGGGGGAGTTCAAGTATCTCATGGTCTTATTTGAGAGGGGAGGGATAGATCAACAGACAGATTGCGGCTTCGGCTACAGTGATGCGGACGCTGTACTGTCCGTTGTACATTGCGTATACAAGTGATGGAAATGAGCTTTATCCGAAGGGTGGCTGGCATCTCTTTTAGAGATGGGGCGAGGAGCTCAGCCATGCAGGAGGGGCTCACAGTTACAGCTGCTCCTCCTCCATGTTGAAAACTGCTTTTAGGTAACAAATGGCTGGTATTGTGGAAATGTGCAAATTCTTGAGATTAACAGCCAGCTGAATTTGGTCATTAGTATTACATTGGTGCATGAGCTGCTGTTCTGTGTTGCAGGATGGAGAGCAGGATGAGTTTTACATGATTACATACACGTAAAACTCTGTATGCTTTCTAGCTGTTTAATTGTCTTCTGAATCAGTCTCTGCCGACCTCAAGCTAAAAGATCAGATGTATTTGTCAGTGCCAAGAACACATGGTTTGAATTACCAGCTCACTCTCTGCTTAATGGGGTGTTTTTCCGCTTACCAGGGTCTTGTGACTCTGAGCCACATGTTGAAGTTATCTTTAGAAAGAAGTGCCTGTTGGGCCCCTGTGACACTAGAGGAAAAGAAGGACAGCAGCCTCTGTGTGATAACACTTGATTTTCTATCTGGAACTGATTGTAAGTAGGCAGTCACCCAGAGGTTGAGGGTGCTGCACACTGAATTACTGTGCAACTACTTGCAATTTCAATTGCAAGGCAATTGTACAGGTTGCTTGATGAGAGGCAACCCGTTGCCACCTAATCTTAGTTGGACTTGTACAGACTGCAGACAATCTCGGACAGATTGGCAAATGTTTGCAAATAATTGCTGGCAAATGTATACACCAAGACAGATTGCAGTGCATTGACATTTAGAGTTGGTCTGTACCATCAAATAATAAAATGCGCAAATGTGGCAGGCATTTTACTTCAAATATAATTAAATTTTAAAGCAGAGAAGAACAACTTGTTTTGTGTTAGATACATACAAGTTAGTTACTGCTAGAATTGTTTATTTATTAAGAATGATGTTGAAATGATGTCAGAGCGAGCGTGACGTTATTGGCAGTAGTGGATGGCTCAAAACTGCAAGCATGGTGCCAAAACTTTGGCTCTGTTATGTAATCTTTTCCATGCAGTCTTTAGAGCCAAGCCCCACCTAGTCCTGCTCTACAGCAATATTGGCGATCAGCTGAGCTGAACTAAACTTAATGGAGCTTCAGAGGCAGTGAAGAGGAGACTTCAAATGCAAGATGCATACAATAATGTATCATGTTTTCCTTTTTACAGAGCAGATTCCAGTGTTTCAGGCTTTTAGTCACATTTCTGCAGAGATGGTACACAGTGAAAACTGTCTTTTGGTAAAATTCATATTTCTTTCTGTCTTCAGTAGGTTGAATTACATACCACATGCAGGGTGGGAAATTAGCTCCTGCCACTGGCCAAATGGGGGTAAATTTATGGATGAGCTTGTAAATTGGAAGAATGCACAAGCCTTCGTGGTGGGTTTAAATTTGAACAGAAAAAACAATTTACACTCCTGACCTGTCGTGGGAAGCGTGGGTTGCTGCTAGTCTGCTCTAAATGCCTTTATTAGAAGAAAGAGCAAAACTCAATGTGGTGTTACATTTCTGTGGCAGATGCAAAATTTTCTCCAGGAACATTTTCTATTTCCACCCCTGACCACATGGCTTTCAAAATGCAGTTATTAATGGGACTGTTAATTTTGGGTACTTGTTAATTAAATTAATCAGTGTAATATTTCCAGTCTCATGCTTTTGCTCTTCAGACACTCAAACAGAACAATAAAAAATAAAAAACAAAAAAAACCCAGAACTAAGTCCTGCATCCACTTGGTGCCATTTGACCAGATATACCACTTTAATATGAAATTATGCAGTGACAAAAAAAATCTTTGTTTAATGAGAGAATCAATATTATAAATATTATATTAACAAAATAGATTCCTAAGAAGTCTTTAATGACATTCTATTTTCTGCTTTCCAACAGTGTTGTGTGCAGTTTGTGCATACAGGCAAAGAGGAATTTTGTTCCATTTAGTGAGGTCAACATCACATTTTGAGTTGGAGTTAATAAATATGTGACATGTTTTACAGCATTGTGGAGTTTAAGTTAATAGTAATACATTTTATAAATGCTTTTCAAGACCTTTCAAGACACCTCACAAGTTCTATTACTCTGCTATTAATGATGCAGTGAACGACAGGTTAGCGTCTCAAAATGGAATTCCAAAAATTGTATGTAGTTTTGGAAATAACAAGGATGCAGTAGTGTGACTGCATTGGTTACATGTAGGATCTCTTTGAACTTTTGATAACTTGTCATTAGATCAATGAAGACTATGTACAAGTTTAAACTGTTTTACAGAACATCTAAGTCACCCTGAAGAAATGTATAACCTCATGATTTTTGATTTTTTTGCCAAATTGAGTCGGTTTGCTATTTGTTTTGAAAATATTTGAAACCACTCAGCTGATGTGTATTGAGTAAAGTATAGATTGTACTTGTAATCTATAGATTCTGGAACATGCGCTTCAACTGGTCTGGTAGCTCTGATCTTTACGCAAACTTTATTTTTGTTGGGTTTTATCATATAGGGTGTGACCATGTAGGATCCTTGACACGTGGCGAGTAACTTTGAGCTAAAAGAAGTGTGTAATTCAAGAGCTGCTGATGTTCTTGGACCTAGAGCACATTTTCTCAGATAACCTCCCCAGTGTGTATTGCTTTGCTCTCAAGTCCAGAATGTATTGAATTTCATTCTTAGCAGGGTTTGGCCCTTCCTCACAGTTTTCTTTATTTAGGTCCAACACCCCATGTGGCTTCCTGCTGAGCAGAAATTCAAAGGGAGACAATCCCATGGAGTCCTAGGGAACTCTGGCAGTGTAAACAACAGAGGGTCCAACCAGCGGTTCCAATTGCATTCATCCTCTTATATGATCTTACGAATCATGGATTTCAAAGGCTTATTCAGCCTCTCCACCAACCCGTCTGTCTGAAGGTGGTAGACACCGGTCTGAACAGATTTAATGGCCAGTAATTCGTACACCTCTTTAGGTGTCCTAGACATAAACAATGTGCCCTGGTCAGTTGGTATCTCTTTCGGCATCCCAACTCAAGAGATGACCTGAAACTGCATGTACCACACTCTTTGCAAGATAAGTGCGCTGTGGCACTGCAAAGGTGCTTTTGGAACGGCCAGCTGGTTCACCAGCTCCACCTTCATTGGAGCTAATTGCTGGAGCTGGCGGGGTCTCCCATGAAGGCCCTGCCATTTCCTCCTCCCCAGAGTCCATGTCGAACGATCTCATGTCACCGCTGAGCTCAGCACAGACCTGTGTCCCTACCAGCCGAGAACACACCCCTACACACTGCCCTATTAGCCTACTGAAACCATGCCAGTTCATTCTCATATTCAATAGGTGCGTGCTAACTGTAGCATTCAGCCTCTAAGTTTTGCCCATATATAAAATTTCCACTGGTACCATAGGATATTTATGAACCATAGCCTGTTGTATAACGCTTTGGCACCTTACCAGTACGCAGTAAGTCTCTCTTGGGTCGGAGGGTTGAACTCTGTGTAAAATACTGAGCTTCAGTAAAGATTCAAGTTGCAGTTATTTATATATCCTATCATCTTAAATCTTCACTCAAAGACACTCAAGTATCTTTGACAGTGTATATATAGATGTATCATATATAAGAGACAAATATTGTTCTTTCAGTATGTTGGCATTATTACATTTGGCTCAATGCTTACATATATGTGGAAAAAACAAATGTACGAGCTGTGATAACTGTTTCTGATGAAGAGTAGACTGATATATGAAATATTCCTTTATTGGGTGAGAAAATCAGACCATGTCATAACTGCTTTAAGTCACACAGAATAGATATCAGAGCCTTAAACAGGCTGACTTCTGCTAAATGGGTCAAACTGGGCAGAAAGTCTACAAACACATAACATCCTTATAGAATATGATGTAACACTATAGATCAACTTACCTCAGAATATAATAATAATAATAATAATAATAATCTTCTCGTTTGGCTCTCAGCGGAGGCGTCGCACTTTTCTCCTCTCCTCCTTACCCTTATCTTCCCTGCTTAGCCTCTGTGTCCTTGTCTGTCTCATGTGCACTACTTTTCCCTGGAACAGTCTCTCACTGTCGTTCTCTAAAACCTAAAAGAGAATTATGGATTTGATCAACTGGTCTCTGAATGCTATTGACACCCTCTTCTCAACGAGAAGTCTGCCCTGGAGGGACTTTCCCTGCCGGATACACGATGGACGGGTGGCAGAACTGGAGAGTCATGTGCCTGGCGGGACTGTCGATCGAGGACGCTGAAGATATCTACCTATTCGGAACCATGATAACGGGGTTCTGATCGGAGCTGGCATGGCCCTGACTTATCGGAGAATTGAGAGAGTGGAACCGGCTGTTCAAACCCCCCCCAAGGCTGCCCGCTGGAATCGAAGCGACGGGACGAGTCGCGACCTCTCACAACGAACGCAGCATGGTTAACACCTTGGAGACGCTTACAGCTGCTGTGAAGGCTCAAAACAACACCATTGAGCGTATGGTGGGATACATCAGAGAGGGCCCTGCTCAAAATGACAACCTTGAGCGAAAGTTGGATCACATCACAGAACGGATCACTGCAGTTGTGAGGTCTCAGAATCAAAAGAATGATAACACCACGGATCAGAAGTTTGATACCATCATGGGGAGGCTCGCGGCTCTCCAACGGGAGATCGAGAGACCAGTATCAGAGTGTTAAAAAGATCAGCTTTGAAAATTCTCGTGAGCTGCTCATATGGAAAGAAAATCAACAAAATCAACAAATTCGGGATCAAAATGCAGACACCACCACGGCGCCAGCTGTAGGCCCAAGGCTGAAGCCGGACAAACACTCCCTGATAACGACTGTGTGATGACTTTTCTCCCCATCCCATGCAAGGCCACCTGGATTGGCTGGAGGACTGTTTACTTAGCCTGATAGGGCGAAGGACACTGTCTCAGCTGAACTATGGACACGCACACACACACACACACTTACACTGATAAGCACTCACTCATCTCCCCTTCCCTTTCCAACGCCTTCGATGCTTGTTACCTCCTGGGAACACGAGGCGGGTCTGGGCCCGCGCTGGCGAGTCGGCGCAGTGGCAGGATGTCTGCTGTGTTGCCTGGGATTACTCCTTATCCCCTACCCAACCCTGTTGCTGGTCACGTGCTCTATAATGTTGTACTGTGGACATTTGTGTGCTTTTCTGTGCAGAGGAGTTTTTTTGTTTCCTGTTCTCATGCTGTCCTCCTGTAGCCCAGCATGAGTAGAGGTCTCTTTTTTTCCTCTTGTACTTTTTCCCATTGTAATGTCCATTTCAGTGGTTTTTCTGTATCAACCGTTCTCTGACTTGTATCCCCATGTGATGTCTGTGTTGTGTGTGTGTAAGGTCGGGGGGCGGGTTCATTCCACTGCAGGGCAACCTACCTATGCATGTGGCGAATAAAATTTGAATTTGAATTTGAATAATGGATTGGATTTATATAGCGCTTTTGAAGGCACCCAAAGCGCTTTACAATGCCACTATTCATTCACTCTCGTATTCACACACTGGTGGAATGCGAGGAGTGAAGGAGGATTTAGTGTTTGTGTTATTACGAGTGCTAAACAAGAAGAGTTTCCAGCTGGTACAGTGGACACATGTGTGACTCCTGTGATTAAAGCATCTTTCTTTCACTTTAACGAGTGAACCGTCAGCTCGTTCAAACACACATTAAAGTCCGTTTGGCTCGACACCACCGAACAGAGGCAGCAATATAACATAGCTAACATTAACAGTGCAGTGAATCCTGCTTGTGCCGTGATATTCAGGACTGTTGTGTTTGTGGATGTATGACTGACTTTAATTATCCACAAAATCATCACATTCTCTGTAAGATTAAGGTCGACTATTGAACAGCGTATATTTTAAAGTAAAGGCTTTAAAACAAAGTTAGTACAAACATCACTAATGTAACATAACTTTGCCGACATGTGGCCAACAGTAATGTTTTGTTCTTCATTATTAAACATTTGTACACAAATAAGTGACATAATATTCAGTACTTACTTTTAAAAGTTTACTCTTCGGGTGCCCCTCTTCCGCTGTTTTTTTCCGGCAAAATTATCCACACCCACCGCCGCGCTATGCATTCTGGGATATGTTGGGCCACGAAGTCTACACCGCCACACCCTCAAAATTCAGGGAAATGAAGGACGCATTTGAGGCTGCATTTCAAGCAGCCTTTGAATTGGGACAGCCTTCGTCACGTCGCTGTGACGTAATTGGCCTTAAAATGCGGCCTTTGAGCCTGCAGACCCTGAATTGGGATACAGCCTAGGTTAGTTGGAGAACGTGGCCGTTGCTCTGCTTCCACCAGCCGCCGTGGCAACGGATGTAGCAGCCCCAGCGACTCACATTTGCCGGGCCACTAGATGGCCCCCTGCCAGGGCTACCGCTGTGTCCAATCTGGTGGGCCGGTGGCAGCAGACACACTGGGTGGTGCCTACCGGAAGCTCCACCACCAACTACTCCAGGACAACCAGCTCCATCAGTTGAGCCAAGCCAAGGAAATTCAGGCCTCCTTCTTTACCCTGTGAAAATTTTTGGGGTGGTTTTACACCGAGATAAACAAACTGGACTGGTCCCTGCTTATAGATGAACTATACAAAAAGGGAGTGTGTCACCTGTTCTTGTTAAGGAAACTAAGATCTCTTGACATCTGCAGTAGATTGCTGCAGTCAATCTTTCCTTTTAAAAACTGGGCCTCATGTATACCCAAGAGCAATTGCCTCCATCCCGCCATCAAATCATGGCTGCTACACAAGTGCAGTGTTGGGAAGGTTACTTTTAAAATGTATTCCATTACAGAATACATGCCCCAAAATGTATTCTGTAACGTATTCCGTTACATTACTCGATGAGAGTAACGTATTCTGAATACTTTGGATTACTTAATATATTATCATGCTGTTTACAACTACATGAATGTACTATTGCTGTGATTTATTACTGTTACTAAATATCCGCGGCTCCGAACCGCAGTAAAGGGACCTCTGGCTAATACGTCAGGTTCGTGTCGGGCTCGTAGCCGAAAACTAGCTTTACTTTATTGTCTGGGTCAACTTTGCTTGCCAGAGACAGAGAGAGGCGTTGAAAGGCTGCTCCAAAGGAACTTATTGTTTTTGGAGGAAAACACGAACACGGTGTACAGTCGAGTCTTAATAGCTTACTTACAACTGGGCTCGTCAGGCTCTCTTCTTGGCTGCAGTGGTTATTATTATATTTACATACTTCCAGCTCCCGTTTCTGCTCGATGACAGCTCGTACTTTTCCTTTTTCTCCCTCCCTCGCTCACAGACACATAACGTGTATGGCAGTCCATTCTCCCTGCAGCACGGACTACACTGCCTATGATGCTACATTCTTTAGAGCTATACCTGTAGCATTCTGCCTATTAGCTTAGCACAACAACAACAGGCGCTCTCTCTCACCCAGAAAACACGCAGAGAGAGAGCGTCACCCTGTAACCATGGCAACCGTAACGCTGCCGCCTGGAACAACAAGAACGTAGCTGTCAAACAAAACCCAAACAGGCCTGACGCGACAATATGAAACAGGGAAGTACCGCCGTGTAATCCATTTATTTCAACAAAGTAACTGTATTCTAAATACCACATTTTTAAACGGTAACTGTAACGGAATACAGTTACTCATATTTTGTATTTTAAATGCGTAACGGCGGTACATGTATTCCGTTACTCCCCAACACTGCACATGTGATACGTCACACTGTGCTCATGGACACATGGTCACTACTGACTAGTACATTGGTTGTATGGATTTAAATAAAACATCATAGCAAGGAATTTGCATCAATGGTTTATCATAATCAAGTTATTTGAGTTACTCTGAATCACTGCAGCTCTACTGGAAACATCTACCAAAGTTAGGCTACATGTTTTAGACTTGTATTAGCTTTTTACCTTTCCTTTCTTTGACCATGTTCCATAATTGACATCCTTCTTTCTCCACTCTTTTTTTGCTGTAGTTCAGTGGGCCATGGAGAAGAGGATACCAATGCCTTGAGCCCTCGGCATTTGTCTCGTGAGAGCAGCAATGGTGGTCAAGTAGTCCCAGCAGCAGGCCAGCCACCAGAACACACCATAGATTGTGGTGATATTGTCTGGGGATTGGCCTTTGGTTCCTCAGTACCAGAAAAGCACAGCCGCTGTGTCAACATTGAGTGGCATCGCTTCAAGTTTGGACAGGATCAGTTGCTCCTGGCAACAGGCCTCAACAATGGTCGCATCAAGATTTGGGATGTTTACACTGGTGAGAACACATCATCATTAATTAGAAGTAGCTCTCTTCAGCTTCACCAGTTGATAATCATGTTAGATAAATGAATCTATGAAATATAAACCCAACTCTGCAAGTGTTGAACATTTTATTTGCATTAGATTTGCATAGGAAATATATCAAAGGTTTAAACTGAGAGACCGTACCATTTGAAGAAAACAAAATGTTGTCATTTTGAATTTAATGGCAGCAGCACATTAAATAAAGTCAGGGGTAGGGTCATGGTTACAACTGTACAAGTTCCTTCTTTTGACAGCCCATAAACATCTGGAAACTGAGTCGACCAGTTGCTGGACTTTTGGGAGAGGATTGTTGTCTCATTTTTGTCTAATACAGGATTCTCTCCACTCAATATTCCTGCATCTTTGACTTATTTTTTTTTTATATTTTTAACTTTATTTCTTGATATGCATGATTAGTTTTTAGATAGCCAAAGATCTGGACTCCAGGCAGGCCAGTTCAGCACTTGGCCTCTTCTCCTTACAAACCCATGCTGTTTTAATAGCTTTAGCGTTACCTTGATGAAGTATTCTATGCCTTTCCTTGAAAAGATGTTTTCTAGATGGAAGCGTATATTTGGGCATATTGGGACCTGATGAATGTAAAAACAAAGAATTGCCAGATTTTTATTTTTTTTTTTACCTGATTTTTGTTTCTGAGAAAAATGAGATCTACATATGAGGGTATTCATTTAAAATTTCGATAGAACAATGTCCTCGTAAGTGGATATCAGGCCCTTGTATTGCAAGATTTATTATTGTGGTCTTAATAACCTGAAATGTGATGTCCACATATGTGGACGCCAGGTCCTAGGAGGTTAATGGTCTTTCCAGATGTGCAAGTTGCCAATTCCATAGGCACTAGTGTTCCCCCATACCGTCAGAAAACTGATCACTGATAACCAGCCAGATGGTCCCTGGGGCACACAATGTTGCCAATTAAGCTAATTAATTTGTTAAATGTTTCTCTAGCTGTTTCCTTGTAGTACCACTAATCTTCCTGTCCCTTGTGATAACCCCATCCCAGTTTCATCAATGCTGCAATTAAAATTTCTCTGTATTATTATAGGATTTTTACCTTAGAGTTTAAAATGCCGCGAAACAACAGTTTAGAGACTTTTTTTTTTTTTTTTTTTAATATTTTCTTTTTGGTATTTGGTTTGTAAATTGGGAAGATATACAAATATACGACCAATTTAAAGCTGGAGATGGAACTAAAGTTCTATAGTTCGGCTTTGCAGTGAACGAACAAAATTTCCAAAAGTATTTATCTGATTAATGTGTGGCTTCTGTGGAATTATAGATGTCGGATTTTGTTCTTAATTGAAAAAAAATTGAAAAAAAGAAAAAAAAAATGTCACTTTGGAGGCACCGTGAGAAATTAGCAGTCTCTCCATCCCACCCAACCCCTAGGGCTAAATGCTCCAAAAGAAAGTCTAGTTGAGGGTTGTTCCTCAAGTCTTTTAATCTACTTTCTTTGGTTTGTTTTCTGTAGGAAAACTGTTGCTGAATCTGATGGATCATACAGATGTAGTTCGAGACTTAACTTTTGCTCCTGATGGCAGTCTGATGCTGGTGTCAGCATCCAGAGATAAGACCCTTCGTGTATGGGATCTCAAAGATGATGGTAAGTGGATGAGCTGTTTTTGACTTTAAAACCAACCTTATTCTTTGCTTTTCTTTCCAGTGCAAATAAGTAATAGCTTCATTTCTTAACTGAGACCATGCTGTTCACAGTTGAGGCCCCTGGTCTTTAAAACCAGAAAAGCAAACAGTGTTTACAGTTACACTGAGTTCACAATGAAGAAGTGAAGTGATATAGTCCTTATTATTATTATTATTATTATTATTATTTTATTTTTTAATGTTGAGAAAATGCAACCTGACATTACCCAGGTGCTGCTTCAAGATTAATTTATGTCAAATAATGCATCTGTTTGCATTCATACTGCTGTTTAGATAGTTAGCAGAGCAGACATCCTGACACACAAAGTCCTGCAGTTTTCCAAAATCCTAGCTGCACATTACTGGATACATATGACCTCTGTGTCTGGTTATTGGTTGACAAATGGGCCAGAATAAGAAAGGGAAGCAATAACAAAGTTCACTAGGAATGGAAGAATTGCAAAAAGCAAAACTAGCTGCAGTAAGCACTTTCCATTGTTTTTAACACTCTGTTTCACATCAGCAATTTGTATGTTGTAACTTCGCTCTTCTCTGCAGCTTGCTGGCAGACCAACAATAGCACAAGCAAGCGTGACCCATAGACCAGTTGTACCACAAACTTTGTAAACTGCCTCTATCTGACAATGGAGCTCTTTGCAGGCCCAACCCCAGAACGCTACCCATGCTGAACCATGAATCCCACTTAAAACACTAACCACATGCTGCCTTGAGAGTATTTGCAGATCTTGGGAGCCTTGGATGCAACACCAGAACCCTGAATCCTTCCATACATTGTGTCAGTTAAAAATGTTAATGCAACAAAGTAATATCGCAAAATAAAAGTGCAGTGTAAATAAGTGTTGTGAAAAGATCAATTGCTTAGTTTTTAGTAGATGAGTAGCAGCAATTTTAGCAAATATGCAGCTAACACTTACCTCTTAACACGGCAGTGGTTCAAAAATATAGTGACCAGTTATTTCTAATCACGATCTTCACGGGAAACTAAATATCCTGGTTAAATATTGATTAAATAAAACAAAAATAATATAAACATGATCAAAATATAAGACTGGCATATAGGTTGTGACAGAAATGTTGCACTGAGAGTAATGAGCCTGGTCATTTTCTCTTGTAGGTAATATGGTGACGGTTTTGAGGGGCCATCAGAACTGGGTGTACTGCAGCGCCTTCTCCCCTGACTCTTCCATTCTGTGCTCGGTTGGTGCAGGAAAGTCGGTGCGTAAACAAGTTCCTTTGTACTTATTTTTATGAGTGTCCTAGCTAATCTTTGTGCAGTTGCTTGTGATCAGTTATGCTCAATCAAACCTCAATTAGACCCCATAACCTCTTTGTCTACCTTTAATATAAACTGTGCTCGGTGTCAACAGTCAAGTGCTTGGATCTAGATTCTGTTTGGCTTTTGTATGCTGTGAAAAAGGGATTTTGTTCTGAAGTATGTATGAAGAAAACAATTGTTTTTATGAATGTTATATAGCTGAAGTTAATCTTTTAGTATGGACATGGAAGTGGGAGAGGCAAAACAAAAAAACTCTTTAATACTGGGGAATGTTTAACTTAAACATAAATTGCCCCAAAAATACTTTTTTCATTTTAAAAAATTCGAAATCATTGTAAATCATTTACAAGTCAAACATGTTGCTGAATAGCAATTCCATGGACTGGCCAGCTTTGGCTAACCTTATGCATAGTATCACAAACCTAGATTACTCTTAACGTGGTGATAGTTTTGTTAGGTTTTATGTCCCTACAGTGTGTGTCTTGCTCTCCTTGTCACAGGTGGTGGTAAAACTCAGTGTGTGATTGGTTTTGAAAGGAGCGCTGCGCTGACATTTTGAGCAGCGGGTGTAAACCATGGACGCACAGTGCGCAATGCCCAAAGGCCTGGCCAGGGGCAGCCTGGCATCCTGACCTGCAAGGTCATTCTGTACGTAGGTGCTGCTCCGTGTCTGTCTACTTCTGCTGTCGCGGTTGCTCTATTTACTTTATTAATTGTAGTTTTAAAACTGTCATGTAAATGGTGGCCCTATGCTCCACCCCCCACCCAAACACACATGCACTGCCATCGCTAAGCAAATAAAAGGGAGCAGCAATACTTTATGCTCTTTCTTTTTTCTTTTTTTTACCTCAACCTTTCTGCCATCATTTTAGGAATTCAGCTGTGAAAAATGTTGTTTCTTTTAACTGAAAAATGATGACAAAAAAAGAAAAGAACCCATACAGAAAGATTAAACAGTAGTATTAGATTGCAAGCTGTATTTTTATAGACCATTAAATAAGGTTTTAACGACCAGCATCATTTATAGTTTCCTATAATTAGTCAGTGGCAGGCCCTAAAGGTTTCATACTCGTACAGTTCTGTGATAAATGCCACAAATCAAAGACATTATTAATAAACATTCTGACCATGGCTGACATTAAAAGAAAAAGTCTTATGCAGATTGTCACTTTTTGCGTGTGAGTGTGTGTTTGTGTGCCTGTATGTGCGTGTTTGTTTGTGTGTGCGGGCACGCGCGAATCGCATGTGCGTGCATATGTGTACTCTGCCAGAGGTATCGATCCTTTGGCCATAAATATTCTTTTCTCTTGCAGTCTCTCTTCGTAGGCTTCTGCCGGAGATGCGAGCCTATTGTAAACACAGTGAACTAAATCTCTGAAAGGGGAAACCAGTGGAGTAACTTTATGTTACCTTAAGTTACTACTTGTTTTATTTTCTCTTTTTTGTGTAGACTTTATTTTTATTAAAATAGTATACATTTAGCTCATTTACTGATGTAATGAAAGATGTATGAATGTAAATTCTAATGTAGAATCTTTACAGTTATATAAATGTTTGATATTTTTATTGTCATTGTAGGAAAGTGTTCATTTGGCATAGTGTTGGTGATGTGTAGCACACTGCACGTTAGCAAGGCTCTGCTATTTATTTTTTCTGCCTGGTTTAAGGTTACAAAGCATTATAGTGACACTGAGCATAATTTGAGCATAACTATTTTTCTGATTTAATTCCTTTTAATTAAATTAATTTAATTTCTAATTGATTTTTGTGCATCTAGTGATAATTAGTGTAAGATAACACATCTATAGTCATACAGTCCAAATCATTCCATGGGCTATAACGTGTCATTCTTTATTGCAGGTGTTGCTATGGAACATGGATAAGTTCACGCTGATCCGAAAGTTGGAGGGACATCACCATGATGTGGTGTCTTGTGAGTTTTCGCCAGATGGAGCATTGTTAGCTACCGCCTCCTATGACACCCGAGTGATTGTCTGGGACCATCATAAGGCCACAGTCCTCCTGGAACTGGGGTAAGAAGAAATCCAAACAACACAGATATTCAATATTATGTTAGTACACATTTGTTTGGTAAACAAAATGTTGCTCTTTTGAGCGGCAGCCCTAAGTAAACTAAAATAAATTAAATCTCCTTTAGAGAAAGTGTTTCAAAAGTCCCCCATTGGCTTTGCCCAACTTATTTCCTTGACGTTGAGGTTTAATTGAGATCAAGGAAATGTGAGATAAGGACTTAGGAAAAGAGAAGAGGAGTGTGCTGAGAATCTGAACGGCTTTACACTAGTCTCCTTAAGAATGTAAAGCTGAGTGTTCGCTGTGTTGAATCTACTGAGACATGATTATTCACCACTAGGTTTTATGCAAGTCATTTAAATGAGAACGGCACTTTTAAAGCAAAAGGAAGTTTTAGAGACATGTTTACTAACATCTGCTGCAGCCCAAAGCTGCCTTTTGACTGGGTTTACTAAAGAGGTGCAGTTTCAGTTTTGTGGGGGAGATGTTATCAGCACATGTATGTTAGCACTTTCTGTGGATGACTGAGTTGTGATCCCAGTGCCAATACTGTGGCTCTGTCCTAAAACTCTTCATTCAGTCCTCACGCTGTGTTGACAAGTGAGCCCCACTTATTGCTCCTCAATAATGCTGCTTTTTTAAAGCAGAAGCAGAAATTAATTAAACTGAGCTGTCTTTTTCTCAGCAGTGCACAAACAGCAAGCAACTTCTCTTTCCTGACTCTTTCCTGAATGTTTGTGAAAACACAGCTATCAATGAATATGTGTAAATGTGTTATATTAATGCCTGAATGTTGCTATGTGCTATAAAAATGTGATCTGTACATTTGCACATGTAGCCAGTGTTATGAAGGTTACTTTTAAAATGTATTCCATTACAGATTACAGAATACATGCCCCAAAATGTATTCTGTAACGTATTCCGTTACGTTACTCAATGAGAGTAACGTATTCTGAATACTTTGGATTATTTAATATATTATCATGCTGTTTACAACTACGTGAATGTACTATTGCTGTGATTTATTACTGTTACTGAAGGTCCGCGGCTCCGAACCGTAGTAAAGGGACCTCTGGCTAATACGGTGGGTTCTGTGTCGGCTCGTAGCCGAAAAATAGCTTTACTTTGTTGTCTGGGTCAACTTTGCTTGCCAGAGACAGAGAGAGGCGTTGAAAGGCTGCTCCAACAGAACGTAGCTGTCAAACAAAACCCAAACAGGCCTGACCCGCCACATTATGAAACAGGGAAGTACCGCTGTGTAATCCATTTATTTCAACAAAGTAACTGTATTCTAAATACCACCTTTTTAAACGGTAACTGTAACGGAATACAGTTACTCATATTTTGTATTTTAAATACGTAACGGCGGTACATGTATTTCGTTACTCCCCAACACTGCATGTAGCACAATAACTTAGTAACTGGAATGGCTTGTGATCTGACATATTTCAGGTGGAATAGTTACAATAATTGACATGAAAAAATATATTGCAATTTGGCCTTCAACACTACTTTTCTTTTGTTAGGGAGGATTTGTTTGTTGTTGAGTGCAATGTTAAAATAAGGTTTACTGTTGCATTACTATCACAATTCACTCATTGGCTAACAAAACTGAAATGATGTTTGCTTAGCAAGCATCATCCTTGCTAAGCATTATGTTATGTATGTGTTGATACAAAAAACAAGGTATCAACCCGACACACTAACTTAACTCTCTAAAATTGACCGATTCAGAGTTGACGTCACAGCTCCGTCAACCAACGTTTTAAATGCTCGCGCACTGCATTAGTGCTGTTGTTGCAGGAAAGTCTGCATTCAACTTTTTGTTTTTTTTTTTCTGGGAAATGCTTTCACATTTTAAGTCTCCACCTCAATCTTCTTCCATCCTTCTGTTTTGCCGTTCATGTTCTTCTTTGTTTCTATTGACTGCAGTCTTGGCAGACGACATAGGCGACACTGCCCCCATAACTTCCTGTTGTGTTTTGCAGTTACATAAACACATTCACGTGGTATTGGTATATAATGCATCAACAAAAATTCTTCATCAACAAATCTTTGTAGTTGACGTCATTGATTATGCAGATGAATCATTGCAGCCATAGTCAGTAGATTTGTTTTTGATACAGCAGTGTGATGTTCAGAAAAAGGAAAATGCAGTTTGTCAACATGCAAACAAACATTTGCATGATCTGCACCACTTTTGTCATGTTGACTATTTTCATGAATGGTCAGATATTCCATTGCAATGCATTATGGGATGGCATTTTCTCCCCTTCTTTGGTTCCAGTGTATAATATGTTAAAGGAGGAAATAAAAGAAGCATTGAAGCTTGTTTCTTTAGTATTTGAGGACTTAGAACAGCTCCTAAGCAAAGTGGACTGTTAGAATCCACCCTGAGATTTCTATAATATTAAGGGGCAAAAGCTTGCCTCACTAGGTTGAGGAGGCAAACCATGTGCTCTAAGGCTTGCAGAGGCCTGCATAAGGCAATTTTTGTGATTTTTATACACTGCACTCTATGTAGTACTGGGTTGATTGTCTGTTATATGTAGCACCATGGTCTTGAAGGAATGCTGTCTCGCTTCACTGTTTACTGCACATGGTTGAAATAAAAATTTAGTCACTTGTTATTCACCCAGAAGCCACCTACTGCATGTCAGTCACTGATTTCTTTCCCCAGCTTCCTATCTTCTGTCCACTGTTCAAACACAATGAAGCCCATAAATATGCTTTATAAAAAGCTATAACGATGTGATGTACAATGAAAAATGTTAAATTATGACTTTTTTCATTCCAAACGGTGAGTTTTAAAATTTGAACCCAAAAAGCTCTATTACTGATGCTCTATAAACTTCTGCTTTTGTCTTCTCCCAGCCACCTCTTCCCCCCTCCTTCACCCATTTTTGCAGGAGGAGCAAATGACCGCTGGGTTCGCTCTGTGAGCTTCTGCCCTGATGGCCGACACATTGCCAGTGTTACAGATGACAGGTAATATTAATATGATTTATTATATATATTTTTTTATTTCTTCTTAAAATCTGTCTGTTTGTTTGTTTTTCACTGTTTTTGTCTGGTCAATGATTTAAAGACAAAGAAGGCGAGAAACAAGAGAATGATCTTTTTTATGCATCAGCATGACCAGTTTCAGCAGCATATAAGCAAGTGGTCTATTTACAATACTTTAGAACACAAAACTAGAATGAGCCATGACAAACCCACATGTGTTTGTCTTTGGGCCTCTCGAGAATATGTTTGTACAGTCAAGAGGCTCTGTTCTCTGTTCATGGCCGATATGTAATAACTGGAGCATAGCAGAAAAGCTTGTCTGGTGCAATTTGATTCTTAAACTTCCAAGAAGACATGAGTGTTGAAGAGAGAGCACAGAGCTACTGTTGGTCTGTTTGGCTTGTCCTGGGTTACATGACTGTAACAAGGTGGCTATCAATTACTCTGACTGCTTCTTCTCCTTCTCGTTTGGCTCTCAGCGGAGGCGGTCGCACTTTTCTCCTCTCCTCCTTACCCTTATCTTCCCTGCTTAGCCTCTCTGTCTTTGTCTGTCTCATGTGCATTACTTTTTTCCCTGGAACAGTCTCTCACTGTCGTTCTCTAAAACCTAAAAGAGAATTATGGATTTGATCAACTGGTCTCTGAATGCTATTGACACCCTCTTCTCAACGAGAAGTCTGGGCTCGGGAGAGCCCGAGTTCCCCCGAGGGACTTTCCCTGCCGGATACACGATGGACGGGTGGCAGACCTGGAGAGTCATGTGCCTGGCGGGACTGTCGATCGAGGACGCTGAAGATATTTACCTATTCGGAACCATGATAACGGGGTTCTTGCTGATCGGAGCTGGCATGGCCCTGACTTATCGGAGAAATAAGAGAGCGGAACCGGCTGTTCAAACCCCCCCAAAGCTGTCCGCTGGAATCGAAGCGACGGGACGAGTCGCGACCTCTCACAACGAACGCAGCATGGTTAACACCTTGGAGACGCTTACAGCTGCTGTGAAGGCTCAAAACAACACCATTGAGCGTATGGTGGGATACATCAGAGAGGGCCCTGCTCAAAATGACAACCTTGAGCGAAAGTTGGATCACATCACAGAACGGATCACTGCAGTTGTGAGGTCTCAGAATCAAAAGAATGATAACACCACGGATCAGAAGTTTGATACCATCATGGGGAGGCTCGCGGCTCTCCAACGGGAGATCGAGAGACCAGTATCAGAGTGTTAAAAGATCAGCTTTGAAAATTCTCAATAAATCAACAAATTCGGGATCAAAATGCAGACACCACCACGGCGCCAGCTGTAGGCCCAAGGCTGAAGCCGGACAAACACTCCCTGATAACGACTGTGTGATGACTTTTCTCCCCATCCCATGCAAGGACACCTGGATTGGCTGGAGGACTGTTTACTTAGCCTGATAGGGCGAAGGACACTGTCTCAGCTGAACTATGGACACGCACACACACACACACACTTACACTGATAAGCACTCACTCATCTCCCCTTCCCTTTCCAACGCCTTCGATGCTTGTTACCTCCTGGGAACACGAGGCGGGTCTGGGCCCGCGCTGGCGAGTCGGCGCAGTGGCAGGATGTCTGCTGTGTTGCCTGGGATTATTCCTCATCCCCCTACCCAACCCTGTGGCTTGTTATGTCTTCATAATGTTGTGCTGTGAACATTCATGTGCTTTTTTTTGTGCAGAGGAGTTTTTTTTGTTTCCTGTTCTCGTGCTGTCCTACCATGGAAGCACAGCATGAGTAGGGGTCTCTTTTTTTCCTCTTGTACCTTCCCATTGTGTGTACATTTCAGTGTTTTTTTCCGTAACTGCCGATCTCCGACTTGTAACCCCCATGTAATGTCTGTGTTATGTGTGTAAGGTCAGGGGGGGGGGGGGGGGGGGGTGTCTCATTTCACTGCGGGGCAACCTGTATGTGACAAATAAATTCTGAATCTGAATCTGCTAACTGTCCAAGCACTGAATTGCTGGGAAAGTGTTGAGGAAGCTTCACAACATCCCCACATTATTATTCAGAATGTTGGAGAAAAATGGGAAGATTGAAAGGTTTAAGACAAATGTGTTAACCAGTCAGAAGTACAGGAAACTATTTGGCTTGGTCACTGGTCAGATATTGGTCTGGTGGTAGCAAAATGTTTGCAGTTTAGGTTGTGACAATTTTTTAATTTTGTTTGTTTCTCTCTCTGCATAGGCTGGTTCGCTTCTGGAGCATTGAGGAAAGGGCTCCTCTGGCGATTGCCTCTGTCTCTAATGGCCTCTGCTGTGCCTTCTCTGCTCAAGGAAGTGTCCTTGCTGCTGGGTAAGATGCCACAACATGTTGGCGATGCTCTGTTAACACACACACATTTGAAGTTAAACTACACCTCGGCACATCCTGACTTTTGATAAGGAAGCCTCATCATTTATTCCTTCAGCTTCCTTGCACCACCTTACTACATTTAGAGCTCTCTGAAATATTAGCTCAGTTTTCTGTTTTTTCTCCTTTTGATTTATGTTTTAGGACTCGTGATGGTAGCGTGCACTTCTGGGAGTGTCCACGTAGCATTGCCAGTCTGCAGCACATGTGCAGAATGGCTCTCCGTCGAGTGATGAGCACCCAGCAGGTGGAGGCGCTGGCCATTCCTGCACTCCTCTGTGACTACCTAACCTACAAAGTCATTTAATCCTTGGCATTGGCTGATCTGACTGCATTTGTATTGGCAACATACTGAAAAACCATTGAAACACTTTTTTTCTGAACAGCTTTTCATAAAACTCTGAACAATCTAAGAAGATCGGGACAGGAAGAAGAAAAGTTTGTTTTTCTGAAAGCCCAGGGTCATGTCTTCGCCAGAGCCCATCACTACCTTATCTTGTACATATTTATTTTTGTAAGTGCTTTTGTAAATGAGTGTACAGGGTCCAGCACATCACCCATACCTGTCAGGTCAATACTGCCAGGTCTCCTCCTCTGTATCAGTGTGGTTATCAGTAATTTTTCGGCTGCTCTTCCATCTGCCTCCAGCTGTCTACCTGCATTATCATTAAGCTCTGCATTAGTTCCACAGACCTGGAATAGGTATTGCATTTAACACAAGCTTTGCAGTGGGGCTTGCTTTTAATGTTAGGTTTTCTTTTCTGCTTTGGTGCGGGAACTAAAGGGAAAAGGTATGGGATGCAGGGTCTTGAAGCCCATTATTTACATCTTATCAATACTAAGGAAATAATGATGCAGACATGGTCTCTTTGGAGGTTTTTCAATTTTTTCTGAAACAGTATTTACACTACCATGGTATACTCGCTCACTGAAAAACTTGTAGCAGCTTTTATTTCTGATGAAAGGACATCATTTGTCAATAAAAAAATGCTAGCTATCAAGCTAGAGCCTGATGAATAGGGTATCCACCATCTTGGTAGTCATCCCTTGGCAAGAAATTGAATGACTCTTAATATTTCTGTCCAAGTTAACAGATGCCGTTTGGGTAAACTGCAAATATTCTGCTAATTTTTCCTCAAACTTGCAGGTGTAACCTACTCACACCCACCCTAGTATGTTTACAGTATGGTTAATTTTTTTCAGTGCCCTGCCTGAGGGTGTTACAGAGACCAGTGTTAGATAAAGCACAGCACCTCTGCTTCTTAACTATTTGTATTTGAACATACAGAATCTGACAGAACCTTGTGTGTAAACACATGACTCTGTCTTTTGTCCATAAACATATCAAAATTTATTTTCTCCTTTTTATATCTACTTCTTGTGTTGAAGATTTGTATTTTATTAATTTGTTCTTGTTCTCCTTAAAACAGCTGCACATCTTTGTGTTGTGTTTTTTTTGTGTGTGTGTGTGGCTCAAATGTAGACTGTTTGTGCTTATGGACTCTGTTTATAGAAACTACAGTAAGCAGTCTTTGCAACCTGGAATAATCCAAAGTAATTAAAACCAATCAACTGCCATTCTGGGCCATGTGGTTGTCAGACCTTCATACTCACTGAACTTGGACAGATGCTGCGTTTTTAGAATCTTCTTGATCATCTTATTGTTTTTAGTTTGTCTGTGAGAAGAGATGGGAGCTCCAGGTGTTTTGTAGGAGGGTGGATGGAGCAGGTGTCAATCATTTGTGGCAATAAGTTCTCTGACAGTGCTAATGCCAAAGTTGTGTCCTTTCATTAGTGTGGAAATGGTAGAGGTTGTTATCACTTCTGATAGTGTTAATTGTGTGAGTGGGATTTAGAATCGTTATGGGTTGGCATTACATGATGTTCATATAGCTGTTACCATTGTGATTAGAGAAATACATTCCTGCCTCAGATGGAGTATAAAGTGGTAAATATTTCCAAAATACATGAATGTATTAATTTCCTGCAATCTCTTTTTTTTTAAATTTTCAATAAAGATGTTTTTTGACATTCTGTACTGGTGGTTATTATTTCAAGAATCCATCCATCTGCAGCTTTCTATACTTTCATGATTTTATGAATCTGAATCTTTCATGAATCTGCCAGCATAAGCAAAGGATACAATAGTGCCACAGTCAAAATCACCACTGCCATCAAGGTTTATTTCATCTTTAATGTCAGAAATGGCATTTACTTGTATGGTAATTAGATTTTTCTCCTTCTATTCTCTTCTGATTAGCTTTATCAGGTTTGCAAGGGCTTCTGTAGTTTATCTTTTTTTCTTTTTTGGTTGTCCCATTTGGATCTTTACCCATCAGAATTGTTGTCTTAAGGCCAAGAAAGATGCCAAGCGGATTTATTTTACCAAGTGGATCATCATGGCCTTGCCATATTGGTCCTTTTGATTGACCTTTATTATAATTATGTATTTATTTTATTTTATTTTCGGTTGCTACAAACGGGACAGACATGACTGGCGGATAGGACAGGGAGAAAGACAAACAAAAAAAAGCAACATAATAAAAACAGCACCATCACAAACTAGCTAACAGTAGATAACAGTAGATACTAAATATTAAACGCTATTGTGCAGCACGCAAGATAGACAACGCACAATGTGTTTTGAGGCAGCAGCCAAGAAAGGTGTAGTCCGCGTCTGAACACCCGTGTGTACACCTGTGTGTACACCTGTGTGCACACCTGTCAATCAATCAATCAATCAATCAAAGCTTTATTCGCCACATGCAGGTATGCCCTGCAGTGAAATGGGACCCCCCCGACCTTACAGACACAACACAGACATTACATGGGGATACAAGTCGGAGATCGGTAGCGTTACAGAAAAACACTGAAATATACACAACAATGGGAAAGTACAAGAGGAAAAAAAGAGACCTCTACTCATGCTGTGCTTCCGTGGTAGGACAGCATGAGAACAGGAAACAAAAAAACTGGGGGGTGAGCAGTAATACGAAGGGAACACAGCAGCCGCCCTGCACAGCGCTACCATTCCAGCGCGGCACACAGACCCGCCGTGTTTCCCCGCAGGAAACAAGCATCGAAGGCGTTTGGAAAGGGAGGGGGATGAGTGCGAGGAGGACCACCAAACGGGGGGGGGGAACCGTGCCACCCTCCTGGGAAGAGCTGAGTAGAGCCCCAAACGAGAGGTCACCCAGCAGCTACGGAGGAGAGGCCAGAGGGGGTTGCAGTGGCGTGCCCGCGGGCTCTGCCGGCAGCCAGCTGTGCCAGAGAGGACCGAGCTTCAGGCCCAGAGGCCTGAGGGCACCCCTCCCCCCGGAAGGGGCCCAGCTGGGCCACAGGCGCCAGGCCCCGCCAATCGGCCACCTGGAGTGAGCCGGTACATACATGAGCACCCAGCCCCAGTCGACAAGAACCACCAACACACTAACGTCTGAGGGCATCAGCCACCGGCAGGCAGTGTGGTGAGGGGAGATAGGCCTCCATACTTTGGAGGGCCTGAGATGTACCCAGAGAGGTTGAGTCTAAGACCCAACCTGACATATAGACACAGACGAACAGGCGCACGTGGACACAAACGTGCATTCCCACCCCCAAATACACAACCAAATACTCGGCACTCACCCAACGTGTAGACAGACACAAATAGACACTGCACAGACAGTCGCACTCCCCAAACATACTCTATATCCCAGGTCCAGGTACCCCCGCCCCCAGAGGGGCAAGCCGCACCTAGACCCAGGAGATGTAACCTTTCTCTCTGGGGTGGAGGCAAGCGGACCACCTCCTTATCTGCAGAAGCAGGGAGGCCCCGCATCCCAGACCCCAATCTGACGGCCAGCACCACCTTGGCACCACCTCCCAAACTACACAGGACAATAGACACCCAGGTTGAGTTCATTCCCTACCTCTCCTATATTTCTCCCCCACCTGCAGAGTGAGCTCCTGTAGAGAGGAGACCACCTGCAAAGATATAACAACCTCCCCACGAGTTAGAGAGCCCCCTAGTTCGGCCGATGCACCAGAGGTCCCCTGCACTGGGGCTGAGCCCCCCTGCACCCACCTGCCCACAGCTCTGGCGACACAACAGCCAGGACCCAAGCCCCCAAGGCCCAGCCAGTACCCCAGGCCGGGGACGGAGCACCCCCAAATCCCCATGCCTCCACGCCCGTCCCGGACCCACCCAGGGGCAGCCAGGCTACCAGGCCAGTAACCAACGTCCGCCAGCACAGACCCTCCCCCATCTCTGCTGTACGCAAGGAAAACACCATCTAAGAGCCACCAGAGCCCCAAACCAGGTCATGGCCACATCCCCCGGGTTAGGCCCTCCAGGGAAAACGTCCCTAGGGACTCCCCAGACGCCCAAAGGCCGTCCCTACCCCCATATCAACCACAATAGCGAAGGCAGGACCAAACCATGACCCCCCACCCTCACTAGGTGATGAAGCCGATCAAAGGAGCCCAAAGGGATTGATCAAATGTGATGGCAGAGGCTGTATCAAGACTAATGTGATCTATTAGATGGTTTTTATATTGGTTAGAATTAAGATTATTTTTATTTTTCCAGTTAATGAGGACCATTTTCTTGGCGATGCATAGGGCCGTAAAAACAACGTGGCCTGTGTTTATTTCTGCAGTGACCTCATCCAAGTTGCCCAGCAAGCATACTAAAGGGGAGGCTGGAATGTTACATTTCAGACACTTTGATAAGTCTTCACATATCTCACGCCAAAACTTCTGAACTGGTGGACAGAACCAAAGAGCGTGGATGTAATTGTCCAGTGTATTTGCTGTGCAGTGTGAGCAGTTGTTGGAAGGCGTATAATCCATCTTGAACATCCTATGACCAGTATAGTGCACTCTATGTAATATTTTGTATTGTATTAATTGCAAACTGGGAGGTTTTTAAACATATCTGAGACCAAAGGTTTTGGTCTAAGCTGATCAATAAATCTGCTTCCCATTTTGCAATAGGAAGGGATATTGATTCATCTATTTTAGAAAGTGTTCTGTATATTATAGACAATAATTTGGGGGGTTTTAGACTAAAAAAATTGTACCACACTTGGCGGTGTTTGTAATTCAGCTTCACTGGGATTAAATTTCTTTTTTTACTATGGATTTAATTTGTTGATATTCCAAAAATTGTTTCTTGTTGATCCCATATTGTGTAACTAGTCTGTCAAATGAAATAAAGTCTGTTCCTTCCAATATATGTTCCAAGTATTTAGTTCCTTTGCAACGCCAATCTGGAAAGTTTATCATATTATTGTTTTGTAATATGTCCGGATTGTTCCAGATAGGTGTACGTTTGCATGGGATTAATGAAAAGACTGTCATTTTTAGAAACTCCCACCATGCTGTCAGAGAAGAGCTGATGTTGATGCTTTTAAAGCATTCATGGAACTTCTAACTAAAAAGTAGTGTAAGCGAGAATATAAGTGGTGTACTGGTGAAAACAAGGTGTAATCCATGGGAGTGGGATGATGTGAACACCAAGCATAGCAACAACCAAAATCCCTCATGTATTGTCTTGAGAATTCCAGTTCCTTTGACTTACTGCTGTGCTGGAGACTATAGCGTTATTGTCTCTTCTTTGATCCTCCAAACCTTTGCAGATTTGATAAAATAGCCTCACACAGTTTCTACATTCCTCTTTTTCACCAGTGACATCAAAACAAGAGCTTGTTATTTTGTATTATAAAAGAATTGATTTGAATGGAAATCTGGTACTTTTAAACCTGCTGTATTTCACATAAAAGTAGCTACTGTGTTTGATAGTTGTGCTAATATTGCTATCACTACCTCCACTGCAGAGATTCAAAGAGTTAAGAACTTACATAAAATGGCATCCACAGGGCAGTCGTCAGTCTCCTAAAACTCAAATATAAACTCATAATACTTGTCTCCACATTAGAGTAAAAATAAATACAGAATGTAAAGAATAAATATTCAGACATAAAAAAATACATAGAAACTTTGGAAATCATTTTTGGCACAACACCAGGACAGGACCAACATAACCTGCTGCCCCAAAAATCACTGAACCTCAACCCCGATGGACGGTGACAATACCATGGTTCAGTTTCATTACCACTGGAATTCCAGTGGCTTCTCCAGATCTGTCTCAAGATTCCTGGATTGTCCTAGGAGAAAAAACAGAGGTCCCAGCCACACCTCTACAAACTGAATTGGCCCAGCTGATGGTTGGACTATAGTTAGTAAAGGTAAGGATAGTGGCAGGCATTGAGGGAGTTCTTCATTGGATCCGCTGCAGTTTGCTTACCAGCCTGGCATCGGGGTGGAGGACGCCATCATCTACTTCCTGCACCGAGCTCTGACTCACCTGGAGAAGCCTGGAAGCACTGTGAGGATCATGTTCTTTGATTTCTCCAGTGCTTTCAACACCATCCAACCACGACTTCTGAGGGACAAGCTGGAGCTATCAGGAGTGGACCACCACATGTCCCAGTGGATACTGGACTACCTCACAGGACGCCCACACTATGTGAGGACACAGGGCTGTGTCTCTGATGCGCTGGTCTGCAGTATGGGGGCCCCACAGGGAACTGTGCTGGCACCGTTCCTCTTCACCCTCTTTGGCAGAATACAGACAGTGGACTCTGGACTTTGTGGACTGGTGCCAGCAGAACCCCCTGCTGATCAATGCTGGGAAAACCAAGGAGTTGGTGGTGGACTTCCGGAGATGCAGACCCACCACACTGATACCAGTGAACATCCAGGGAGTAGACATTGAGATAGTTGACTCGTATAGGTACCTGGGTGTTCACCTGAATAATGAACTAGACTGGAGCCACAACACTGATGCTCTTTACAGGAAGGGCTTCTGAGGCCACTGAGGTCTTTTGGTGTCCAGGGAGCTCTTCTAAAGACTTTCTATGACTCTGTGGTGGCATCTGTCATTTTTTATAGTGTTGTATGTTGGAGCAGCAGTTTATCGGCAGCTGAGAGGAAGAGGTTGGATAAACTCATAAGGAAGGCCAGCTCTGTTCTGGGATGCACCCTGGACCCAGTGCAGATGGTGGGAGACAGAAGGACTCTGGCCAAAATAACATCTCTGATGGACAGAGTCTCCCACCCCATGCATGTAAATGCTGCTGAACTGCAGAGCTCCTTCAGTGACAGACTGCTGCATCCTAGATGCATGAATGAGCGTTTCTGCAGATCCTTCCCTCCTGCAGCTGTCAGACTGTACAATCAAAACTGCTCCCAACAAACAGATCTTATCAACTGATTCACACTACAACCTGGGTTTGCCTCTTATCTGTATTTCATTTTATTTAATATTAATAACTATACAGTACTCTGTTTTTGGTAACTATTGTCCTTGATGTAAAATTTGAAAAAAAAATTATATATGTTTTTCTTGCCGCTGTTACAACCAAATTTCCCCTTGTGGGACAATTAAAGGATTATTCTATTCTCTATTCTAGGCAGTCGTGTTCTGTGAGTTCTGCGTTTGGGTCCAATCTGCCTCCCACACAGCACATCATGACAGTAACACAAGGGTGAACTAAAAGCAGCAGCTTTATTGCGCTGTAGCAAAACAGAAATGAAAATCCAAAAGTAGAAAACTAGAAACAAACGATGAGGAACTAAGACACTGGGAAACTAAAGTGAAAAGCAAGAAAACAAATATGTGAACAGAGAACTAAAATGTTACCAGGAACACGGAGGAGAAAACACAGCACGGAGAAGGAACAACACAACACTGACAGAGAGAAACACAGGCCTTAAATACACTGAGGGAAACGAGGGAATAGGAGACAGGAGGGAAACACAGCTTAGAGAAATCAGACTTAACGAGACAAGGGAAGCAAAACCAGACACACTGACATGAGACACAGACTTTCAAAGTAAAACAGGAAGCACATGACAGGCACAGACGCAAAGTGGACACAGAGCAGAGGGAGCTCAAAATACAAAACAGAAACCAAAACACTGGTAGTAATAAACCAAAATGAAACCAAAGATTGGTATTAATAAATATAATAATAATAATAATAATACAGACCAAAACACTGGGTCACTGACCCAGGACCGTGACAGTTACTCCTAACATCAATCAGATATCCAGCTCAAAAATAAATTTGAGATCCTGGATGTCTAAGAATTCCCCTTACTGACCTTTTGTTTCCCTGCACCCAAGCCATCTTCATATAATCCACAAAATGAATGTCTGCCCAAAGTAATTTCCAGTGTTTCTATCTTTTTTATATAGATACTTTAATTCAATTTTATAATTAAAAGCTTCTAAAAAGTTGTTTGTTTTATCTGAAATCATTTGTATAACTAAAAGTGAAATTTGATATTCATCTCCAGGGTTATTAAACAGAATTAAATTGTGTTCAATGAAATTGTTCTACTGTGATGGTGCACATATGCAGCCAGGTGTTTTCCTGTGTGCGCCCTTTCCTCTGCTGTCTGTCTCTGGGCAGAGCGCCCATCCTCTCACCTGGGCAGCTCACCAGGAGCTAATCTGGGGCAATCAGCAGAGGTTATTTATGACCAGCATTACTGTCCCGGTGCCTTCGTCAACTCATCTATGTTGGTAACAGGCTCACTCTTCTCACTCTGAATCCACGTCCTTGTATGACATACTTTGCGAGCTCTGTTGACTCGCCACAGCTCCACACTGCAACAGAAATCACCTTATGGACACTGGTCACAACCCTCACCGGATTCACATCACACTTCAGGAAGAAAATACCGGCCACACTCACTTGCCTGCCCTCTTGCCACCGCAGCTCACCAGGAGTTCTGGAACTCAGGTCAACTTTGTTGTTCTCAGCCTGCCACTCGGACCTCTGCCCCTCCAAGTCTAAGATTCTATATGCATAAAGCATAAGATGATGCCATATGAGCTCAAATTCCACTATTATCTCTGAACCAGACCGTACACCTTCTCACTCACTTTTCCTCTCTCCTGAGTGTGACCTTGCGACCACCACGCCACCAGTCTCCCCTTGTGTTACCTGCCTTAGGCTACCATGTTAGAACCCTTACCACATGCTAGGTTTCCAGGTTATGTCCCCCCCGTCAAGTATAACCGTGTTTTGTGTTAAATAAGGTTTTGTATTAAGTTAACTGTACTGCCTCTCCACATCAATCTTGCACTTGAGTCCAGTTTTGTACAGGCATTTGGTGCCACATGATATTCTACTGGATTTTCCTTGCATAAACAAATTCTGAACTAAATACATGCAGGTCAAGTTCTTATGATGAATGTATTGTGTGAACACATTTTGAACTTATCACATCATCAATAATGAGCAAGTTGTTGTTATTTGGAGGTAAAAGGTCATCGTCACTCAGAGACTCCGGTATTCCATTCACAAAGGTGTCTTGATGCATGCTCCATCATCCAGGTAAGTAAATCCAAAACAGTTGATTCTGTTCATCTGGATGTAGCGCTTTCAGTGGGAGAAATGTTTTGTCACTCATCCAAGTGACTTCTTTAGTCTGAGCTGGCTGCAGATTTCCCCAACCTTATATACAGTACATTTGCACAATGACTGAAACCAGCCCACTGAAATGAACAATTGGCTGTGAGGTCAGTTCCTTGATCATTAATATGCAAAGTGTCATAACAATTGATCTACAACCACTGATCAATGGCCATGAGTACCATTCACAAAGAGTTAGAGATTGTAAGATGGTGAAACATGAACCCTTAGGGCACCTCCTCGATTCAGAGATGGACTTTTCACGTAAATCGCCTCCTTGGCAGTTGTCCTTCTCTCCTGGATCAGCTGGAGCTTTCTTTAGGCGGCTTCCCAGCTTTGACAAATGTCCAGCTGGGATAACCACATTTACTCAGGGCCTTCTTGTAGTAATTGCTAAATAGTGGAAAGGGGGTGGGATTAAATAAGCTTCTGCTTCTTCCTACTCCTTTTGGAACATGTAAGTTATTTATAATCATTATTGCTTTGTTTCCTTTCATTTCGCTTTGTCTCTTTTTTTCTCTCTCTGTTTATGAACTATTTTAACATGTTCAAAATAAAGATTCAATACAATACAGTAGAGATGGAACAAAACTGATGTACAGCATAATATTTGCTAAACATCAGCTGCCTGAATCTGGCAGGATCTGTAATCAACTCACATGATGGCGTGTTTGTTCGCATGCAGAATCGTCTCCACAGAGAGTTCAGAAACAGTTTATTACAATCCCTGATTGCTTTGTTTTCACATATCTTAGGGGGGTCTAGTCTGACGCCCTCTCTCATAATAGTCTTCAACATACTTCTGCTGTTCCTCAGCTGTTTTCACACTTTGTGGGTAGCCAGATGGCTGCTGCTTCAATTTCAAAAATGTTTTGACATATAGTTTTAACAGTGTCAGTTTTGTTAGCAGAATGCCACACTTTACTGATGCACACAATCTGATACACTTTTTCAAGTTCAAAGGACAAACCAACAATTGTCTCTCACTTTAACCATGCACACAATCACTGTGCTGGTTCTGTTCTACGGCACAAGTTCTGCAGAGCTGCAGCCGACTGAGCGTGTTTGTAGCAGCAACCATGATAAGTGTTAATAAAGAATGCTAAAAAGCATGTATGTGTGGACAGGTCTGCCATGTCATTATTACACCTTGTTTAACAAAGTATTAACAAAATAGCATTTAATGGAAGATGAATGCAGCCACGCACTTTAATGTGTTCAAACAGAATTTCTTCTGTCCATCTTCACACAAAACTTGTCATGAGTCTGTGAACTCAGTGATTTTGGTTTTGTGTATTATTATTATTGTTTTGGTTTTGCTCCCTCTGTTGGCCCCTGATGATAGTGTTTGCCCTGCCTCGTCAGGTTCATCAGGTCCAGCTGTGTTCCCCACCTGTGTGTAATTCCCAGTGTTCTTCAGTGTGTATTTAGGTTGTGTGAATTCGTGTGCTGATTACTGGTCAGTCTGTGAATCTACCACGTGTTCTGAAAGAGGAGGTTGAGGGTGGAGCTAGTTTAAATGCAGAAGCCAATAAAATGGACTGGACCATCTACTGCGATCATGTAGGGGGAATGGGGTTCTTCTTGAATGATGGTTAGCTGTTATCTCTCTAGTTTTCACCTTTGGTATATAATGGTTTATTTATAAATTATATAACTGGAGCTGTTTCTCATTTGGGCAGGTCAGTTTGTTGAGTTATGTTTTGTTAAGTGACTTTTGAGTAGAGTTTTGTTAAGTTAACCTCTTTTATGGGCCCACTTGGTTCTTAATCTTGGATGGCAGAAAACTTTTTACAGCTTAACCAGAACAAAACTTTTCACTATGTCCTTCACTACAAGTGAAAAAATTTTATCATCTAAAAAATATAGCCAGAGTCCGCCCTATTCTCTCTCGGGCCAACACGGAGATGTTGATGCATGCTTTTATTACCAGTCGCATTGATTACTGTAATGCTCTGCTCTCTGGTCTTCCCAAAAAGAATATTTCACCTTTACAACTTTTACAAAACTCTCCAGCTCGTGTGCTGACGAAGACCAGAGGGCGGGCCCACATTACACCGGTTTTAGAATCGCTGCACTGGCTCCCCGTGTGTTTCAGGATCGATTTTAAAGTTCTTTTATTGGTTTTTAAATGTCTTAATGGTCTTGGGCCTTCTTATCTTTCAGATCTGCTTCTACCATATGAACCCTCGCGGACCCTGAGGTCCTCTGGTACTGGCCTTTTGATCGTTCCTAAAGTCAGGACACATACTCACGGAGAGGCAGCTTTTCAGTGGTATGGTCCTCGTCTGTGGAACAGCCTGCCGGAGGAGCTCAGGGCCGCAGTGAACGTACATGTTTTTAAGAACAGGCTCAAGACCCACCTTTTTAATTTAGCTTTTACTTAACGTTTATTTATTCTATGTTATTCTATTTATATTATTAAATTAGGTCCTACATAATATTTATTGTATTTTATCTTTTTATTCTGTATATACTCTTATTAGGTCATATCTCCAGTGTTTCCTCGGAGGGGGCTCTCTGCACCGGGGTTGTGATCGACCGTGGCTGCTGCGGCTCTGTGGGTCTTCTCAGTCTGGCTGGGGGGCTTCTTTGCCTCCCTCCAGCTGTGTGCCCGGCCTGGAGGCTGCTGTCTGGGGGGGAGGGGGGGGGGATGTGTGTGTATGTATCCATGACCGCTTATATTAATGAGAGTGTGGGGAGTGAATTGGAGGGCGGGATGGGGTGGGGCGGGCTGCTTTTAACCATATAAAGCACTGTGTGCTACATTCTGTATAAAAAGTGCTTTATAAATAAAGATTGATTGATTAAAAAAAAGTTTATTTTTGTCATTGTGAATTTTTGTAATCACCTTGTCCTTTTTGGGGTATAATAAAACCCTTTTTTTTTTTTTTTGGAAGATTACATTTGTGCCTGTGTGTTCCTGGCAGCTTGGTTCATGATAGCCTGCATTTGGGTCCTGGTTCATTCCTCCACATGGCTCACTCTGCTAGCCGTGACAAAACTGGCCTCATGCTTAAAGCAGGGATGCCTGGTCTCAAAATGATATATTATGTAATTTAACGAGGTTTTTTCATTTCAGTAGGCTGAATAAAACACTCGTGAGTCATGTCACTGGGTAGCATGTGTTCTGCACAGAGTTTACATAGAGTTTACACACGCCGCACATTTGTATTCTGTTTTTTCTTTTTTTGTCTTCTTGTATATTTTCCTGCATGATCCACAGTATTTCATGCAAAGCTCACAACCAGAACAGGTGAAGTAAACAACCATAAAAAGGACATTTTACTTGAGAAAAAGACATGCTGTTTAAACAGTCACAGTCAAAGAGTCACATTACGTTTTCCCAAGGTAAAACAAATCCAACAAAGCAACCTCTAACATGCAAAAACTAAATAGGTCTTCCACTCCACAATTAGACAAGAAAAGGCTTTATTCTCCATTTACCAAGTTAATAAACAAATCCAACAAGGCTGCTTCTAACGAACAAAATTTACTTTTTAGATCATTGTCTAAAAAAACAAGTAGGTCTTCCTTTAAGGCTTCTCTGTAGTAGGATACAGCAACATTTAATAATTGGATCCTCTGTCAATAAAAATAATTCCTATTTGAAAAAAGCACACTAAAAACCGAAACAGACACTTGATAAAAGAGATAAAATATTGAAACCTAAGTAAACACACCCACTAGGTGGAGACAGGTGTGGGAGTTACGTGCACGAGCAAAGCTGGCAGTTATATTTTTCTCACTACAGTTACTGGACTCATCTCAAAGAGAGACGAGGCAGCCTACAAAGAGAAAGTCCTGCAGGTGGCAGCCTGGTGTTCAGAAAGCCACCTGGCACTGAACACCAAGAAAATCAAAGAGATCCTTGTATATTCAGGAGGCACAGCACCCACTTAGCCGCCTTGTACATCAATGGCGAATGTGCGGAGAGAGTCCACATCTTCCGTTTCTCTGCATCCTCATCTCTGCTGAGATGGACAAACAACACCACAGCATTGGTTAAGAACTTCATGAGGGTCCTCAGGAAGCACAACCTGCTACTGACCTTCTACTGCTCGTCCATCAAGAACCTGCTGACATACTGTATCACAGTATGGTACGGCAGGTGCATCATGGCAGACAGGGAGAGGCTTCAGCTGCCCAATCCCCTCACTGATGGACATTTATACCCCACCCCCCGCCCTGCTGTCTCAGCAGAGCAACAAACATCATCAAGAACAGCTCCCACCCTGGTTTTGACCTGTTCAACCTACTGTCCTCGAGGACGTGCTACAAGTGCATCAGTACAAAACCTAACAAACTCAAGAACAGCTTTTTTCCAAAGCCATAACAACCCTGAGCTCATACATGCACTGACTACACAGTCTAACCCAGTGGTCCTCAACTCCCGGGTGCTGACGAGTCGTTTGGTACTGGGCCGCGAGAGTTGAGGCTCGGGTGTGAAATTTATGGTCTTTATCATTTTTCAGCGTTTTATTAATCGTTTTTATCGTTAACTCGGTTTCCCTGGGTCTTTTCCCATGTGTTATGAATAAATCTTCTGTTTTTTGGTACCGGTACTGGTTTTATTTTATTGTATTTATCCGCACCTTAAAGGCTGGTCCGTGAAAATATTGTCGGACATAAACCGGTCCGTAGAGCAAAAAAGGTTGGGGACCGCTGGTCTAACCCGCCAACCCAAGGACTTCCCTCTATAGACAGACTATGCAATATTTAATCTATTGAAATCTTGTGAAAGTACTGTATAATACGTGTACTGTGCAATACCATTACTCTCTCTGTCCAAATATCTGCTACCCACTGCATTTGATCATCATTACTATGCAATATTAAATACATGCAATAACCCACACCGTATATAAAATCTTTATTTATTCTTGAAAATGTATACAGCACCGCAGAACTGTGCACATTACCTCCTTCCCCTCTGCAGGAGTTAGAGCAGGGCGATATGACCAAAAATATTTATCACGATATACATTTGAAAATTTGCGATAACGATATAACTGACGATCTAATTGACACAAGACAAAATACTTTACAACTCCACAACTTTATTAGTGCAAAAAAACCCCCAAACATCAACGTATTTCCACTTAAACAAGCAGCTGTTTTTTATGTGCATTAAAGTTATATAAAAATTTAACAGTGCAAATGCAAATTTTTTGCTGACAGTTTAACCAAAAGGCATTTCCACTGGAAATTGGCCGACATATCCTCAGCATAACCATGTATAATATCCACAAAACTTAAAAAGAGGTTATACACACACAATACGGTAACATTATGTTGAAGCACAGCATGTATCACTCTGCGAGGTTCCTGCCTACGATAGCTGTAATGCTCCGACAATCCATCAAGCGTTGAGGTGCAGATTTTCGAGCGCTGTGTACATAAAATCGTTTCGAGGTCAGTAAACACAACCAGAATTCATACATAAGGCACACGGGATTATAAGGGGCTCTGTCGATTTTAAGAAAAATCAAAGGATTGATTTTAAGTGTGCTGTATTTTCCAAAAAACATGGTAATAACGACGGCCCGCTAGCATGCTCTACCAAAAGTAGTTATTTGTTGTGTATCTGACGGACGAAAGCTAAACCAGTTCCACACCATTGAAGTTGCAGCATTTTAACAAACCAATTCTGGTTCATCCGTTTCATTCAGCGAGTCGCTTTCACCCTCCTCATTCTCCGTCACCACCATGCTTTTTCCGCCATGTGCGTATGAAAAGAAAGGCACTGCGCATGCGCGTTTACCCATATTCTATCGCCATATTTCATTTTCTTATCGTTGCCCGACATTATACCGGTATTACCATGAACGGTATGATATGGCCCAGCCCTACTAGGAGTTGCTTTTAATCTCATTGTACATGAGTATAGTGACAATAAAAGGATATTCACTTCTTTCTCAGATTCACCTGAAGATAAATGTATTTTATAATACAGAGAAATGGCTTGTCAGTATGCAGATAATATGCACAATGTAGCCAGATTGCACAAGCCTTTTGGTTCAGAATATTTTAGCCTTACTAATATAAGAAAGACCTATTTTGTTCTTTTGTGGTAAAAAAACAAACAAACCCCAAAACTTATGTGGCTGTTTCATGAATCAGATTGTAATTTTGTGTAAGAATATTTCCATGCACACATAAATGAGCACCATTGTAACTCATACTAAATAGAAAATTTAGTCTGTTTTGTAAGTATAGCCATCTAGTGTTTTAGAAAGGAGAATTCTTAAATAAATGCATTACCAAAAACAAACTTATGTGTAATAAATTCATTTGAATTAGTAATATACAAAACATACATAATAGCAAATGTTTAATATTTATATGGCTTATTATACTCAACATGGAACAGAGTGCTACAAAAAAACCATACAAAATATAGCTCTACCTCATATATATTTATAAACTAACTATTCACAGTGAAACAACTTAGAGAATCACGCAACAAAAGAGATTAAAATATTTAATATATCCCTGTCTGGAAAAAATTCTCTTTGAGAAGAATAATTTTTTACTGCGTTTCCTGCTTGTTGTCTGTGCAGTGGCTGCTCTCTTCCTCTCTCACCCTCACTCTCTTAAACTCGTACCTCCCTTATGCTTCTGTGTGCGTGCATGTGCTGGGTCTGTAACCCCTGTCCCCTTCCTGCTCAGTGGACCAATACCTGTTTGCAGCGGACACTCAGACGTCACGTAGTTGACCAATCACGTACGACTTGAACGGGGTAAAAATCAGGGGGCGGGGAGGGGAAAAAAAGCGTATCCGACTCCTAGGCAGGAACCGGATTCTATCGTTCACTTCAAAGTGCCGGCTCTAGAGCTGTTTGTTCCTGACCGACACGACACATCGCTTGTGTGAGCTTATGGTGGGTACTTTAATTTGCAGTCTATGGCCATTCCACCCAAATCACAACATTGACAACACTCCGATGGTTGCTGTCATTCATGCTTTTCAAAAGTGACGAAAACATTTGAACGATATTTAATATTTAAGCTAGTTGTACTTTTTTTTTTTTTTTTTGGGGGGGGGGGGGTAGCTCTTATTTTTTTTCACGTGTCAGGTTGCAATACGTTAAAAGTTTGAAACTTTTACTTTGAATGCGAAAGGTCTCAGTTTCCGGTTTGCTCCACTGTTTCTCGTTTTAATTTTATCCTTAAGAACAAGCTGGCTACAGAGACAAGCTGGTTTTTAGGTGTGTTTTTGTTCAAATCAACAATAAAACAGGGAAAGTTTTCATGTTATTTGGGAAACATAACTTGTTGAAGAACCAACTCATACATACACTCAAAACATACATACACATATTGCAGCTTCGGCTACTTTATATTAATTATTCCTGGTACACAGACACAAGTTAAACGAGAAGGTTTTGCTGCTGCATTTGTTTTATTCTTACATATCTTGGTGAAAGACACTGAACACTAGTAGCAGCTGAAGTACAAACACGGAAACTTGTCAAAGCATGCAGTGTTTGGAGGAAGCGCTGACGGCAGTGTGCGAAACGTCTTCAGGTCGCTGTTTATGACACAAGTCGCGCCAATGTGGTGGAATGGACGGAGCTGTGGACAGAGGAGACAGGTCGGCCCTCAGCAGCACGTCGAAACCAGCAGGAGCTCAGGAAGCTCTGCACCAGTGCCGACTCATCCAGAATCTGGTGGACATCTCGATTAGCAGCCTCCTGTCTCTTAGGACAAGATGCGCCACATCCAACGACTTCACCCGGCGGGAGATCCGTACTTTAGAGGTACGTTTAAGATCCAGAGGTGACCCAAGTTTCTACCAGCTGTTTATCCAGTCTTTTGCTTCTTTGAAAGGAAGAGAATGATTGTATTGTATTCGCGATTTAAAGACATGCTTCGCCATGTTATCTCCTAGATTCCGTGACATAGAAAAGGTTGTTCACTTTGCAGCAAGTTTTTATTTATTTTTATTTTATTTTTTTAAATTACCCTCTCATATTATATTTTAATATGACTGTAATAACTATGAAAGGGCGAGGTGGATGGGGTGGGGCTCTCGAATTTAAAGTTGGGCAGTTACACAGGAGTTAACTTTAGCTTGAAGGGCAGAATTCTTAAAACCTTTGAAGACATATGCCACAGATGGTAAAGCACAGATTCAAAACAAACAAAAAATTATAAGGATGAACTGAATGTAGCTTCTTCGGGTCCAGGGTGCTCCTGTCAGTCATGTTCTCTCACTGTCTTCACTACTGTGGCTTTCTAGGACTCTTCAGGAGGTTAGCATTTGTAACATGTACTTTTCCTACAGTGACACCTCAAATATTTACTTTATCTCAAAGTCTGTTGCAACATTGATGAACACCACTTCCTCCCAAAGTACAAAAAGTTATTATGTGTCCCAGATAGTAAATACAATATCTCAATATGCAGCTTATTGTTTATTTTGTGCAAAGCCATTCCTGCATTTGCCACCAACATTCCAGTTTGCTCAACACAGCTCAGTTCTGTTAAGCTAAGGAAAAATAAAATGTCTTTACATAGCACCAAATAATGACACAATTCATCACTGGGCCTTTTACATAGTAAATTAAAAAAAAAGTAAAGTTTATAATATTATAGAAAGAATCATTTTGAGTTAGCACTTTAGCACTCGATAGTAGGGAATCACTTTAATATTAACATTTTAATAGCTCACGTGACTGTGAGCTGCCTTTGGTTACTGAAAATTATCTCAAAATCCTTGAAGATGTAAAGTGAATATTTTGACAGCAATTAGCACTTAGGTTTGTATTATTATTTGTGTAAATCAAATCACATATAAAATTGTATGTTGAACCAAAGGTTAGTGGTTTGATCCCTGGCTGCTCCAGTCTGCAGGCCAAATATCGTTGGGCAAGATATGAAACCCGAGTTTCTCTGCGACGCATCCATTGGAGTACGAATGTGTGTGAATGTATGATAAAGTGCTTTCAGTGCTCAGATATAGTAGAAAAGCACTATATAAGAACCAGTCCATTTACCACCTAAGTATATGGCTGCGTGAGCTGCTAATACGCCAGATACACAATAAATGCACTACTTGCTCATACCTGGTACGGTGCAGAAACTTAAAATAGACAGACCATCAGTGACTCTTAAAATCTTATCAGAGGTTAAACAAAACATAACAATGTTCATCATAGTCTTTAAGGTTCCCATATATAAAATGGATTATTGTATATGTGTATGTGTGTATATTTACACACATAGGACTCTCAAGCTGTGTGTTGCTATGTAGTATCTTTATTGTTTGTAGGACTGCACTCTTCTGGACAGAGATCTCGGATGCCAGGGACCACTGTTGCTTAACTTTCCACATGTTGGTATTTCTCAAGCTTCTCATGTTCCTTCCTCCTGATGTTGCTATCACTTGGTAAAGCTACATGTATCATTACGCTTCGTTACTCTGCTTGTCCACCTTTACTGTGTCTGTTGTTTGCCATCACCAGTTTGTCTGTATCCAGTGTTGGGGAGTAACGGAATACATGTACCGCCGTTACGTATTTAAAATACAAAATATGAGTAACTGTATTCCGTTACAGTTACCGTTTAAAAAGGTGGTATTTAGAATACAGTTACTTTGTTGAAATAAATGGATTACACGGCGGTACTTCCCTGTTTCATATTGTGGCGGGTCAGGACTGTTTGGGTTTTGTTTGACAGCTACGTTTTGTTGTTCCAGGCGGCAGCGTTACGGTTGCCATGGTTACAGGGTGACGCTCTCTCTCTGCGTGTTTCCTGGATGAGAGAGCGCCTGTTGTTGTTGTGCTAAGCTAATAGGCAGAATGCTACAGGTATAGCTCTAAAGAATGTAGCATCATGGGCAGTGTAGTCCGTGCTGCAGGGAGAATGGACTGCCATACCCGTTATGTGTCTGTGAGTGAGGGAGGGAGAAAAAGGAAAAGTACGAGCTGTCATCGAGCAGAAACGGGAGCTGGAAGCATGTAAATATAATAATAACCACTGCAGCCAAGAAGAGAGCATGACGAGCCCAGTTGTAAGTAAGCTATTAAGACTCGACTGTACACCGTGTTCGTGTTTTCCTCCAAAAACAATAAGTTCCGTTGGAGCAGCCTTTCAACGCCTCTCTCTGTCTCTGGCAAGCAAAGTTGACCCAGACAACAAAGTAAAGCTATTTTTCGGCTACGAGCCCGACACAGAACCCACCATATTAGCCAGAGGTCCCTTTACTACGGTTCGCAGCCACGGACCTTCAGTAACAGTAATAAATCACAGCAATAGTACATTCATGTAGTTGTAAACAGCATGATAATATATTAAGTAATCCAAAGTATTCAGAATACGTTACTCTCATTGAGTAACGTAACGGAATACGTTACAGAATACATTTTGGGGCATGTATTCTGTAATCTGTAATGGAATACATTTTAAAAGTAACCTTCCCAACACTGTCTGTATCTGAAAGTTCGCAGCAAAAATTTTCTGGCACAACTTCACCTGCTTCCAAGGTGCATGGAGAGGATGAAAGAATTCACAAAGCAGGAACTCCAGCAACACTTGAGGGAAGATGAACAACTTTAATATTTGACCAACGCGTTTCGGCTTGTGGCCTTCATCAGGGTCACCTAATGAAGGCCACAAGTGTGAGACTTTGATATTAGATAAAATGAATATTGATAAAGTTTACCTTTATGTACAGAATCTGAATATCGCAAAATATTTTTAAAAATTGCAATAATATCGTATCGTGCGTTAAGTATTGTGATAATATCGTATCGTGGGATATATGGTGATTCCCACCTCTACTAGGCGCACAGATATTCCTATATACTGTGCTAGCCACTTGGTTATGACGTTCCATATATGTGCTACCTGCTAGCATCTTGAAACCTGCTGTTATGTGCTGGATTGTCTCAGGGGCATCTTTCCACAGCCTGCACCTGGGGTCGTTCCTGGTGCGGTAGAATCTAGCCTCTATGGCTTTTCTGCTTAGCGCTTGTTCCTGTGCTGCCATGAGTGTTGTCGCTGTGTGACAGTCCAGTGTTTTCCTGCAACTCGATCTCAGTCACTTCTTCTATTTGCTAGTGGTACATACCGTGCAGTGGCCTGTCCTTTCATGATGTTCCTCTTCTTGCTCCTCCTCCTTGAATTCCTTATGGTCCTTTGATCATGTACAGTTCTGATATTCCAGGATCCATGTGGGGAGCATGGAGTCATAGGCTTTCTTGTAGTCAATCCAGGTGATGCATAGGTTGGTTAGTCTGGTCTTACAGTGAATGCTCTGTTTACCAGTAGCTGATGTTTTGCCTCTCTAGGTGTTTCTGCCAGTTCCCTTCTGAGCCCTGCTTTATGTCTGTTCATCTTAGCTAGTATGATGCCTGACAGGAGCTTCTGCCCACATAGCAAGCAGGTCTGGCCTGGATCTGGTATCAAGACGGCACTGCTGGCTGACTTCTGGCATGATAAGACGTATGTCATCCAGATATGGGCCAGGTCTGGCAATGATGGTATTATTTATGTTCCTATTAGAGCAGGGCGATAAGACCAAAAATATTTATCACGATATACATTTGAAAATTTGCGATAACGATATAACTGACGCTATAATTGACACTAGACAAAATACTTTACAACTCCACAACTTTATTAGTGCAAAAAACCCCAAAAAACCCATCAATGTTTTTTCACTTAAACAAGCAGCTGTTTTTTAAGTGCATTAAAGTTATATAAAAATTTAACAGTGCAAATGCAAATTCCTTGCTGACAGTTTAACCAAAAGGCATTTCCGGTGGAAATTGGCCGACATATCCTCAGCATAACCATGTATAATATCCACAAAACTTAAAAAGAGGTTATACACACAATACGGTAATATTATGTTGAAGCACAGTACGTATCACTCCACGAGGCTCCTGCTTACGACCGCTGTAATGCTCCGACAATCCATCAAGCGGTGCGGCTTCGTAGCCTAGCAAAGTTGTACTGAAACATTTGACAGATCTTCGAGCGCCGTGTACATAAAATCGTTTCGAGGTCAGTAAACACAACCAGAGTTCATACATAAGGCACACGGGATTATAAGGGGCTCTGTCGATTTAGGATTGATTTTAAGTGTGCCGTATTTTCCAAAAAACACGGTAATAACGACGTCCCGCTAGTATGCGCTACCAAAAATTGTGCTTTGTTGTGTATCTGATGGACGAAAGCCAAACCAGTCCCACACCACTGAAGTTGCAGCATTTTAACAAACCAGTTCTGGTTCATCCGTTCATCCGCTTTCCCCCTTCCCATTCTCCGTCGCCGCCATGTGCGCATGAAAACAAAGGCACTGCGCATGCGCGTTTTACTCATATTCTATCGCCATATTTCATTTTCTTATCGTTGTCCAACATTATACCGGTATTACCGTGAACGGTATGATATGGCCCAGCCCTAGTTCCTATTTTCCTATTTTAGTTAGAACACCCAAATGTCATGTTGCAATACTATACAGCTATGGTAGCCAATGTTTTAAATGCAGGTTTGACTGGTTTGTGAGTGTACACTTTATCCAAAACCTAGTGAGGGTTTACTCATCATTGCCAGTGGGTGACTGTAGCTCAGGTAGAGCAGGTCACCTACTGATTAGAAGGTTAGTAGTTTAATCCCTGGCTTTGCCAGTCTGCATGTCAAGAGTGTGAATGTGTATGAATGTAGTTAGGAGGCACTCAGTTTAGAGAGATTGTGTTAATGTGGCATGTTGTATGGAGCACTTTGAGTAATCCAGGAGACTAGAAAAGCACTACGTAAGAATCAGTCCATTCCCTGTCTGAATAGAGTTTTGTCATGTTAGTTTTGCGCATGTTGTTATTACATGGCTTTATTAAGGTACACATTAGGCTGACATATGGGGCCAGAGCTGAAACTGTTCTGGGCCAGCACAGGACCACCAGTGTGTCTGCAACTGGCCTTGTGCTGGCCCATGTGTGGGCCACATCTGGCAAACCAGATCTGGGCCACCAAAGGGCCGTCATTCTTTGCGGTATGTGGGACATGTGTAAGCACATTGTGTGGGCCAGATCTGGGCCATACCAATTTTGCTATGTGGGTGTTTTGTGGTGAGGTACATTATTGGCTGATAGTTGGATGAGACCAGTGCCTTCTGAGGATCCTTAGGGATCAGGACTGTCTGCCCATTCTGGTTGCATCTCATCCATGGAGTGCAGTTAACTTCTTTAGCCAGTAGCTGTGAATAATATCTGGGCATCGTGCTTTCCAATTTTTCATACTTGAGACCTGTTTTTTTGGACGTCTGCCACTGTGATGGTTACTGGACCCTGTTCAGGGAGGTTGCTATGGCCTGCTCTTAGCTGCACTAGCCACTGAGCATTGTTATTTTGTGTTATGTCCATCTCTCATATCATCTTACAGTGTTTGGGTTGTATAAAAAATTCTACAGCACATGGTATCTCTCACACACACACACACACACACACACACACACACACACACACACACACACACACACACACACACACACACACACACACAATAGTCTTTTGTCGAAATTTCACTACAGCAACTCAAAATGGTACTCATTAGTTCATTGCCCCCATATACTTGTGTACTTGCATGCATACCAGACAACGTCGGAGCATGTGCTTAATGAGATGACAGTCTGTGTCCTGGGGGAGCTTCTGGACATTCTTAGATGCAACCTGAAAGTGTCGGATGCTCAAAATGAACCAGTTCTCATCTGTGAAAAGCACAGGGTGGACCTAACCATTTTGCTATTCTATGGAAAATGCCAGCCTGGCTCCATAGTGCCGGGCAGTGAGCACTTGACCAACTGGAGGACATCAGGCCCTCAGGCCATCCTCATGAAGTCCTTCTTCTTTTGTCTAATCATTTCTTAATAACATTTACTTTTACAATAATGTATTATACAGCAGTTGGGAATACATTTCATTATAGTAGATACAGTGGGGCAAAAAAGTATTTAGTCAGCCACCGATTGTGCAAGTTCCCCCACTTAAAATGATGACAGAGGTCAGTAATTTGCACCAGAGGTACACTTCAACTGTGAGAAAAAAAAATCCATGAATTCACATGGTAGGATTTGTAAAGAATTTATTCGTAAATCAGGGTGGAAAATAAGTATTTGGTCAATAACAAAAATACAACTCAATACTTTGTAACATAACCTTTGTTGGCAATAACAGAGGTCAAACGTTTACTACAGGTCTTTACCAGGTTTGCACACACAGTAGCTGGTATTTTGGCCCATTCCTCCATGCAGATCTTCTCAAGAGCAGTGATGTATTGGGGCTGTCGCCGAGCAACACGGACTTTCAACTCCCGCCACAGATTTTCTATGGGGTTGAGGTCTGGAGACTGGCTAGGCCACTCCAGGACTTTCAAATGCTTCTTACGGAGCCACCCCTTTGTTTCCCGGGCGGTGTGTTTTGGATCATTGTCATGTTGGAAGACCCAGCCTTGTTTCATCTTCAAAGTTCTCACTGATGGAAGGAGGTTTTGGCTCAAAATCTCACGATACTTGGCCCCATTCATTCTGTCCTTAACACGGATCAGTCGTCCTGTCCCCTTGGCAGAAAAACAGCCCCATAGCATGATGTTTCCACCCCCATGCTTCACAGTAGGTATGGTGTTCTTGGGATGCAACTCAGTATTCTTCCTCCTCCAAACACGACGAGTTGAGTTTATACCAAAAAGTTCTACTTTGGTTTCATCTGACCACATGACATTCTCCCAATCCTCTGCTGTATCATCCATGTGCTCTCTGGCAAACTTCAGACGGGCCTGGACATGCACTGGCTTCAGCAGCGGAACACGTCTGGCACTGCGGGATTTGATTCCCTGCCGTTGTAGTGTGTTACTGATGGTGACCTTTGTTACTTTGGTCCCAGCTCTCTGCAGGTCATTCACCAGGTCCCCCCGTGTGGTTCTGGGATCTTTGCTCACCGTTCTCATGATCATTTTGACCCCACAGGATGAGATCTTGCGTGGAGCCCCAGATCGAGGGAGATTATCAGTGGTCTTGTATGTCTTCCATTTTCTGATGATTGCTCCCACAGTTGATTTTTTTCACACCAAGCTGCTTGTCTAGATGAACCAGTTCTCATCTGTGAACACCAACCTCTGTCTAGATCGAAGATCTTACTATTCATTACTAAATTTGAAGAAAATTGGAACAACGCCTAGGCTTCTTCCCACTGCACTGCAGTCAGAGCTCTGTTAAGCCAAGCATTCCTTTAACCTCCTAAGACCTGAACTCTTTCATGGCATGCATTTTTAATTTCTCTGTGCCATTTGGGCTGATTGGGATCTGATGAATGTAAAAACAAGGATTACCTGAGTTTTTTTTTTTTTTTTACCTGATTCTTGTTTCTGAGAAAAATGAGATCCACATATGAGGATATTCGTTTAAAATTTCGATAGAGCAGTGGCAGCATAATGGCCTCGCATGTGGAAATCAGGCCCTTGTAGAGCAAAATTTAGTATTGTGGTCTAGCCAACCCAAAATGTGATGTCCAGGTCCTAGGAGGTTAACTTTAACTAGTAATGAGTTCATAAATTTTTTCACAAATAAAATTTTAACCATTAGAGTAAAAAATATTCAGAACTGTGTTACAGATGTATCATTTTGTACAGCTACTGTTGATACTCTTGATATTTTTTTACACGTTTTGTCCAATTGATCTCTCTGAGTAACTTTCATAATCACTTCCTACAATTAATCAGTGTGTCTATTAGACCTCCATTTGTATAAGACTGCTAAAAGATGTCCTACCAGTCCTTAAATATGATCGGTCTATTTCTATTAATGGGCTACATATCACAGGCCTTTAACACTGCAGTAATTAAACCGTTACTTAAAAAACCATCACTTGACCCACCTGTCTTAGGTAATTATAGGCCAATCTACAACTTTCGTTTTATTAAAAAAATATGGAACCTCCGTTAATGGTAACAAGCACAAAGATACTATTAATGTCAGGCAGGATATGCTGGGGTGCACATTCCCCCTGATACCTGGCCGATTGAATCAGGCTATGATTCATTCTGGAGTTTTATCATATCCCATGTGGTCAGCCATTCGGCTGTACTGAGCTGTCTGGAAAATCATTTCTTGGTGGCATTTTGGCACCAACAACTGGGTGTGAGTAGAAGAATAGAATAGAATAGAATGTCTTTATTGTCACTATACACATGTACAATAAGATTACAGAGCATCCTCCTACTCAGTGCAGACAGGTGGGAAAGAAAGGGGGGTGCACAGGTGCACAGTTCTGCAGCACTATATACATATGAACAAAAATATTGATCAAAAATATTAAATGTACAAATATACAAATAACTGGGAAAAAATAGTGTTATATATTTACAGTGTGGGCTATTGCATGTAACTTAAGTGTTGCACAGTGGTGATGGTAGTTGTGTAGTCTGTATATAGGGGTCATTGGGATCGGGGGGTGAAACCGTGTTGTCAGTGCGTGTGTGAGTTCAGAGTGGTTGTGGCTTTTGGGAAGAAACTGTTCTTAAGTCTGTCAGTCTTTGGGCTGATGCACCTATAGCGCTTTCCTAAGGGTTGAACAGGTCAAAACCAGGGTGGGAGCTGTCCTTGATGATTTTTGTTGCTCTGCTGAGGCAGCGGGAGGAATAAATGTCTATCAGGGAGGGGAGAGGGTGAGGGAGTGGTGCAGGAACCGGGTGAGGATGGTAGCATGGCTGAAGCAGATGAGGGCTGGTGTTGTGGTGTTTCAAAGCGGGCGAAGAAGCAATTAATCTTCTGCCAGCTACTCAGGTTTTCTGTTTTCACAGCACAGCCTCTGTGGTTTATGCCCTGCCACACCTTCCATGTGTTGTTGCTGGACAGGTGGGACTCTATGCTTCTTTTATGGTCTGTCTTGGCTTTTTTAATTCCCCTTTTCAGATCAGCTTGAGCAGCCCTGTACAAAGCTCTGTCGCCCGACCTGAAGACAGCGTACTGGCTTTGAGTAGTGTGCGGACATGGCTGGTCATCCATGGTTTTTGGTTTGGGAAAACCCGAATGTTTTTGTCCACAGTCACATTTCCGATACAGAGCTTGATATAGTCCAGTACTGATTTTGTGAATGTTTCTAGGTCCTGGTGTTCAAATATGTTCTAGTCTGTCTTTGTGAAGCAGGCCAGGACAGGTTGTAATAGTCTTTGTGGTAGGCCTGGACTGCACCTGAAGGGGTGTAGGTTGGTGAGAACAGGAGGGAGAGGTGGGCAGACTGGGGGAGGGGTTTGGCTCTATAAGTGTGCTTAATGTTGGAGTAAACATGATCTAGAGTGTCCTCTCTAGGGCTGGGCGATATGGCCTAAAATTCATATCGCGGTATAATTTGAAGCACGTGCGGTAACGATATATATCGCGATATATTCTTTTCTTCTGTATAATGTATTTTCCACACTTAAAATCCTTTAATTTTCTCAAAAATCGAGAGTGTGCCTTATGTGTGAATTCTGGTTGTGCTTACTGACCTCAAACCGATTTTGGCTGCAGAAATCTGTTAAAAAATGTTTTAGTACAGCTTTGGTAAGCCGCACTGCTTGATGGATTGTCAGAGCATTACGGCTGCCGTAGTGAGGAGCTTCGCGGAGTAATCTGGGTCTTAAACTCTGTCCACTTCAGGTCCCAAAGTCAAACGAACACTAAGAGTTAAAAACGGTCTAAATTCTTTCATCTTTAATTAAATCATCAGCGTTGCTGCTTTACCAGGTGTAACAATTAAGTTTAACATCCATGCATCCATGAAAACAGAATTTATTAAATTTAACGGAGTTAGAAGTTAACAGGAAGTTAGCTCGCTAGTTTCCACCTAAACATTTCATACCATGTTCTGACTGAGAGATTTGTGAAACAAATTAAAACGTACAGCTCTGCTACCACTTCCAACATAAATGAAGACAGAAAACTAAACAGCAGTGGCGTTTGCAGGGTTACTGAAGTTGGACTACCTGGTATATAATGTTGTGCTACGTGATTGCTAGCGACACAGCTATGTTAGCATAACATTAGCACAGTGAAGCTGGAGGATGAACGCTAACTTTTTTTCCACTCGATAAGAGTTAACGTGAGGGATTCTGGTGGTCAGGGACAAATGCAGTCGCATAGCAGGATGCTGTACACGGGCCAAACTTCAGTCAGGAGAACAACTGAGATTATTCATCCACAATATGAGCTTAGTTATTAATATACTGCAACAACATGGGAATAGAGCAGCTGCAAGAGAATTCAACATTAATGAATCAATGTTACGGAAGTGCAGGAAACACAGTTTTTGGCTTTCCCCATATTTCAAAAGTGCTTCATCTCTTTGCTATGACTGTCGCCCGCTATAATTTGCAGATGATAATGGTTTTAGTCGCTGCGATGCTTTCGACCAAAACAGCCGCAGCTTGATGACATCATCAACATGCGCTATCACGATAGAGCGATATAGTCAAAATCTCTATCGTTGGCCAAATTTATATCGTTTCTATCGTATATCGTTTATATCGCCCACCCCTAGTCCTCTCCCCTGGTGGGACTTTTGACATGCTGATAGAATTTTGGGAATACAGTCTTCATGTCGACCTTATTAAAATCACCGCAGGGTGGGACGCTGGTGTTTGTTAATGGTATTCAGCAGGATGGATGTTTACATTGGCATCAGGTAGAATGTACACAGCTGTGATAATCACTACTGTTAGTTCTCTTGGTAAAAAAAGAAAAAAATGCCAGCATCTTACGGACATGTACTTGAGGTTCGAGGAGCAGTGTCTGTTTATAATTGCCCCATTGTTGCACAAGCTTTCGGGTATTCCCGGGTGAAACCAGGTTTCCGTGACGATTAAGGCACAGCAGTCATGAACTTAGCGATTTCCCGCTTTTTGCAATTCCAGGTTATCCATTTTATGCACAAGGGATCTGGCATTGGAGAGATATAGGCTCAGAAGAGGTGGCTTGTGTGGTTCATTCCTTAGCCATAGCACGACGCCTGTTTGCTTCCTCTCCCACCTCCATCTGTGCTGCCTTCTAGATGCGACATCAATCCACGGAGAGCCCGGTGGTCTTGCTATGTAATCTGGGATGTTATGCATGTGATGAAAGACACACGAAACAGATATCTGGTACTGGTCACCGATGTCCCGGCGGGTGTAGCGAATGTTAGCAGAATGTTCGGGATCATCTCCCTCCCCCATCCTGTGGAGTGTCCCTGTCACTTCTGGAGGTGCCGGAGAGGAGCCCGCCCAAGCAACCAGGCCTTCCAGTGTTTTTGTCTGGTACTTGGACTGGTATCGTAGTCTCTCCAGCTGGCACTGGTGCACAGTATCATGCTACCGGTGCATGGCGGTGAGGTCAGCCACCATCCCAGTTGATGCCTCCGCTGACGGCAAGTCTTGTGCTAGACAGGTGGCTACCACTATAACATGTATGGGTTACTATTGAACGAGCACAACACATAGGGCAGCCTTTATTGGGAGTTCTTCACAGTAGTCGTTACACCAGTCACAGTCACTTTCTCTCATTGGCCCTGCTAGCTCTGCGCTGCTTCTACCACTCCGCAGTGCGTTCCTCCAGGTCCCGTCATCTTTTAATGTGCATAGGGCTCATCACCTAACAGAGTGCTTTGGTCTCAGACTGCTGGCTTGTTTGTGGTTCCTAGGAGGCAGGTTCTTCATCTTTTAGACCTGTTGTCTGTGGAACCAGCTCACAGTAAGCTGCTTGCGGCTTCCCATGAATGTTTCTTGTTTGCTTGCTAGCTTACTGTCTATTTGCTAACACACCGCTTGTCTTGTCTCTCTCCCATCACCCAAACCAGTTGTGGCAGATGGCTGCCCCTCACTGAGCCTGGTTCTACTAGAGGTTTGCTTCTTGTTAAATGGGAATTTTTTTCTCTCAATTATTGTAGGTTTTTAACCTTAAAGTGTCTTGAGGCACCTGTTGTGATTTGGCACTATATAAAATGAATAGAATGGATGTTTGTAAGGCTTTGGCAGTGCTTCTCTTCTTCCTCCTTGCATAAAAGAGAGTAGATGTCCTGCTGATGGGTTAATGACCTTCTACCACGAATCTCCTCCATGTTCTTAAGACTGTGCTGGAAGACAAAACAAATCTTCTGGGACCTATTGATGTGCCATCCTGGAGGCGCTGGACTACCTATTCTGTAGGATCCAGGTGTTGCCTCATGCAGTAGTGACACTGACCCTTTCAGTCAGAAAAGTAAATCTATTCCTGTTTTGGTTTGGGTTATATTATTGTTGCCCCTCTAGTGCACCTGTTGATTTCATTAACACCAAAGCAGTTAAACTGATTAAAAAAACCCTTTGGTACTTAACTGACCAGCTCAAGATCAAGATGGTACCAGATGGGCTGGTCTGAGTTTTTCAATATATTTTGTGTGCATGTGAATATGCGGTGCAACTGAGGAGTAGCTGTTACTGCTCACTCTCTTGGGGGCTGGGAGGAGCACCAAGTGCTTGTTGTGTGTATGTGTAGCAGGAGGCTAAATTTAGCTGTGGCTCTCCCCACGCATTATGAGCAAGGCCTGTTTGGCAAGAAAGTCAACTGACTTGGAAGACAGTGGGAGGAGAAGAAGGACGTGTTCCTCGTCTGGCTGGCCTTGCATGTTATAGGGCAAAGGTGTTTACAGTTGATGTAACTGTTCATCACTTTGGTCGTTCTCTTTCTCCCTTTCCTTTGGCGAATACTGAATTCAATTTCAATTCAATTTTATTTATGTAGCATAAATTCACACGTTTACCTCAAGGCACTTTACATTGTAGATAAACAACATGTATGAGATTGTTGGTAGGTTTTTATTTATCTGAAGTCAAGTTATTGTTTGTTCAAGCCAATATACAGATCACACTTGACAGCTGTTGCTGGAATTTCAGTTAAAATAATTCTGCAAAGGTAGATTTTGAGGGGACTTTGAACACAGTTAATATAGTGGAACAATTTAGCCACAGCAAGGCTCTTCTCTGTGGCTGAATAGGGTAGTCTGTAAAGTGTTGATTAGAGTTCGGAAAGCCCCATGTGGTTCCCCAACTGCAGTCTCTTGCTTTCTCTTTTGTCATTTTTCTGTTTCCTCTTAGAAGTTTTCCTCCTCCTTCTGACCTTTTTGTACCTTTTCTTTTATCTTGTCTGAACAGATTCGTTTGCACACCCCCCTCTTTTTTTGTGTATATTTTCAGATGAATATTGTCACCACATAGATGATTTATCCTAGAACAATGTAGGTGTATTAGATCTGTTGACGTAAAATGATTAGACTTTAGATTAATGCTAGGTTTTCTTCTTCTGCTCAGATGCAGATTCTGCAACATTTTTTCAGCAGTACATTTTGACTTTTTTTCGCGAAATAATATTTTGACTTTTTTTCTCAAGTAAATGAGAAATTTAGATGTTATCTCAGAATTTCGACTTCATCTCTAAGATGAGCGATATATGTTTTTTTTAATGTGGCCCCTAAAATGCCAGGATGCAGGTAATCAGCTTGTGCCACTGGAAATGTACTATTTAAGCCCAATTTTTTCTTATAGTGGTTTTAGCTTGTTTATAATCTGAATCGGGTGTTTTTCATGGGATTCTTCTCAATTAAGCACAGTAATAAAGGGGTCAGTAAACTGTTTGCTAATAGTTTTGGAACCACGAAGGTGGCATCTTATAAGTCCTGCTGGAAAAGAATGTCAGCATTTTGATGTCAGTAGGTGTAAAGTGCTCTAAAATCTTCTACAAGTTAGATGACAGACTGTAGAAACATCGCACTGGACTTCAAACGTTTTGGATTTTTTGCCTTTGTACCACCTCTGCGTGTTTTTTGTAGACTTTCTGTCACATAATCACCTGCTTCTCCTGTAGGTAATACTTGATCGGTGCATCAAACTCTCCCTTTTATTTGGGCCTGAAGCAGACAGTACCTTTTCCTGTTTTTCTTGCATTTTGTATTTCTACTATTTGTCACTCTTTGCGTTCTTCTTCCAATGGAACAGTACTGGTGGGCATCATCAGCTGTGTGCCAGTGATGTCAGAGACATCAGTTACTTCACACTCAGTTTAACAGTTGTTATAACCGTTAAAGAGCAGATGTCTGGTGTGGACCACTAGTCAGGGGGATTTCCTCAGGCTGGTCTGTGTCATTTCTTACTACTGCTTTACATGTACGTTACTTGACATTTATGGTTGATATGATACACAGGTCTAAATTTAAAATATGTCCTACCTGCCCTTTAGCTACTGCTTATTTTAATTTAATTAAAATGAGTACCCAAGCTATTAGGTGTAGTTACAAAGGAATATGAAATATTCCATATTTCTTTGTAAGGAAGGAATATTCCACTTCTTTGCTTTAATAAAAATCCTGGTTTGCTTTGGCTGTATGTTCTGGGTCATTGTCCAGCTGTATTATGACGCCCAATTAATTTGTCTGCATTTAGCTGGATTTGAGCAGACAGTATGTGTCTGAACACCAACCTGAATTCATGTGGATGTTTCTGTCCTGTGTTACATCATCAATAAACACAAGTTTATTTATGGGGACTGGGAGGAGCACCAAGTGCTACGCTCAAGCCAGCACCAAGCTCAAGCTTGGTTTTACAGATGATGTGGTATGCTTTGGATCATGAGCTGTTCCACATCTTCAACATGCTTTTTTTCTTGCCATCATTCTGGTTGAGGTTGATTTTGGTTTAATCTGTCCAAAGAATGTTTTTCCAGATCTATGCTGGCTTTTTTAGATGTTGCTTTTTTTTTGTTTGTTTGTTTTGTAAGCAAAGTCAGTCTAACCTTTCTATTCTTGAGGTGAACCCTTTGTATTTACTTTTATGCAGTCTTTCCTTTTTGGTAGACTTGGATATTGATAAGCCTACCCCTTCTGTGATCATCCACTGGTGTTGTCTTTTTGTGTTGCTGAGTTTACCAGTGCTTTCTTTCTTTCTTTCTTTCTTTCTTTCTTTCTTTCTTTCTTTCTTTCTTTCTTTCTTTCTTTCTTTCTTTCTTTCTTTCTTTCTTTCTTTCTTTCTCAGGATGTACTAAACTGTAGATTTTGCCATTTCTAATAGTGTAACAATTTCTCAGATGTGTTTTCTGTTTTTGCAGCTTAAGGGTGACTCGTTTCACCTGCATGGAGAGCTCCTTTAAATGCATGTTGTCTGTTCACAGCAAAATTTTCCAAGTGCATACACAACACCTCAAATCAACTCCAGGCCTTTTATCTGCTTAACTGATAATGACATAATGAAGGAATTGCCCACACGTGCCCATGAAATTGTCTTTGAGTCAGCTGTCCAATTACATTTGGTGCCTTTAAAAAGAGGGTGACACATGTTAAGGAGCTGAAACTCCTAAAAACCTTTCATCCAATTTAAATGTGGATACAATTAAATGAAAGCCGAGAGTCTACACATTATGTCAGTGTGAATTATCTAGCTGTAATTGGAATATGTTTTCAGTAAACAGGTTTAAAACAAAAAAAACAACAACACTTAAGTCATATATATTTGGACACTGACACAACTGTACATTAACCTCCTTAGACCCGAACTCTTTCATGGCATGCATTTTAATTTCTTTTTGCTATTTGGGCTGGTTGGGACCTGATGAATGTAAAAACAAGGATTACCTGAGTTTTATTTTTTACCTGATTTTTGTTTCTGAGAAAAATGAGATCCACATATGAGGACATTCGTTTTAAATTTCGATAGAACAGTGGCAGGATAAGTGGATATCAGGCCCTTGTAGAGCAAAATTTAGTATTTTGGTCTAGACAACCCAAAATGTGACGTCCACATATGTGGACACCAGGTCCTAGGAGGTTAAAGTTGTTCCATTATACTTGTTGTAAAGACTCACCTTTCAGCACATTCACTTCACCAGATGCACCTTGTTTCTTTTCCTCACCTTTGATTGGGTGTGGTGCTTGGCATTAATTGCACTCACCTACCCCTCACTCTTTCTTCACTCCCACATGGGGCGGCAGCTGAGGTGAGTTTCTCTTTGAGTCTCCTGAGTTCATGTATCATTTTGAATTGCTTAAATCATACTTCATGTCCTTTTAGAGATAGCAGTCCATGTGTGTCTTTCCTTTACCCGTTATCCAATAAAAAGACAAAAACCTGCAAATGATTGATGACTGCTTATTCTCATTCTATTCTCATTCCCGGTTAAATTTCGCATCCATTTTAAAATAATCCTTTATACATTTAAGGCTATTCATTCTCTCTCTCCACCATACCTCTCCGATTTAGTACAGATGTACTTCCCATCCCGGTGCCTCAGATCTTCATCTTCTCTTTCTCTCTCCGTTCCTTCCGCTCGTCTGATCACAATGGGGGGCAGGGCTTTTAGTTGCTCCGCCCCTCGACTTTGGAATTCCTTACCCCCTGACCTCAGAAACATTACTTCATTCCCTCTTTTTAAGTCCACCCTCAAAACTCATCTGTTTAAAATTGCTTATGTTTAAACCACTGTATGCTCTTAACTTTTATCTGTTATTTTTATTATTGTGTATATTTTCAGTTTTTGTGTTTTTATCTGTTGTACAGTGTCCTTGGGTGCTTTGAAAGGCGCTATTTTTAAATAAAATGTATTATTATTATTATTATTATTATTATTATTCTAATCGGATGAGCCCGTGATGATGACTACTTAAACCCCGAACCTTCCTTCCTCCAAAACAATACTGCTTATGTCACTGGAGCACAATCCTTATCAGACTTTATCCTCTTCTTTATGTGCCTTAGTGAGTGAAACATTGTATTTGTTGCCTTTCACTATAGGTGAAGCTGACCAAGTACATGTGGACACAGCTACAGCTGAGGCAGAGGATACCAGAAGGAGAAAGACCTGAAGCTCTCGCTCAATACCCAAGACTGGAGGACTGGCTCCTCACAGCTGACCTCACGCCACAGTTCATACAGGTCTGTATGTGTACTTTTATTTATTTATTCTTTTGACCTGACTATATTTGTGGAACACAATTTGTCTTGTATATGGAAAAACACACATTATTATTACACATTATTTATCTACTAGTGCACATCTTATTATACACAATTCAAGGCCTTTTTCACCTTGCATTACATTTCTAGGGTCAATCCATCTCAAATCATTACATTTTCTTGGTCCCGTCACTGATTTGCCTGTAAATTTTATGGTTTAAAATTTGAACATATATAATGATTGCTGTGAAATTTTAGCCTCCTATATGAAATACTTTGAACAATGGGCCTTTCATCTACTTTCAGGCTTTTTTTCATCTATTGAACTCAACAAAATTGAAAGTTTTAAATTTTTCAAAATTGAACCTGCATCTGGAATTTGGGACAGATACACTAAATGCTTGTGTTTTGACTAATTAAAATATATGTTCAAAAAGCCGTAATCTAAAGTTCCATATTTAAACACTAATAGAAAAATTTACATTGCAATAGATATCCAAGGACAATTTCTGAATGGTATACTAGCTGTATTTCACAGTAATGGAAAATAAAATATATAAAATATTTTTATATGCTGTTTTATTTTAAACTTCCATATAGGGCTGGGCTATATGAGGAAAATCTAATATCACAATATTTTTTGGCTGTATCATGATACACGATACATATTACGATATCTTAAAATAATTATTTATCTTCAATCATATAGTGCTTAAAATGGATTGGTATACTCAATCAAATCAAAAATTCAATATTTTTTTCCTACTTTGAATACAAAAAACTGAATTAATTGAAATGTTTCATTTTAACCATTTTTTAACCATCAGTTGAACACAGAGGTTTTTCACAATGACAGTACTGTCACAGAGTGTCTCAAATTACAGAAACAAAAGAACTGTTTCTAGAATTATTTCATGTTTTCTTTGGTGTGTGGGGAGAGGTTGATATGCGGACTTTAAAACATTCTTCATTTTACAGTGGATGACTTTTCAGCTGTTGGGATAAATTTGTGGTACCTATACCTTTAGTGGCAGTAGTATTACAGCATGTTTTGCAAATTACCACATTTTGTTTGTCGTCCTCTTTGTGAAATCCAAACTACAGCGAGTCTCATTCCCTCGCTCATCTGAAACTCCCGCTGTCTACATATTTTTCCCTATCTGGTAGTATATAAACATGCATGCTAGGTAGAAATATTTCCAGTTGGGAGAGGATTAATGATGCATTCACAGCATGTGGGAGAAAAAAAACTGATAGACAGCTTAATAGTGTCATTGAAATTTATAGTGGATGGTTACGATAAAACCATTTTAACCAGCGTACGTCAAAAAGGTTGTGATACATTGAGTATATTTGATATATCACCCACCCCTACTTCCATACCTACAACGTGGGTGTCACAAATGAAAAATATCCATACATTTCACAAAATCTATTTCTCAGCTGTAGACTAATTAGAGTACCATCTGGAAACTCCAGAATTTTGTTCTGCCTACTGATATTTTTACCCCTCTGCCACAAAAGATTGATGTGTTATTGCGGTATTACCCAATAACACTATTGAAAAACATAGAGAATTTATGTTCATTTCACAGCTAGCTGCTAGGCCATATGACCAATCTTCCCTCTAATTTTTCATGTGTCTGAGCGAACACACAAACTCCCTGAGCGTCCCTTGGACCACTGTGAGCGGCAGCAGACGTGTGCACTGTGGTCACGCCAGCATCGAATCCATCCAAGTTACATGGTTTATTAAAATAATCAAATTACAGCATTTACATTTATGTTAGACTACTTTTAATTAAGTGCTTTAGCCCACTTACAATGAAAATTTAAAAAATCTTGTTCATGAACTGTGTAGTATGTTAACACTATTGGAAGTAAAAATAACTTTAACTCCAATTTTGAAAACACAACTTTATTTCTTTTTTTCTTTTTCTTTTTTTATAAAGCTCTGACTTGTATTCTGAGTATGAGTCTGTGGTCTGGGAGAGAGTCTGTAACTCTCTGTCTGCAAAGTACAGGATATAATGACCAATGTTGGGCAATTAATTATATAGTTACTTCTTCAAAAAAGTAACTGAGTTTTGCAAAAAAGTTTTTTGCAGCTGTTTATCTAAAAATGCAGCCAAGGCGTTTTTTTAAATAAACATTTCAAACTATTTACAGAACAATCAGCTGTTCTGCATCAAATCTGATGCCACACAAATTATTTGTGCCACTCCAAAAAATAATTTCTGTCCACTATGAGATAAAGGAGAACAGTCGCCTCATTGTTCTGACACACACAACAAAACTATTGACTACACTACACACTAACTACACAAGACTTGTGCTAAACGTTGCAAATCTCAAAACACCGCCGTCACTCCAAAACTTCCCCCTTCCTAAACATCTAAATGCCATGTTGCCATATCATTTTTTGATTGGTCGACATGGTACATTTTTCCACCAATAGGAAAGGGTGGAGTTTTTTTGGTTTTGTTTTTGCTCACAGGTGGAGAGTGCTTTCAAGCGTTTTCCTTATAAAACGCAGTTTTTACCATTTCTTCCCTCAGTAAAAAACAACAATAGTATTCAGGAAAAAAACAAACATTGCATATTTTTATCATAACTCTGGTTTTACGTGACCTATCAACACAATTTAAAAACTGGTATAAAGTCCACACTTTTTCCATCAATTGTCCCCTCTGTCCTGCTCACATCTCCAATGGTTGTACACGTTGTCATTAATGTGGCTTCACTCCACATCAACCACGCCGCTTTGCTCGCTAAAACACCAGTGTCGCACATAAGGACGCTGTCATAGCCTGTCAACCACGTTGATTAGCTGCGTATATAAGAATGTGAATCACATCATTGGCTGGACTACGGGATAAGGTGGCATCGTTCTAATTCCATATGGGAACCGTCAGTCACTCACTGACTAACACTGCAAAACAGAATTATTAAAGTTTTAATTTTAATTGCAATTCAGGTTAGATTTTTTTGTGCGCAATGCAGATTTTCTGTGCACAGAGACCGTGCCAGCAGTACGCAATTGCGGGAACAGCTTAGAGGGAACATTGCATATGACCTTTGCGCATTTATAGTACCTTGCCACATTGAATATAAAGCATACGTGGCAACGGGATGTTTTTTATCTCAAATTTGGGTATCTGATAGTTGGTTTGGATCAGTTCTGATCACATTCATTCCATAAATGAACAGCTTAGGCCACCTCCTACAAAGGCTCTCGGTGTGGTTGTTTTGGTCCATACCCGAGTGCGTCAAGGGGAAAAACGAAGCAGAGGTCGTGGCTGGTGACTAATTTCCAAGTCGACTAAACTAGAGAAAAAAAAAGATCTGAGTAGTCTCAAACTAAGAAACAGTCAGATATTAAGTTAAATTTAAACTATTTCATAGATAATGTTAAAAACCAAAAAAAGGCATTTTCTTCAATAATGAATCATGTGGGGCACCTCGGGTCGTGCATTATGAACGCAACAGGTTATACTCCAAACAGACAACAAAAAACTTGCCACTTAAACCGATGTTAAATATGATATGAAAGCATGTTACTTCAATAACTAATAACTAATATATTCTGACTAAAAAGTGTGGTGCATTATAAATCATGCACGTTGTGTATGTTATTCAAAAATTCATCACAGCCACGTTAATAAAAGTTAAAATCTAAAATAACAATACATTATCCAGCTATATATTTTTTTCTGCTTATCTGAAATTGAGTCACGAGTCAGCAGCCAAAGCATGTAATCTCTCCAGAGTGTAGCCTGCACTTCTCCCGGAAGGATGTACCCTGGCTGGAACGCCTTACTTTGGAGGTGACCACCTCAACTGGTTCCTTTCAATATGGAGTAGTGACTCTACTCTGAGTGCCTCCCAAATGGCTGAACTCCTCACCTTATTGCTAAGGAAAAGCCCATTCACCCTTCAGAGAAAGCTCATTTCTGTCCATGATCTTGTTCTAGGGTTAACTAAAAGATCAAATTCTAATTTTATTTGTCACATACAACATGTAGTGAAATGCTTGTGTCCAAGCTGTGGACAGGCTGCAGATGTAGCTGCGCCATTCCAGGCTTAGTTCAAGGTAACGTAGGATTTTGAAATTGATACTATAGGTGGTAAATGGACATATTTATAGGTAGCAAAGTGCTCTGTACAACATGCCCCATTCATTTACATCAATTCATACAAGCACTTATTTCTACCTATCTGGGTACTTCCTCTCATAGTCCAAAGACACAGTCAGGTCCATAAATATTTGTACAAAGACAACTTTTTTTCTAATTTTGGTTCTGTGCATCACCACTGTCAATTTTAAATGAAACAACTTGAAGTTGAAGTGCAGACTTTCAGCTTTAATCCAGTGGGTTTAACAAAAAGCTTGCATAAAAATGTGACGAACTAAAGCATTTTTTAACACAATCCCTTTCTTTCAAGGGCTCTAAAGTAATTGGACAAATTAAATAACTGAAAACAAAATGTTCATTTCTAATACTTGTTTGAAAACCCTTTGCTGGCAATGGCGCCTGAAGTCTTGATTTCATGGACATCACCAGATGTTGGGTTTCCTGTTTTTAATGTGCTGCCAGGCTTTTACTGCAGCGGCTTCAGTTGCTGTTTCTTGGTGGGCCTTTCTGTCCAAAGTTTAGTCTTCAATAAGTGAAATGAATGTCAGTGTTTTACAGATGATGTGGTTTTCTGGCGACACATATGTGTAACTGAGATGGAGATAGGTGTGTAAGGGCCCCAGTGCACTGATCTCTTCATACGCCAACAATGACATCGTCACTGCTCTGCATGCACCTTCGCTCAGGGTGCACAGAGTATTTCCATTGAACAATACGTGTCACCACTCAGAATAAACCTCCAGATCAGCACTGGTATAGGATGAGAAAAAGTCAAAATGGAAGCAAAGAACTTGCAGAGTTTTGTCCAAAGGTCTTTCGACAAACTGTCATCTTCCTGCATCTGCCTTTGTATGTTCTGTCAATCTCTGAGATATGTCATTAAACATGCTATAAAAAAACAACTCATGCCCTCAACCGGCCTGCAGTGGCAAAAGGCACAATGTTACAAAAATCAAGAAGTGCACAGCAAGCTAAAATGATGTCACAGCAATGGCCTTCACATCACGGGATGTGATGTCACTTTTGTTGTATAATGTATGACGAGCATAATGGCTCCATAACAGTGAAGATGCAAAAAGCAAAATATTTGGGTGTCAACCAATTTAAAGCGAATGGTCCAAAACAATGAACAATGCACCAGAGAGGTGAAGAAGAGATTGATTTGTGAGAAACGGATAGTGGGAAGATTGAAAGGGAAGGTTCACAAGATGGCACTGAGACCTGATATGATGTATGGCTTGGACATGGTAGCAATTACAAAAAGATATAAGGTGGAGCTGGATGTGAAGTTGATGATGTTCATTTTCACTGGGAGTGACCAGGATGTACAAGATTAGAAATGAATATAAGAAGGGAAATGTTTATAAAAAAGACGGGACTGCTCAAGTTGAGAGGTTTGGAGCCAAAGTTAGACAGACAAGGCTGAACTGTTTGGACATGTATACAGCAGGGACAGTTGACATATTGGACAAGGGATGTTGAATATGGAGCTACCAACCAAGAGGAAAAGAGGAAGACCACAGAGAAGGTTCATGGATTTAGTGAAGGAGGCTATGCAAAGGGTTGATGTGACAGAGAAAGATGCTTGGGATAGGGTGAGATGGAGGCTAATGATACATTGCGGTGACTCCTAAAGGTAGCAAGATTTCCTAACATGATGTTATTGACTATGTGCACGTTAGCATATGCTACTTCCGGTGCGGAAACTCCTGTGGGGAGCTTTGTTTCCGGTGTCCTATTCGCGCCTTGTTTACGGTCCAAAACAAGTTAAGCAAATGAATGAATCAAGCGGCGATTTACATTTCTATAGATGTCTCGGGCATTTACCCAATATATCTGTAAATGATGTTCATCGACTTGTCGATATTTTTTCTCCGCGCCTCAGGGCAAAAGAGAAAATGGATTCAAATGTTATATTTCTCAGCTGTCCCTCGTTTATCGTGGGTATTATGTTCTAAAAATAACCAGCGATAGGTGAAATCAAGTAGCCAATTTAATTTTTTGACGGTGCAAAACGTTTCGTGGACATCGTGGACATACAGCACTGCACTTCAGAGTCACACTGCTAGCATCGATGCAGCAATTCTGTACAGGAGAGACGTCACGGAGGAGATCGTCTGCAGCGATCAGGACGCAGGACACAATGTGATGTAAAAAAAAGCCTGCAAACTTGCACTAAAAAATCCGCGAAACAGTGAGGTGAAAGGTGAACCGCATTATAGCGAGGGACCGCTGTAATTTTGAAGGTAAATCACAACATACCCTTCGTAAATACTAATGTATAGAAACAGTTACCAGCAATTGTTCATTTTTTGTGTGGCTTTTTTCACGGTTTGTTAACATGCTGTGTAGGTGTGTACTTGACTAGCTGATATCGACATAACGGGAAACATCTGGTTTGACTATTGTTCACCTGTAGTTTGAATGCTGAACATTTGCCTGTTTAAATCATAAGACCAGTCACTATACAGAGATGTGCTTCTGAATGTGGACGACGTGTCTTCTGCTGCAGTTCTGCTTGTGTTGAGTGATGTAAACAACTGATCGATTTAAACTCTTTAAACGTCAAAATTGATCATTAGATTTTTTTATGACACAACAGTGGTGAGTGTTCCCACCTTCTGCTCTTTGTAACTTAACGCGATCTTTCTGTTTTTGAGTTTTGGACATGATTTTGGAGTATATCTTCGCAGTAGCGATTGACCGCAAAGTAAAGCTACCGGAAATGTACAACCCCACATCCGGTCTCAAACCAGGAAGTTAGCATTTTCTCGTGCACAGGGTCAATTCTATGTCAGAGACATGTGTGGGTTTTTCTTTGCTATTGGATATGCTACAAAGACAAAAGTATTTCCTAACATTTCACATTTTTTTTGCTATTTTAGTTTAGTCAGATGTATAACTGTCATTCACAGTTTAGCTTGACGCCATTATACTGAATATGTTTTATTTTTCTAATGTACTGTTCCAGGTGTCTAAAGAGAATGGTAAGGTTTTATAGTTAGTAAGTATGTAGTACATTGGCTGGACAGAGTTTTGCAGAGTTTTCAAGAGCACCAGCCATACTGCTGTGTGATGAGCACACACTCAAACTAGAATGTGTTGAGTCAGCTGCTTTGTAAGCCTCTGTCCCTCCCCAGTGAGCTATTTATACACACCCAAACTAGCCACAGCCACATACCAACACACACACAGTGATTCAAGGATATACACATGTTGAAAGCACTTTGTAAACAAAAGTGCACACAAACAGTGAAGGTAGTGTTCAAACCTCAGGGTGACTCAGTTTTGTTTTTTTCCCCTGACATTGGCTTGAGGAGGAAGTGACAGGTGGACAAGGAAGCGCTAAGGAGCTAATAGCAGGAGGCGATCGGGCTGACAGTCAGCCCGCATGGAAGGCGCTGCATAGCAAACTGGAATCATATGTAGCACACTGAGGTAGGACAAGACGCCAGCGTATACAGGCGGTTTAACATTTCTTTAATGCATACTTTTGGATTAAGATCTTTCAGATTAAAAGCTCAGAGAGAGTACCATATTGTTTCACTGGAAAAGGTGATTTGGTTTTTGGTATTTGGTGCATCCTCCACACAGAGAAAAAGGAGAAGGAGACTTGTTGTGGAAGTTGTGGAATAAGGAAGTAAAGGAAAGTATTCAAACGAAGGGGTTAGCAAAGAATAGTCAGGGAGTTGAAAAAGTAGACAGGAGTGCTGGATTGCCAGGCATACAGCAAAGAGAGAGATGGCTTGTAGTGAATGTGAGACTGGATACTAAGGAATGAGAAGGGGACTTGTATCAATTGGCTAGGCAGAAAGATTGAGCTATTAAGGAAATGGAAATGTGCTACAAATGAAAGAGTGGGAGTACCTCTATCGAAAAGATAGCAGTAGTACTTTGAGGAACTGATGAATGTAGAAATGGAAAGACTGAGCAAAAATGAATGAAAGTTGATAGAAGCAAGACAGAATATATGTGTGTGAATGAGAAGGAGGGTGGAAAAGTGAACTTGCATGGGGTAGAGATAGTGAAGGTGAGAAATAAATGGATAAAAAATTTATCCATATTTTCTTACACATTTCTAAATAAGGGGGAGAGTTGCCCATCTCATATGTATATATACTAAGAGTGCAACGATACTCGTATCGATATTGAACCGTTCGATACAGTGCTTTCGGTTCAGTACGCATATGTATCGAACAATACAAAATTTTTAATTTATTTTATCAACTTTTCTTCTGACGGTGCTGTCTGTGTTGAGCGCTCAGTGGATCTGCACTCGACAGTGCAGCCTAGGCAGAGTAGTCGAACACAGATTCACTGAGCACAGCACAAGCTAGCGAGACAGAAGTTCTCGTTGCAACATGGCAAATTGAACCTCCCCCACCCTAATTCAGATCTGGCGTTTGGAACTATTTTGGTTTTCATGTGACGTATGACCCTGAAGGTAAGCGCGTCATGGACAAAAGTAAAGCAGTATGTCGGATGTGCCACGCAATGCTCAATTACATGGGTGGGAACTACTGCGTTAGCGCAGTTAGCTCGTTAACGTGTTGGCCGTCCAGCCCCACGCACGGGGTGATCTGCGGTAGCTCATTAACGGAGATTTGCCGTGTTGTGGCGTTAACGTCATTTCAGATTAACGCTGACAGCACTAGTGGGAACACAACGAATATGACTGCACATTTACTCCAACATCATCCTCGTGCAAAGACAAGTGGAAGCAGACAAAAACAACAAGCACGCATGCTACAAACCTTACCCGAGTCATTTAGACAGCCGTTAGCACATGATTCTCCTTATGGGGACCTGATATGTTTAATATGCTGCTGAGAATATAGCCCAGAAGAAGCGTATAGTATAGCTTATATTTTGGAAAGAGACATTTCTCTGTAATAAACTCTCTTTTCCAAAGATGAGTGATTTCTCCATCAGATAGATTTATTTTTTTATTATTTTGTTGTTTCAGCAACATTAAATTTAAAAACTGTACTTTTGAGTTAAAATATATATTTATAATTTTAATAAATGACAAATTAAAAAAGCATGAACATTTTTTTTGTGTCGAAAAAATATCGAACCGTGACACCAAAGTATCGAACCGAACCGTGAATTTTGTGTATCGTTGCACCTCTAATATATACATACATACGTTTTCTTCCATTTCTTCCAGAAATGAAATGTCTTCACAGGAGGCTAAGGAGTCCTTGGTACTTACAGGCCATACTGGTCACAGATGTTCTTGTATATTATGCCAGCCACTTGGTTACATGTATGCCCTGTGTTGGTATCACTCAGTATATCTACATCTATCACCATGGCCATCTATCACTGGTGAATTGATGTCTCGTTCACTCCTGGCAGACAGTTTGACGACATCCTTGTGGAAGAGTTGGTTGACGACGGCTTCATTCCGTGGTCGGCATCTGTAGCCAGTCTTGTTGATAATCTCACTGAGGGGCTTCAGGCCTATTCAGAAGAGCAGTGGGGAGAGAGCATCTCCTTGGTAGATCCTGCACTTGACAGTGACTTCTGCCACTTGGCTTGAAGTTTGGCTCTAGTGTTGTTCGCCACATCCCTATTGAGTTCCTGATGACGGCTCTTATGGTCGTGTTGATCTTGTATAGTTCTAGGCATTCCAAGATCCATATGTGGGCTTTCTTCTAGTCGATCCAGGCAGTGTACAGGTTGGTCAGTCTGGTCTTGTAGTCTCGGGCGACTGCTCTATCTACCAGTTGGTGCTGTTTTGCTCCTGCCATTTGTTTTCCGTGCATATGTATATATATATATATGGTGATCGGGTACTTATTGTACCTGATCACGGACAGGGCGTAGGTGTTGATAGCCCGGATCTTGTTCTTACCATTCAGCTGACTCCTCAGGACTTGCCTGACCCTCTGCAGCGGCCTCTTCATGGTTCCCATTCGCCTGCGGGATCCCCAGGTACTTTTAACTGTCCTCTATGTCTGCAATGTTGCCTTCTGGTAGCTGGATCCCCTCAGTTCTGACTACCTTCCCTCTCTTTGTTATCATCCGACTACACTTCTCCAGCCCGAATATATCCTGTATATCCTGGTAGTGTGGATCAGTGAATCGATGTCTCGTTCACTCTTGGCATACAGCTTGATGTCATCCATGTACAGGAGGTGGCTGACAACTGCTCCGTTCCGTAATCCGTATCCGTATCCGGTATCCGTAGCCAGTCTTGTTAATGTGCTCACTGAGGGGGTTCAGGCCTATGCATATCCCGCACTTGACTTGTGACTTGTGCTATGGGCTTGGAGTTGGCCTCTAGTGTTGTACGCCACATCCCCATTGAGTTCCTGATGAAGGCTCTTAGGGTCCTGTTGATCTTGTACAATTCTAGGCATTCCAGTATCCAGCTGTCCTCTGATCCTCTGCTCCAAAGGAGTGTAGTCTAACCACTACGCTATCCAGCTGCTACAGGTTTTTAATTATTATATTATATTATTTTATTTATTTCTCTATTTTTTATTTCCTTTTAGAAAGGGAGGACACTAGACTTGTCATTTGCAGCGTGCTCTTTGATCTATATGTGAACAAACTGTTAATGAAATGATTTATAACACACCCACCCATATTTGTGCGCGTTTGTCTCTGGGTTTGCATTTTGCATGTGCATTCCTGTCATTTATTACTGTGTAAGAGATAAGCACTGCCCCAAGGGGTATAGCTGGAATCAGGCATGTTCCTACAACACTTACAGGACTATGCCAATTTAGTAAAATGCATGAGGAGGCAGAACTTAGTAAGCTGACAACTTAAAGCTTTTCTGTTGTATTCAGTAATTGGAAAAAATAAGGCTCCTTTACCTGATGAACTATGGAAGTGAACCTCAGCTTTAATAATTCAGCACATAGCATTTTTTTATTTTATGGTGTACTTACATTCTCACTTTAAACTAAAACAGATCTGTTTTATTTATTGAATAACTGGAAAGGCATTTAGTGCTGTAGGCATTTAACTACCTGTTGTGCTCTAATTATATTTAATTATTGTACTTTTTATTCTTGTAAATTAAATTAAAGATTTTATCTGTTTTCACGAACCTTCTACATCAAAGCAAAAGTAAATTATTATCACTTCAAATTACTTGAGCGTACAAGAAAACAGGTCTTATGAAGTGATGAATCAAGTTATTATCAATGTGTATAGAGGAGTGTCTACAGCCATAAGTAAAAACTGTCTGGTATGGTTTGAAACTGTATTCGTAATTGATGGAATTATGAAAACGGTAAACTTCTGTCAGATTTTGATCCACCATCTGGAAAGTGTTGGATTGGCAAAGGCCTCGTTTTTCTGGCATGACAATGACCCCAAATAGTCTGCTGACACAATAAAAGTGTCATAATTATGCAATTTCTCATGACCATTGATCAACAACCACTGATCAAAGCCCACTGATCAATGGCCATGAGTGCCATTCACAGAAAGTTGGGGAATGGCTGCAATCACAGCATTGTACGATGGCGAAAAGTCGTACCCTTAGGCCCCCTCCTCGATTCAGAGATGGTCTTTCCCTTTGCCCTTCTTGATGTGATGTTCTTCTGCTTCCCTGGCCGCTGTGTCTGTGGGGATGGTGTTCACTCTGTGTTGTAGCGTCCCGATCACACCCAGTTTATGCTCCAGTGGATGATGAGAGTCAAACCTTAAATACTGATGCGTAGGTTTCCGGTACACACCATTATATCCAGTGACACAGCATAAATCAATAACTAATACTATGTGATGTAGTATTGTCACATAATAAAACTGAAAAATGTTTTCTAACTTTCGTAGTGTGTCTTGTGTCAAACTTTTTGAGTAGCTGCTTAAAGTCCTGTATTTTCATCATGTAACCACTATTTGTTCTTCCTGTCATATCGAGTGCAGTCAGTGAGTGGGCCAACGGTGGAGCCATTTGTTCATGCTTGGGTCACAATACCAGCTGCAAGCATCTTCTCCTATCTAGCCCATGTGTATGCGACAATATTTTATCTTCTACTGGCAAAACAAGTTTGTTGTTTCCACCTTCAGCGGGAGCAGTTGTCTTGCAAAGTACTGTACTTTGTAGGAGGTTGTTGAAGTAGCTCTTTTGGTACTAAGTAATCAGCGTCACTCTTGCAACTCTCTTATACATGTCCGAGCTTGTCTCATTGTTGCACAGAGCAGGGAATGTAAATGCATGGCGTTTCTATACCAGCCTATATCATGATATCACATTTTTATACCATAAAAATTAAACTGGTATTATAGCTGATGATATGATGTGGCACACTCCTAACTCCTATTACCTTCCTTCAAATGTGTGAAATTTAAGTTTAAGTAACATTTTCAGTGCAGGTGTTTTGCATGTAACTGCATTTAGCAGGAGTTAGTTAGCCGGAGTTAGCATTACCATACAGCGCTAATGCACATCTTATTCATTTGGAGGATTTCTTCTGAGGCAGGGTGGGGTTTAGCACTGATTAGACACATACACTCAAAAAGAGTAGCTTTCGAAATGTAACTATAAAAAATGCTTTAAAGCTTATCAAATTGATAACCATTTGAGTGTTACCAGAAAAAAGGTTCTTAAAATCAGGGCTCTGCTTTGAATGTAAGTCTAGCGTGCATTTCAGTGTAGATTATACAATATAACAAAAATAACTATAAGAATGATAATAATGATGAAGCACTTGCTGTCAGTTATTACAGTATTACAAATGTTAATCTAAGGGTAGCGCATAAAAGTAAAAATGAAAATGAAACCGTATGCATGGGGAGTCAATGATCATTTATGTACCATGTTTGCAAGTCAGAAGACGTGCGAAAAACCTTGTTGAGAGAGAGTGAGAAAGAAAGAGGGGGAGGGTAGTGCTAGAAGGAGGGAGGAGAAAAAGAGGGAGTGTGATAACAGCTGTGGGAAGATTTGTTGGCTCTCTGTGTGTTTCCCAGCAGCCTGTTGCGCTTATGGATTATTCTGGTACAGTGCCTGGATTATGAGAGCGGGGGCTCAAATGTTTAAAAGATACTGTCAACCTCATGGTAATGTACATAATCAAAGCTCTGCTGTTTCTGTCTGCTGGTTTTCAGCGTATGTATTGTGATACAGATCTTAGGAAAAGTGTTTCCTTCATTTCCTTATTGTTGCTGTTTCAGATAGTCACACTGCGTGTTCTCAGTGCGTGTGTACTCTGGACAGTTGTGTGTGTGTGTGTGTCGTTATTGGCAGTGGTGGGTATCAATACAGATTTGTGTTTGCCTTTGACATACTATGAATACCCACATGCCTGTCAGTACCGACTCTGTTATTCAGTCTTGGTGCTCTGGCTTTTCTTCAGAAATGTATTTCTGTGTGACTAAGTATGTCCGAAAAGGCAGTAAGCAGTAATTAGTGTCATTTGGATATCAAAGGTTAAAGGAAAAGTTTTAACTGCAGTGTCTCTCTGTTAGCGTTTCTACCTCTTTCTTTTTTTTTCTTTTTTCTGTTTTGGAGGGTGGGTTTCATCACCTAAACATTGTCAGCTTGGGCATGCCCAGGCAGTACCCAGGTATCGGTATGCATCAGTTTTGCGAAGTGTGAAATGTTGTCTTGTCTCACCAGTCTTTTTAACTTTTTCCATATTTTTGGATGAGACGTGTAGAACACAAATTACATTTAATATATAGGTTGTTCTTTCACTGCATACTTATTCTGACCATTACAGTAATACTTTGAAGGCCAGTGGCTGTGTTGGGATAATTTCAGGGAGGTGCAATGTGTTGTTTATTAAAAGAGGAACTAGCAACAGTTTTATACAATAAAGTCTTTGCTGGTGATGGGACATGCATCTTGTTGACCACAAACAGGCTCAAGGTTTTGGCTAGTATCTCTATATCATGACTAGACTGGTTTTCCTACTACTTATTTGGAAGGATATTCTCTGTTAGGGCGAGCAAGTTCTCCAAGTTCAGCTTGCACTGCTTCTCTAACCAAAGGGGTTCCACAAGGTTCAATTCTGGGTCCTTTGTAATTTTCCTTTTACACCCTTCCTTTAGTCAGCATCATTCAATCTTTGAAGTCTCGCCAGCTGGATAGACCAGAGTAGCTGAATGTTTGCCTTGTTTGAAACTCTAACAAGACTGACACTGTTATTATAACTCCTCGTGATATGTATTCAAGAATTAGAAATGATTGCTTCCTTTTGCTTATTTGTGAAGACCAGTGTTCATAATCTGGTGTAACATTTGATTGCTCTCTGGACTTTGAATCACATGTAAAATCAATCTCAGTGAAGGGAAATTCACTGGTCCAGGCCTCATAAGATCAAATTGGACTGTCATCACATCTAGATTATTTATTCCAACTTCTTGTGAAATAGACTACTGCTCGCTGTCTTCGCTGACAAGCTTAATATCTATTAGTTCTCCCTGTACAAGGCTGAAGTCTAGGGATGTTAGAGCCTCTCAGTCTGTGGTGCCAAGGCTCTGGAACAGTGTAATACTGTACCAACTAACTGACATCAGGTTTTTTACACCAAAACATCAAAGTAAAACTCTGTTCGTTTTTAGCAGCAGCATCATTGTTTAAATGTTTTCTGATTAGCCTCTGGGAGTTCTGGTTAAGGTTTGGAAAAGATGGTAATATTGCAGAAATGCAGTACAATGGCTTAAGCAACATGCTTTACATAAACAACAGATGTGAGTATGGCGCTTCATCCTTTCTAAATGAAACATCTATTCTGAACCTAAGTTTTGGTGATAACATTGAATACTGAGCTTTAAAAAGTTTTGTCAGAGTTCAGATTGGAAGTATGGGCTAAGTCAGACATTCCTGTTGGGTGTTGGACTGGGGTTGCCCTTTCACCACTTCTTTTCATAATAGAATATGTAGGTACAGCCCTGTTTTTAGAAAGTGTGAGGTTTGGTAGTCTTAGGATCTTGTCCTAAGACTGTCCGCTTCATCAAGCCAATGAACTCCAAGTTACACTGGACTTGTTTGCAATCATGTGAAGCAGCTTGGATGAGAATAAGCACCACCAAGGCCATAGTTCCCAGCTGCAAAAGGGTGGAGTGCACATTCTGGTTCGTGAAGGGGTGCTACCTTAAGTGGAGGAGTTTTCATGAGTAAGAGGAGAGTGGAGTTTAAGATTGACCAACAGAATGCTGTAACATCACCAGTGATGGACCTGTGTGGTGCATTTTATATTTTGTGAAATTGATGCTGTCAATTGACCGGTCAATATGTTTAGACTCTTGTTTAGAAACTGGCTGAAGCTTGGTCATTCAGGAGGGACTCAGAATAGAGCACTTCTCCACACTAAACGCAGACAGTTGAGGTGGTTTGGGCATCTGGACAGAAGGATTTCTGGCAGTGAGTCATTTTGTCCAACTGGAAGGAGGCTTGGGAGTAGACTCAAGATGAGCTGGAGAGATTATATCTCTTGGCTGGCTTGGTGTCCCTCCAAGTGCCTTGAGGCGATGGTTGTTGTGATTTGGTGCTATATAAATAAAATAGAATAGAATTGAATTGAATTGAATCAAAAGAGCTGTAAGACGTGTCCAGGTGTTTAGACTGCTGACCCTGCAATATGGATTTAAAAAGAAATAGAATGATTAATGGTTATATTTTAAGTTGGGTGCTTCTTTCTTCCATACTTGCTAGGGACTCACGGTGTGTTCCTGAAGTTGAAAGTTGGAATTTCCAAGTTTTCGACTCAATTTTCCTACTCAGAATGCCAGAACAACCCCAGCCAACCCAAAGCATTATACTATATTGTTAGTGATATTTGAATGACTCTACCTTCTTAAGAACCAAAACAAACCTGTTTTCCGTGCTTTTTCGGGAACACGCTAACTCAGGAGTGACATCACTCCTAAGTTTCAATATCCAAGTTATCTGGAACATGGTGTCACACCTCTCCTCCTCTCCAGTGTATCTACTCCCCAGGTATTCCAGCTGTTTGGAATAATCTTGTAGAGTACCCAGATGTGGACTCTTGTGCTGCTATGGCGTTATTTTTGTGCCACTATTCTGAGTGCACGTAAAAAAAATTTGAGCGCACGTAAGAAAAAGTTTGCAGGTGCAAGTGTTGCATTTTGAGGAGAAATTTATTTTGAGCGAAGAAAAGCTGAATTTGAGTGAACAAAATTCATTGCTGCGTGCAAAAAATGTATTTCAGTGTTTGCTATTATCCACACACACACAATAGCAGCCCCTCTCGCTCAGTTTTTGCATTTGCGCTCGCTCGCAATGTGTTGCTCGCACTCTCGACATTTCTGCCCGTGTGCGCTCAACTCTTTCTCTACACCGTTATAGTTGTGCCACAAAACCAGCCAATCACAGACTTGGATGCAAAAAAATCTGATTTGCTGTTCTGGTCTCCAATCAGCTCAAAATGACGAAATGCAATATCCCAGAATCCATTTTGTCCAAAACTCAAACGAGGCAGTGGCGGAGGAACACAGAGTGGCGGAGTTTGAAATATTACTCTGTCTGGGTCACAAAATAAACTTTTAAGATACTTTCATGTGAGAATGGTGCTGTGTAAACTTCTAATATCTGCTCGATTCATCAAGACATCACATATTTGCATAAGTGCTCTAACGTTTTCGGATATGCCTGTTTCAGACACATGCCATGAATTTGGAAACCTGACTCAACCTGTGCAACTGAATTAGTTGCTGTACACATAGATTCCTGAAGATTCCTGGTTTCCAACTCTTCCTATTCCTCAGTTAGAACATGAACAAGAATGTGTTTATTTGTGCTTCACAAAGATTGTTAGAGTTATTGTGTTTTACTTTAAACCATACAGGGTGCACAAGTGTGTATGTATTTTATTCAAAGCTAGGAGCAACAAAAGAGTGGAAAAGTAAGTATTACTAAAAGAAACAGGTGGTTTATAAAAAGAGAATCACAGTTTCTCAGAAGTGGAGATGAGCAGAGATTCAGTAGTCTGCAAAACAATGTGCAAATTGTGCAACACTTTCAGGAATTTCTTTTTAATATATATATACAGTTATATACAGTCAGCAATCAGTAAGGTGACTGTCTAAATGAATGCGGGAAAAATTGTCATTCATATATATATATAAAATTATTGCAATTTTTCTTGCATTCATTTAGACAGCCAGCTTACTAATTGCGGTTGTGGTTTTAGGCATTAGGGTTGGGTTAAGTGTTAGGATTAAGCGTTAAGGGTTGGCATCTTGTATGAGACTCCAAATGTGTCACGTAGACACAGCAGCTTTGCTTGGCAAGTGTACTGATGTAAAATTATCCCTTTTTCATCACTTTTAATTGTTTAATTATTTTGCTATATTAATTATTATGTATGCTTGTTTTTTACATTGCTGCTTGAATTTTTAATCCCCCATAGTATGCTTAAAACTGTACCTCACTCCCCCAGGACAACACCTCTCTAAAATGAAAAATATGTACATATTTAATATTTTCCTAGTTAAAACGAGAGCACCATCTGGAAAATCCAGAATAGTTATTTACTGATATTTTGTTTTATCAGTAAAACAAAAAATATATAGCTTGTTATATTTGTTAAATTCAACATGAAAGTAGAATGACAATATAATATAATTTTCTTAATTTTTGTGACTAAGGATTTTATATTAAAATATGTTCTACGTGTTTTCTTCTGGATTTTTGTGACCTATAACTATGCATTAATAGTTATCTTTTGCAATGTGAAGGTTTGTATTAGAGTCTGCTCAAATATGGGATTTTACAGGACAACCTTTGGTTAATTCTGATGGATGGTAATATGCAAATATTGCCTCAGATTTCAGTCTGCAATAAAAAATGTAAGTGGTGGTGAAAGGCTGAATTCACCTTTTCACATAAATATATATATCTTCACACCACGCCATATAGTTTTAGACTGCAAAATTTCTATGCACACCGGAGATTGTCAGGCAGAAGGCCTATGTTGATTTGAGATAATATGACCCATACTACTTAAAAAAATATGGGCTTGCTCCACCTCCTTTAAGTGGTGGAACACCACATCTTTTGTGTTCTAGACTCCACCCAGTTGTAGACTGATTTACAGCCAAGTCTTAAAAACATTTGAAGCTCTTGAAATTTTAAAATGATATTAATTTGTGACCCTTGCACCAGTGTTGCTCTGTGGAGACAAGAGAACCCTCTAGAACATAGGTGTCAAACTCTGGCCCACGGGCCAAATTTGGCCCGCGTAGCCATACCAAATTACTATTAGAGCTGGCCTACTGGTATTATCCAGCTAATATATATATTGTTTAGTATTAAGCTTTGCTTGTTCCATATTTAGTTTTTCAGCAAAATGTGTCCATAAGAAAAGAGTCATTCTTATATCTGGAGGAATAAATATATTATTAGGAATTAATATATTATTATATTTAAGTAAATATTAACGTTAGTTTTGAATTTTGGCCCACTGTGTATTTGAGTTTGACACCTCTGCTCTAGAAGGTCAACTATTTCTAGATGTGAAATAGGTTTTGTCTCCTTTTGGACCATGATGAGAACAAAGTAGACTACATCACAACTGGCTGAAAGATCCCTTCCTACCACTTTTCATTTTGAAGTTTACTTTTGTGGCCTTTGTGATATGTGTGATTTAAGAAACCATTCTGTTTGACTGTAATGAACATCCCTGTGATATCACATTGCCTCCTCATATCTTAATTTCATCCTCTAATGTGCAGGCTCATTGTTATCTCAAAGGAAATGCCTCTGCCTCTCCCTAAATGTGTTTTTCACTCTGTATTCCGGGGAATGTCTGATAATATTGTAGCTACAGTGCCCTTTGTAATGTGTGGGACAAAGACATCATTTTTGCCTTCGTACTTCACCACAGTAGACTGTAAATTGAAAACAATCAATATGATTAAACTGCAGGCTTAGTTTGAGGGATTTTACTAAGGCTTTGCATGAACTGTTATAAAATTACAGACATTTTTATATATATAGCCCTATTTTCAGAGGTTCAGTCTGATAAATGGCCTCATTTTTTCATTCACTGTGAGAGTGGCAATCTGTTGCAGTGCCTCCCATAGTTTTTTCAGTTTAGTTTAGTTTTTCTATATATTTTATTTATAGTTGTATCTAATCTAGTCTTTTTTTTCCCCAAGTTTTCAGTTTTTATAAACCATGGACCTTAGTCGTTTCTTCCTTGTTTTTATGGTCTCGCAGTCTTTCTTACGTTTTTCATGATGGGGGGGGGGGTCACGCTGAGTGGAGTGGCTCTGTGTGTTTACATACACTTGGAGCTGGATTTTAGTGATCTCCAAAACACCGCTGTTGACCAAAGCCAGCTTGGTCATACCGCAAGAACATGAGAGGAGACGTCGCAGGTGCCGGGCTGGAGAGAGGCTGAAAGTGAGGTGAAGAAAATATAAACCGTCCGTTCCATCGGTCACTATGGGAAAAGTGAGGTCTCTGGCTAATAAGACGGTAGGCTGTTAAGACATCAAAGGGAGTATTGGGAGTGCAGTATACTATGCTTCACAGAGACATGGCTGCACCTCGACCACAGAGCACCTGGCTTTTTCACTTTTCACGCGACAGAGACGCCAAGCTGAATAGTGAGAAGAAAGGTGGAGGGATTGCAGGGTTAGTTGATGAAAGATCCAGGACATGTTACTGTGAAGGAATGTCTCTGCTCGCTAGACATTGAACTTTTAACTGAGAGTATTTGCCCATATTCTTTACCACTGTAATTGACCCTGTGCACGAGAAAATGCTAACTTCCTGGTTTGAGTCCGGATGTGGGGTTGTACATTTCCAGTAGCTTTACTTTGCGGTCAATCGCTACTGCGAAGATATTCTCCAAAATCATGTCCAAAACTCGAAAATGGAAAGATCGCGTTAAGTTACAAAGAGCAGAAGGTGGGAACACTCACCACTGTTGTGTCACAAAAAGTCTAATGATCAATTTTGACGTTTAAAGAGTTTAGATCGATCAGTTGTTTACATCACTCAACACAAGCAGAACTGCATCACTGCAGCAGAAGACACATCGTCCACATTCAGAAGCACATCTCTGTATAGTGACTGGTCTTATGATTTAAACAGGCAAATGTTCAGCATTCAAACTACAGGTGAAGAATAGTCAAACCAGATGTTTCCCCCATTATGTCGAGATCAGCTAGTCAAGTACACACCTACACAGCATGTTAACAAACCGTGAAAAAAGCCACACAAAAAATGAACGATTGGTGGTATGTTGTGACTTACCTTCAAAATTACAGCGGTCCCTCGCTATAATGCGGTTCACCTTTCACCTCGCTGTTTCGTGGATTTTTTAGTGCAAGTTTGCAGGCTTTTTTTTGCATCACATTGTGTCCTGTGTCCTGATCGCTGCAGACGATCTCCTCCGTGATGTCTCTACTGTACAGTACAGAATCGCTGCATCGATGCTAGCAGTGTGACTCTGAAGTGCCGTGCTGTATGTCCACGAAACGTTTTGCACCGTCAAAAAATTAAATTGGCTACTTGAGTTCAACTATCGCTGGTTATTTTTAGAACATAACACCCGCGATAAACGAGGGACAGCTGAGAAATATAACATTTGAATCCCTTTTCTCTTTTGCCCTGAGGCGCGGGGAAAAAAAGATCGACAAGTCGATGAACATCATTTACAGATATATTGGGTAAATGCCCGAGACATCTATAGAAATGTAAATCGCCGCTTGATTCATTCATTTGCTTTACTTGTTTTGGACCATAAACAAGGCGCGAATAGGACACCGGAAACAAAGCTCCCCACAGGAGTTTCCGCACCGGAAGTAGCATATGCTAACGTCCACATAGTCTATTGTCTTTGACTACATCAGCAGGGGCAGCAGCATGCGACATTATACAAGTGACTGTCGCTGACCTACGGTGCAAACATCCAGAGGCTTTCATTACCATTAGTGGTGATTTTACCCGTATCAGTCTGGACTGCACTCTACCAGAGTTGGCAGAGACAATAAAACTCTGGACCTTCTGTATGCAAACATGCAGGATGGATAAAAAGCTGCTGTTCAGAAGGATATAGCATGGTGGGACTGATCAGGTTTAAAGATATATACCGAGAGAAGCTGGAGACCAAACTCCAGCTGAATAACATCAAAGCGGTGTGGAGATTGATGCATCTTATCACTAGACTCAATCAAAGACATACAACAGCAGGGGAGTAGCCTGCTTAGAGCCAATGAGCTGAATCTGTTTTTCAACAGGTTCAGTACTGGAGTCCCTCTTGCCCATCCTCACACAGCACCAATCTCAACACTTCCTCAGCAATCAAAAACCCCTTGTCCAGTTGACTCGCCAAGGATTGACACGACTCGACTCGGATCCACTGGTTTTCCATTACAAACTAATAGTTTGTTTGCGTGCTTGTCTCAATGTGATCATCGACAGTCACTTGTATAATGTCACATGGTCTTGCCCCATCCTTTTTTTATGGTCTCACAGTCTTTCTTCCACTTTTCATGGTGGGGGGGTCATGCTGAGGAGAGTGGCTCTGTGTGTTTAGAGACGTTACGGGTGCCGGGCTGGAGCGAGAGTGAAAGTGAGGTAAAGAAAATGTAAATCGTCCATTCCATCTGTCTGACATCCTGCAGGATCTCTTCAACCTGAGTCTGCTGCACGAAAAAGTACCAGTGCTATGAAAGACATCATGTTTAGTACCAGTATTAAATTAAGCCAGTCCTTCTGATCTTGATAACTTCAAACCAGTTGCCTCAGATTTCCAGTACAACAGTGAAACATGCCATCTGCAGAAGTTCTCTGATGGCACTGCAGTGGTTGGGTGTCTTAAGGCTGACAGGAGTTGGAGTACTGGGAACTGTGGAGTTATCCAGAAGAAATTTTTTTTTAATCACTGTTGTATATAATTATAAATTCCTGCGCTCAAAAATAAATTTTTTGGTTTGTCCGTTTGTCCGCCCAGATTTAGCCAGATGCTTGACGTCAGAACTGAAGAAGCCTCTTCACATGTCATCCAATTGGCTTTTTCAGTTTAGTTCAGGCTGCATCTGTCGTCCGTCTGTCTGTCCATCCACATTTAGCCAAATTCTGCAAAAGTGGACAGATAGCACTGTTTAGTGTAAAAGGATAATGGCTGAAAGCATACCGCAAAGCTAACCTAAGAGTTTAACAACGTAATGAAATGAGGTCTTTATCTGTGTAAGTCATCAGGTTATACAGTCTGGTCAAAAGTTTAAGACCACTTGAAAAATAGGATGAAAAAATCATATTTTGCATGGTTGGATCTTAATTCTTAATTATTCAGCAGTGATAGCGGGCCACGAGAGACCCTGCCTATGCAATACACCAACCTGATCACGTCCAAAAAAGTTTTTTTTTCTTCTTCTTTTTCACCATCAGAACGTCATGACAGTGTGACCACCTGACAGAAAATGACAGTGAATCCACATTTTTGCACAGATTTGACCTTTTAAAGGCAGCTGTAAAACAGCCTGTTTCAGTTTAACCCTGGAGAACCCATCGGGTCAAATTTGACCCCATTGACCCCATTGGTTTTCTAGGGTTAAGTGTTGTTTTCAATAAATTGCATGCTCAAATGCATGTTGAAGATCCAACCATGCAAAATATGATTTATTCCATTTTTCAAGTGGTGTTAAACTTTTGATCGGGACTGTAGTAGACTAAGATGCTTGGAAAGAAGCTGAATGACGTTCTTTATATTTCACCTGTCATCCAAGAGGCTTCTTCATTTCAGAACTGAAGAAGCCTCTTAGAAGCCTCCAGTTGCTTTCTTCCTTAGAAATGAATTATTGTTCAAATACCAAGTCAGTTGCCTGATCTCAACTAAATGGAACATGCTTTTTCATCATTAAATATAAAACTGAATACAGAAAAGGCCAGAAATGAGCAGTAGCTGAAGGTGGCTGGAGTAAAGATATAGTGGAGTAACAAGGGATGAAACAACATGTCCATGGGTTGTAAACTGAAGTACCTACCTGCCTTTGGCTACATAGTGTCATACTGCATCTTAACACAGGAACAAAATGACAGTGTGTGAATGTGAGCTGTCGTTTTCTGCTGCTTATCTGGGTTCAGTTTGTGGGGGCAGCAGTTTAAGCTGAGACAAAGTCATAATTGCTTCACTGTATCCTGGGCCTCACCCGCACATGGGAGGCACCAACATAAATCCCTATTCTACACACACATGATCTTTCTCTTAGTATTTAGGTATGAATACAACAGCATAAAGCAATGATGAAGCCAGCACAAAGAGACTTCAAAGTGATCGCCACAGTGACTCTAAAGTAGAATCACTGTGGTGAGGAAGAAAATGTTTGCAGTCATGCAGACAGATGCTTGCAAAGAGCTGAAGTTGTGTTCCTGTCTTGGTTGCAGTTTGCAGTTTATCATTGTTCTCGTGTCCTTTTTTGCAATAAAAATAAAAGTAATGTTCATATCCACACTTTAGATTCCACCACTATTTGCCTCTTTCCGCATACAAACTGAAATTAGCTGATTGTAGCATACGTACAAGTGAAACCAATAAGCAGAATCGATAGGCAAGCAGACTAACAATTCCAAGGAATTGAACTACTGGGAACTGGTTCTCTACAAGAACTGGTTCTCAATTTCCATGCGTACGCTAAGCCACTGCTGAATGATCAAGCCCCTCAGCCGATGTAGCCACGCTTTGGGAGAAGCACATTCATTTATTCATTGTTCATTGTGATTGTAGGAACATGGATCACCCAGTTAGTTGACAGCTTTGCTTTCACGCTCAGCTCCCTCTTTACCACAGCAGGCCAGTGCAACATCTGCAGTACTGCAGATGCTGTGCCAGTCTGTCTGTCAGTCTTCTGCGCCACTCTCCACTCACTTGTGAACTAGACCCTGAGATACTCGAACTCCTTCCCTCGGGCCAACAATTCATCTCTGGCCCAGAGAGAGCATTCCACCATTTCCTTGCTGAGAATCTACACCTCAGATTTGGAGGTGTAGATTCTCATCCCAGCCACTTCAGCTGCAAACCACCCCAGTGCAAGCTGGAGGTCACTCATTGGTGAGGCCAACAACATCTGTGAAGACCAGGAACATGATCCTGAGGCTACCAAATCAGAAACCCTAGGCTACTGGGCTTTCTCATAGACCTTGGCCCACAAATTCTTTTCATAAAAGTTATGGATAGCATTTAGCATTTAGAAAGGGCAGTTTTGACAGAGTCCAGGTCTCACTGGAATGAGTCCGACTTACTGCAGTGACTAAATTGCCCATAATAACACATTAGTCACCTGGTACTCCTGAACCGCTGCCCACAGGATGATCAGAGGGATGAAAGTCTCCAAGTCCACAAAATACAAGTTAATTGAATTTTAAAAAATATATATTTATTGTTTAGCTGTTTTTGGTTTTCTTGTTTTTTGGTCATCATTTTTTCTTTGTTTCTCTCGTTTTCTAGTTTACACATTTTTGCTGGTTGCAGTGTTGCTTATATTTTGTTATACTTGGATTTTAAGTCAACGGGAATACACTTTGGGTAAAATCTGGCATATAAATAAAAGCGAGTGAACAGTAGATAACTTAAGCTGTCGGTGATATATGTCATCCTTGTGTCATGCAGGCTGCAGCAGGGAAGCTCTCGGTGGACAGCTTGCTGCAGATGTCCAGCTCTGAGCTGCAGGACATGATGAGACGCCTAAGCTCCAACTCAGAGGATCGCTCTCGCCTCACTGCTGCTCTCTCCTGTCTAAAGAGTGTTAATGAAACAGGTGACCAAAGAACCTCCTCTTCTATGTTTTGTTTTTCATGAGTCATTTGTAGAATAATTCATCAGAGGATATTTCGGGAGGGCTATATACAAAAATGTTTTTAATAGCAGTGCTACAATTCATACTTTAATCATCTGAGGTGGCTACTACATTGTTTTAGATGCTGAAAAAAACAACCCCACTTACTAAATTCCACTGAAGAAATCAATATATTTCCATTTCCATGAATTTTGTCAGTGGCCTGATAGATGTAATCTAGCATGAATGGTCAGATTGTGCGCAGCTATGAATTGTGGGGTAATATTGTGAAGGATGCCGTCACATAAAGGACAGCTGACGTGTCCTCTTTTAAGGAGGTAATGAAGCATTGAAGTTCTTTTCCTAAGCATTTGGAGCCTTTGAACAGCTTATGTTATGGTTGCTGCATAGAGACTTCAGGGTCACTTCACTCTGCTTAGAGCCTTCTTTAACAAAATTAAGTATTTGAATGTACCCATTGTCTCTAGTTTTGTTTGGATTTCTTCTTGTTATTTGTGTTGTACTAATTGTTTTATTACTAAAATGCAGCACTGTTCAAAAGTAATGAGTCACTCCTCTAATCTTTATGTTTTTGCAAGGAAATTGGGAAACAATTTATTGAAATGTGTGCATACATGGAAGTACAGTATATAAGACTCTTCGGGACTTGTTGGTGCAAAAATACTTTTTTTTTTTGTAACTGGATTTTTTCATAGATTAAGCTAAAAGAAAATGGAACAAATTATGTGTTTTTGTGACATGCTAAAGATGTGTGAATGAAGCGCCTAAAGATTACATTATATTACATTAAAATTAAAAAGATTCAAATTTTAAAAAAGTTTTTTGCTAGGTTGCCTGTTATGTTTGGACAAAAAACTGTTTTATCCATTCAGTAATTCACAGGCCAGTCTCAGGTTGCTGAACAAACAAAACAAATGCTTCTTGGAAAATGGTCAGGTACAGGGAGTGAACTGACGATGAGTGAAGAAACAGCCACTGTCAAAAGAAAAACTTAGACAGAAATCTGAAAGGACTATTGCTGAAGACCACTTTAAAAAATTACAGAAAAAAGGGTTATTCCTTGGAAGCAAAATATAAAGAAATGAGGATTGGCACTAAATACTACAGTATAATTTTCAGCTCCTACAGACTGATTGTATTTCACAAGTAATGATCCAAACTGTCTTTAATTCTAGGAGGTGATCTGAGGCATACCTCAGGCTCCTGCAGTTCTGAGTCACAACAGGACAGCAGTCCCTTTTCTCCTATTACACCCTCTTTAAGCTCTGGTAGCCCTTTTACCTCATTAAAACCCAACAACAATCATGGCCGCTCCATCTCTATATCAGTGGTACCCTGTTCAGATGACCAGAGACCAACTGTACCAGCTGAGAGCATGAGTGATCCGTTCTCTTTCGAATCAAGCACCCCTTCGCTAACACAGGTCTCAAAGACCCACACGTTCAAGTCCTCCCACACACCACCACCACCCTCTCGCAAACTGCTGCAATTGCTTCCCAATATTGCACTGACGAAAAACAAGAGTCATGACTCACAGCCGACCAACCGCAACGAGGATCCTGGGACACGCAAGTAGGTTTTAGAAGGAATTCTGCAGTCATACATTTTCAGCTCTACTTTGATTTCTATGTACGTTCCTGAATCAATTTCTTATCTCCACAATTGTGAAAACTATTTAAAAAAATCATTTTGTCTATCCTTATAGTGTAATTCATGAATCACATTTATAGTGTAAGGAGGTTTCACCGTAGAATTTACAAATTTGTCGGGTCTTTGCAGGGCCTGTAAGAAGAAACAAGTGTTGGCTGCTATTCAGATCAACGGCTCTGGGATCAGTCCTGAAGATTCAGGTCTAAGATCACCTCTGCTGTCCGCCCAAACACCTGGCCCTGTCCCAGCCTCAGCTCCGTACATGATGCCCGTCGCCCCCATCTTATTGGACAGTGAGTTTCTATAAAAGCTACCGGAGTGGATTTCTGTTCACATAGACTTTTGGCCCTTCTCTGTATCAATTTGACAAAATCTCTTCTTTTGATATGCTGGTTTCTAATATTCTTCACAGATCTAGCCATGCAGAGAAGTTCCCCCCATACAATAAGAAGAGACATTGGCCTGGCTGTAACCCACAGGTCAGTAACCAGTTTGAAAAAAACTTCTAGTTATCACATGTTATGTTATGGCCACTGCAGGTGATGCATTTTACATATTGTGTTTCGAAAACTAACTGAAAAGATATTTTGAGCATCTAACTTAAGCCAAATAAAATAAACAGGAAATGTTAACACAACAGCTATCAGGAGGAATTGGTGCATGTCGAGTCTGGGATGTTTACATGACATGAAGTGGTCTGTCTGTACAGTAGTTCTTAAAACATATTAGGCTTTTTTTGAGATACCACTTAGAATATAAAAACAAACGGCTAACACAAAAATGTAAACTAAACTAAAATTACACATTTTCAAAACATAAAATCTGGAAACTGAAGCTAAAGTGAACTAAAAACATAAAACTTTTGACATTCATTTATCAATAAATTGATATCATCTTGATATCAGTGATATCATCTGCATAATCTTTGTGCAAGTGTGAATGCAGACAACCATTCACAGTATTGTTGTTATCCTAATTATGATTATTATCATTCCATCTTCTGTATTTTTTTTTTTTTAGTTTTAAATTTATTTATTTTTTTAGGCATTACGGTTTTGGATTTAGAAGCAGTTTTTCAACCAGTGCACCGAGAGAAATCTGACAGGAATTTGCCACAGAGTAACAGTATGGCAGTAGTAACTGGATAAAGCATTCTGATTGGCCAGTTAACTCCAGGCTTATTTTTTATTGGTGGATTTGTCTTCAGCAGATAGGTGGTTCAAATCTGGGAAGTTGGGGTCAGTAGATGATTAGAGCTGAAACCATTTGCCTGTCTGTAATGGATTCTCCCACATTTCAACTCAAATAAACCTCACAAAACCGTTCAAGATTAAAAACTATTTTACATGCACAAACACACACACACACACACACACACACACACACACACACACACACACACACACACACACACACACACACACACAGCAGGTTTTGAAAGTTTATGGTTGAAACAGAATCTGGACTCTGCAGGATCTTATGACAGGCTACTTTTTGTGAACTTTAGCTCCACTTTCAGGCGGGTCACTGACTTCCTGTTTGAGAGGAAGCAACAAAAGCAGAATGTGGCATGTCACCACCTCTACTAAGAAGATGCTGACGAACCCTCGATTAAAGTGTTTGTCACGCTGTCCTCTGACAAGATGCTGCTGTCCATTCGACTTTATTTTACTGACTTCCTGTTTGAGAAGAAGTCATTGATCTGCACACACAGCAGATTAGAGTAGACATGCAGATATTCTGCTTTTTCTTTCAAGATTTTAAGATTCTTGGGTTTAGATGTTTAAAACACATAAGACAACTCTTCAAGTGATTTAAAGAATATCAGCTTTCAATATTTATTCTGATTTATTTGATGTTGAATTTTCTTTTGTCATTAGCTTTTTCTAGTGCACATTTTAGAGATGTTTTGCTACTTTGAAACTTCTTCTTTTGTGTGAACTTCAGCTTTCAACAGTTCTGCAGTTTGGCTTTCATGTGGATGAGTCAGCATATTCAGTGTACACACTGCTGTACAAGATTGAGCAATTATAAAAAGCTAACTCAAACAGTATTCACACTGCATTATTTCATTATTTCCATTCTCTAGTTTTAGTTCTGTACATCACCACCGTGGATTTTAAATGAAACAACTCAAATGCAGTTGAAGTGCAGGCTTTCGGATTTAATTCAGTGGGTTAAACAAAAAGATTGCATAATGTGAGGAACTAGAACATTTTTTAAAACAATCCCTTAATTTCAGGGGTTTAAAAGTAGTTGAATTAATTACTTACAATGGCTAATACTTGGTTGAAAACCCTTTGCTGGCAATCACGTACATCACCAGATGCTGTATTTCCTCCTTTTTAATGCTCTGCCAGGCCTTTACTGCAGCAGCTTTCAGTTGCTGTTGCCTTTCTGTCTTCAGCAAGCGAAATCCTGCTCAACTGGGTTAAGATCAGGTGGCCATTCAAGGATATTCATCTCCTTTCCTTTAATAAACCCCTGGCTTGCTTTGGCTATATGTTTTGGGTCATTGTCCATCTGTATTATGAAAGGCCGCCTAAATTAGCTGGATTTGAACAGACAGTATGTCTCTGAGCACCTCAGAATTAATTCGGCTGCTTCTGTCCTGTGTCACATCATCAATAAACACGGGTTTCCAAGCGCCACTGGCAGCCATGCACGCACATGCCATCACACTGCCTCCGCCGTGTTACAGATGATGTGGTATGCTTTGGTTCATGAGCCCTTTCACACCTTCTCCATACTTTTTTCTTGCTGTCAGTCTGGTCGAGGTTGATCTTGATTTTATCTGAAGGAATGAAGGAATAGCCCATACCTGCCCATGAAATAACCTTTGAGTCCAATTTGAGTGAAATTTTATGTAAACATATAGTATGTTTATTTCATACTGTACTATACTGGACTCCTCTATACTACATGTAATACTACACTCCTTTTTACATATGAAATGTTATTCTTATTAGCAGACTGAAATGATATTTGAACCTGTGATCATGCTTTGGCTTCATCAGGAGAAATTTACGTTTTTTAGCTTAAGAACAGCTTGATGAACAAGATGTTTTTGTTCTTTCCTGAATTCCTTTGTATTCACAGCATGCAGAAGTTACTATATGACTTTACACTGTCAGTCATTCTAAATGAAACTATTATTAAATTAAAATTCTACATTTAGATGTATAGTCACAAAATTTAAGGCTAGGGTTTTACTCATCATCTATTATCACCTGACTAAATTCTTAAACATATTTCTCAATATATTTGTCATATTTGTTCTCCGTATCTTTTGCAGGTTTTCGACTAAGTCCTGGCTCTCCCAAACATGTCAAGTTTGTTCTAAGAGCATGATGTTTGGTGTCAAGTGTAAACACTGCAAGTAAGAACTGTAAAGATAAGATCGTGCACTCTGTCAGACTGCAGTACAACGTGTCATGATTTCTTTAGTGTAATATTTAGAGTATTCTTCTCCTCACAGGTTAAAGTGCCATAACAAGTGTACCAAAGATGCACCTTCATGTCGGATATCATTTGCTACATGTAAGCAACATTAAAATAATTTAGTGATGTGTGACTTTACTGGTCTAGTGGTGTTAAAGATTACATTAGAAATCTCCTGGTTAGACTGGCCAGAGATCGGAACGGGCCAATTTCCAGCATTCGTGGCCCTGACCAGTGTTGGTCATCCTCACCTATGTTCACTTACTACCTGGTCCATTTCATGCATGTGCAACACATGCACAGCAGTGCAGGCAAATAGTTATGCGCTTACTCACAGCCGCACACATATCAGTATGGAAAGTCCTGACTGATGAAACCGTTATCCAGAGCTCAGAAATGGGTGGGGCTGTAGCTCAGGAGGTAGAGCAGGTCATCCTTAATCAGAAGGTTGGTGGTTCTGTCCCTGTATACTCCAGTCTACATGCCAAATAATCCCAAGTTGCTCTCTGATACAGTCAGCCGAGTGTAAATGTGTGTGAAAGTTAGATAGAAAGCACTTGCGTAGAAAAAAAAGTACATGTATGAATGGGTGAATGAGGCATGCTGTATAAATGCTTTAAGTACTCGGATAGAGTAGAATAGTGCTAAATAAGAGCCAGTCCACTTAAATTTAGCTACCTAAGGGCCAGCAGTCCTTGATCATTTGCTCCTTTACTCAATTCTATGAGTAAAGGAGAGTAAAAAAAAGAAAGTGTTAGTCTGTTATCTAGTGAATTTGTAAACATACTGGGATTACCATTGATTTGTTATATAACTCTATTGTGGGTTTTTTTGGTAAGGGAAAATATGTTAGATAAAAGTGGGTATACAGGTTTTTTCAGTTCTATGAAAACATCCTACAACTTGTAGTTTTAGGAAAATTGTTATGGAAATTCTATTTTTCTTTGTGGTCAGTTGTAGTTCTTAGAAATCAGTAACAAAGGGTACGCCAGGTCACAACTGGTGCCGCTCTACACTACAACATGGACCTCGGGAGGAGATGCAAACCCAGCCTGGGAAGATGAGGGCACACGACAGTACTTAGTAATGTCTGTAGACCAATCATCCAGGTGATTCAAGTCTAGCGATTACTGGCAACAATGCTATTAATTTTGTAATGGACTCCCATTAGCTTTGACAGTTACACTAGTAGCATATTAGGAAGGATATCATAATGGGCAGGATAGTATCAGCATGTTAGGGCCTGTTTATTTTATTTTAGGAATTGTAAAGTTTTGAAAATATTTTAAGCTCAAAGCTTGTATTTTTATCTGACCGGTAGTGCCAAGGATGCGTAGGGCAGAATCGGTACCATCAGACATCAACAATCGGATTGATCACACAGCCGAAGTCTCAGTGCAGTTTGGCACCTTACCAAAGGCACTAACCAAAAGGGTAAGTGCAGCTTTCTAATATGTGTTATATCTCATTCAGGTCTGCTGTAGCTCTTTCTATTCTTCAATACTGAAATGGAGAAGATTGTTGAGATCAGTGTGCAAGAAATAACTAATGTGAAATAATTGAAATAATGGACTCCTTGTGTGTTTGGAGGACCCTGTCCCCAGTATTAACCAGCTGGAATCCAGCAGTAACCCGTCATCAGCCACCTCTTCCACACCTTCCTCTCCAGCACATTTCCAGCAGAGTAACCCTCCAAGCGTAAGTGCCACCCCCCCACCTAACCCATCACCACAGAGCTCCTGGGACAACCGCTTCAACTTCCCAGGTATGCAACGTAATAAAGACAGCATTGTTTCACCCTTAGAAACGATATATTTAACTATAAATTCAATTAAATATTAAAGTTGTAGAAATTACAGTGAAAAGTGTGTTTTTGTGGAAAATAAGGCCTCATTTGTTGTCAGGAAGACTTTGTTGAGATGTGGGACTAGGGCAATGTTTACAGCCCTGTGAGTCTTTAGAGTTTGAGGCTTCTTCAGTTGTAAAAAAAAAACGCTGGAGAATTCCAGGTATACCTTAAACTGCACCTTTTGTGTTTAAAAAAAACATTGATTAAAAAAATATATGATTAAAAAAAAATATTTGGTGAGTTATTCCAAATAAGTTTTAAATGATATGAAAATCAGTTTAATCTGTTTTATGTAGATTTTTGAGAATAACCAACTTTTATTTTAAAACTGGGCTGTATGGCAAAACCAGTTTCATGTTTAAAAGTGTCAAGTGAATGATTGAGCATGTGAGCATCATGATCTGTCTTTGAACCATTCAAAGAATTGTTGTAAAGTGTTTTATTGTCAAACTGGTTAAAAACATTTTTAAAGGCTCAAACGTGATAGTTTGACAGCTTCAAACATCCTTTGTCCTCATGTCATGTACTGCAAGTATCCAAGCATCAATTTTGAGTGATGATAAGTAGTTTTGTAGTAGTGCAGTGCTCTCAAGCTGAGTTTTCCAACAGATGTTCCTGCCTCCACACACAGCGTTCAGCATCCTGGCAGTCACAATGAGTCTGGGTAAGAGAATACAACATTCATGTAGCGATCCAATGATGCACTTTTATTTCATTCGTATACTTACTATCATGATTTCAAGTCCGATTTGGTAGGAATTCAAACAGTAGCAGTGCTTTACCAAACAGTCCACTTACATAGTACACTTTCTAAATTACTTTAAAGTTCACAAATGGCTCTTTCAAACTGTATATTAGCATTTAACATTTGTAGGTATAGTTTGATATTTCTCCTTTCTCTGTCTTTCTCCTCCTCCACCGCTGCTCTTTCTCCTTCCTTATTTCCCCCTCATCCTCTTCCTCCTTACCTCAATCGAAGTCTCTAACACATGAAAGCTTACGTGTACATAAACATACTTATTTATCCCCAATATTGTCACAATTGCTTATTGTCACGAGATTAGACATGCGACCCTCCCCTTTCCAGTTTACTATGAGCTGTGTGAACAACAGCTGATTGAAGTGTTTGATCCACTAAAAAGAAAGTTTCACTAACACAAGTTAGCAGCACCTAACAACAGCACAAATGGCAGCACTGGCAGAAAATTTGAGGATATCTTCGACAACTCACCATCTGTCATTAAACAGAGGTGAGCTTCAATGACATTGACTTGCATTGGACTCTTTTGCAAGGTTTTACAGCCTTCCTCCTCTTTTTATATCGACACAGTGAGTCACTCTCTTTATCCACCAGAGCAATGCAAATTTTAAGATTTCTTTCAATCTAACAAAGTATTGTTAGATTGACCTGTATATCATTACGGTTTTTCTTTTAAACTCTCTTAAGCACACACTGTACATAAATAGTATTTATGGTGATATTCAAAATTATTATTGTTAATGTTTTTGTAAAACACAAACTAAAACCTAAAAAATAGTTTATTTACAAAATGTTCTTGAATTTGTAAAACTCATAAGATAACATGAGTTGGAAACAAATCTATCATGGCATCTGAGTTTCTGCTGATATTACATCCTATCAAAATACTGACCACCTTTATTTGTGGTTTTAGGAAACATTCCTGGGTCTGCCTCCTTGCAGGAGAATAAAGTAGAATCTTACATTTTTCTAGCTTTAGGGCACTTACACTGTAAGCCATTTGTTCATATATGTCACGGTCAGCAGGAGCTGACTGCGAGTGTGTGAAAATGAGGTGCGGACATAGGGGGAGACGGAGCAGAGCCTTGAACAAAAAGCGAGCTGTTTTATTCAGACTGGTAGACATGAACAGAGCCCAAAACAAGAACGACAACTAAACTGGAACCCATTCTGGGAAAACTAACTGAAAATTCTGATCAAACATGATAACGGTGGCAACTAAGATGACTATGATTATGACTAGACGTGGAAACACAGACGTTCTGACAAAGAGAATGGAACACGCAGACTAAATACACACAAGGGGTGATCAGGGGAAGTGGAATCACATGGCTGACACAAATGAACATAGTGACACCAGAGGGGAAGTGTAAAACTAAGTACACTGAACGAGGAAACTCCAGACCTTCAAAATACAACAGGAAACACAGACGTACAAACGACAGCACCAACTACACAACATGAAATACGCTGACACGTATGGCAGACTACATAAAAGAAACCAGAACAGACTTACAGAAGAGGACACAGATGGACCTAAACTAGAATAGGCTCAACTAAAACCTAACTAATAATGCAACACCAGAACTACACATATTATTCTAATACAAATTTACCAAAAAACACTCAAAATGCTGGGTCAGAAACCCAGCCACTGACAATATAGTTCTTTATGCGGGCCGGTGTTTTTGGATTGGAGCACCTGGATAAAAGCCACACATGCAAACTCTATAAAATAAGGCTCCAGGAGGGTGTGGAGCAAAATAGTTTTGCTGCCCAGCACAATGCCGGGACATGGAAAGAGGAGAAAGAGGAGCCGTTTTGGCAGCCAGTAGCTCTCAGCAAGTTTCCAAATGTAGTTATTTTAAAGATAAATTAATTTGTTACAAATTTTGGTGAATTCTTGTTAATTTCTTTGGTTTCAGGATGGTGATTACTGAGACCCAAATAACAGCCACAGAACAGGGACTGGTGAGTAATAGAAGCCACATAACTTATTTTCTGTACAGCACTTCCTGTGTTGGGTATTTTAATGTGCTTTATAAATAAAATTTGATTGGATTGGATTACAGTATATTAAATTAAAAAGATGAAGGGAAAAGGATGTGAATTGCTGGTTTGTCTCCATTACATGTATATTTTACTCATGTCATTTACAATACTTGCCAATGCACTGTGCTAAAGCATGTTCCTTTTTTTCTGACACTGAGAAAACTGATTATGGGTTCTTTTGATCAACACTGCATGTAGAGGAATATTAACATTAGATTCCTGAGATCTGCTTCCTTAACACAAGATATTTTTGCTTGAAAGTGGAAACCAGAAATAGTGTTTGGCCGCTCCAGTGTCAGAAGACTTGGGGGCGTGACGATGAGTTTTGTGTTTGTACCGTATTCGGTGAAGAGCAATCAGGCTGTCACAAGTGGACTGGGAGGAGTGAAGGTGCAGTGAAATGTGCTTTCACAGCAGGATGGATTTAATTCTTAAACTGTCTCTGTTGAGGTTTTGTAGACATGTGACTGCTTATTATGTGACATTAACTTGTCAGCCATTCTGAACGTGGAGTAATCCTGATACATCAAGTGAGTGAAAAACCTGGAAATATTGGCCCCGTCTCAATATGCGTACTTGTGTTCTCGTGTACTCGTAATACGTCATCAATCGGAGACCAAGTACTGTTCCAATTCAAAGCACGCATCAAGCTGAGAACGCAAAAAAATTCCCGGATGTGTTCTCGCTCCGCCTGTTTTATCGAGCATGCATTGGTGGTGATTTTTTTGTGTTGTTGGTACAGCTAAATATCCCAGAATACATTTCGTCCAAAACTCAAATGCGGCAATGGTGGAGTAACTTTTCAGCTTGTTTCAAATGTTCCAAATTTAGTTATTTTTCAGCCTTTTGTTCAAATGATTCAATTCATTCTTGTCTCACAAATCTACACACAATACTTCAGCAAAAGCAAGTTTTTGGGCTGCTTTGTTAATGTATTAAAAACTTTATTTTAGTACTTTGTTAGAGACCCATCCTCGTGTCTTCTCATTAATGATCCTACAGCCATAACCGAGGTCCTGTATTGAACATTCCCATTAAGCAGTACTTTTTTTGTGGAAACATTAAATGATGTGTTGGCTATATTAACATCAGACCTACCGAGTGTTCGGGACGTTTTTTTTCCTCGCAGAACTGCTTCAGATCCAGCTGATTCATACAACACCCAGTGTGACTGTCTATATGAGGTTATTTCACAGTATCTCTATTGGATTGAGGTCTAGCCTGTAATGGATTTGCTGGGATGTTTAGTTGGGTTTATTATATTTCTTTATTTAACTTAAGCTCATTTCCTGCCTGCCATTATCTTTGAAGATATTGGTAAACATTTCCTCCTAATGACGATGAACTTTCCAGGCTAAAAGGGAGCAGCATCCCAGTAGAACAATCTTTTCATACTCTTCATACTGATGGATGTTATTTATTCCATCAAATATTTCTTCCAGCAACCACAAGAATTGTATAACTATCCAAAATACTTTTGGTCTGAATGGAGAATTACAAGACTGCAATACCTATTTCACATTTGTATACCAAGTGCTGCTATTTCCAGTAATAGATATCAAAGTGTTTAACATCAGTGTTCACTTTCATTCTTCTGCCATGTGTTACAGGAAGAGGAAGGAGAGGAAGGAGAGGAAGATTACACATCTATGGATAAAGAAGAAGCTGACCAGACTGACGCAAAAAAGAGTTATTCCAAGGAAGAGTATGATGAAGATGGTCTGGATGATCTGCCCTCTTCTATATGCCGCCGTCGGGCTGTTGGCCGTTCTGGGGTCCCCATCTCTCGTAAGGTCAGCCAGACCAGTGTCTACCTCCAGGAGTGGGACATCCCGTATGAGCAACTACAGCTGGGAGAGCTTATTGGAAAGGTGAAAGCAGATTGGTATCGTAGAAATATAAACTCCTGTTCAAAAAATGAAAAGAAAAAACATTATTATTAATTTAAATTTTGGCTTTATGTCCAGGGTCGCTGGGGTAAGGTGCATAAAGGTCGCTGGCATGGTGAGGTGGCCATTCGCCTTCTAGAGATTGATGGCAACAACCAGGATCATCTGAAAGTCTTCAAAAAAGAGGTTATGAACTACAGGCAGACCAGGCACGAGAACGTCATCCTGTTCATGGGTGCATGCATGGCTCCTCCTCATCTTGCTATTATCACCAGGTACTGCTGCATGACTGCTCACCCAAACACTGCATTGTCACTTATGCTGGCTTCCCCCCATTTCAAGTGCAGTTCCAACCACAAGTGCATATGTGCACTGTTGTATATAAAGTTCTATACAAAAAGTTGTTTGCTGCTTTTTTGACTTTTTGTGATGTGATGTTTATTTTGTAACCATACTGCATGTGTTTCCTCTGCAGTTTCTGTAAGGGTCTGACTCTATATTCTGTTGTAAGAGAAAGAGGTCACCTGCTGGACATAAATAAAACCAGACAGATTGCACAGGAAATCGTTAAGGTAAGTAATACCTGCATATTCTATTGGTTGATAAATAAGATGGAATTGTAGCCAAGAAATGCCAAACATACACTATGTACATTATATAACAAGTAGGAAAATGTACTGTTTTGGATACAATGTCAAGATTGAAATATGTTGCACTTCAGCATGTTTTGGTGCTTCCCCTCACAGTGTCACACGTAAAATCAAAATCTACACAACGAGGCTTTAAACATATAAACTAAAAGTATCTACTGTTGGGTCATCTTCATTTTCTTTTTGTGAATGTAGGAAAATCTTTTGTTCAGAAAATCTTTGTTTGTTGCAGGGAATGGGTTATCTTCATGCTAAAGGCATCATTCACAAGGATCTGAAGTCCAAGAATGTGTTCTATGACACAAACAAGGTGGTGATTACAGACTTTGGCCTGTTTGGAATGTCTGGTGTGGTACAAGAAGGCAGGTAAGAGTGAAAGAAACTGCATCTAGGCAATAAATTTATGGTGAGCCATGTTTTTTCTCCTAATTATTCTTCTCTGTGTTTCGGTGTTTAGAAGAAAGAATGTGCTGCGGATACCACAGGGCTGGATCTGCTACCTGGCTCCAGAAATTGTTCGAAAATTGAGCCCAGAGGTTGATGAGGACCAGCTGCCTTTCTCCAAAGCTGCTGATATTTATGCTTTTGGGTATTGACTAGTGCCATTTATACTAGAAACTATTAAGGTGATATTGAAGCTATAGTTTATATTATGCAGTTCTGCCTTTTTTTTTTTTTTTTTTTGAACGTATGTTTATTTGTTTTTTCAACAGTATCAACACCAACATAAAATGAACGTATGGCAGTCATTAAAATAATAATAATAACAACAACACCAACACCAACAATAATAATAATAATAATATTAATAGTAATAACAATAATTGAAGTGTTAATCCTAAAGGATTCCAAATAAATGTATAGTTAAATAAATTAAGATAGCAAACCATACAAATAAATACAATTAAAAAAATAAATAAATATAAATAAATAAATAAATAAAATAAAATAAAATAAAATAAAAAATCATAATATAGGTTACACAGTATATTCCCAACAGCAAGTCAGACATTATTCATTATCTAGTTTTCTTATTCACTCACCGCCCCCCCCCCCCCCCCCCCCCCCCCCCACATCCCCACTCCTCAGTAGATCCAAAAATATCTTCCAGATGTTGTAAAATTCAGAAGCCTTCTTTCTAACAATATAGGTCAGTTTCTCAAGAGCTAAACTCGATGTTAAGTTATTTAACCAGTGGTTAAAAGAGGGGCAACCAACATTCTTCCAGCATAAGGCGATACAGCGTTTGGCCTGTAGCAAACAAAGATCGACCATTTTTCTTTCCTCACACGACAGAGTACAGTCATCTGGATACAAGCCTAAAATGCATAACTTAGGGCAAAGCGGTACAGGAGAAGTTGTGATCTGAGAGATATATTTTAACACAGAGCTCCAAAATTTTTGGATCTCTTCACATTTCCACAGGCAGTGATATAGTGTACCCTGATGCATATTACACTTATAGCATAGATCAATTATATTAGGATCAAATTTATTTAATTGTACAGGGGATATGTATGTTCGCATTATCCAATTAAATTGTATCATTCTCAAACGAGTGTTAATGGTTTGAGTGTGTGTTTTTGAACATATTTTACCCCATTCAGTATATGAAATATCTTCTTGTAAGTCACTAATCCACTCCCGTCTTTTACTATCAGAGTTATCCTTATGCAGTTCTGCCTTTTAAATCTTTGTTTAGGTTCTTAACCTTTACTTTGTTATAATTTTATATTAGCTTGTTTTTGTGTTTTCTGTGGTACATAACAATTGTTTAATTGTTTGGTTTTCTCGAAGTTAAATCAGGATTTTTACTGTTGCCAGCTAACATAGTAAAATTGTTTTTGTAGAACCATAAATTCAGCTATCCAGACATGATGTGCAACTTTCAGCTAGAACTGCACACAATTTTTTAAAACCTTTGTTTCTATTTTATTCATGCTCCATGTTGCATATGTGAGCACATGATGTAAGAAAATGTAAAAGAATGTAGTACATGAAAGGATGTTGTGTCATTTCCAGCACAATCTGGTATGAGCTGCAGATGCGAGACTGGCCAATTACCAACCAGCCTGTGGAAACTATAATCTGGCTAGTGGGTCGTAATGATGGCATTAAGAATGTGCTGTTAGAGTCCAATCTGGGCAAGGAGGTCACGGTGAGTCTGAAGATCATGTCTATGAAAAAACTGACCCTGTTGGTAACTGTCAACAATTTACAATATATATTTTCTTTGTTCCCAATGTGGGAAATGCTGTTGATGTAACAGCAGTATTAATAATAATCATCATAATAATCATAAGTATTGCATTTCAACATCAACGCAGCACAGCATAATGACATTACTAGTGTTGTAAGAGCGAATGGTAGAAATAAAACACCGAACACATCTTTCCTTGCCACACAGTTGTTCAATGTGATTTATACAGCTTCTGTGCTGGTCTCCCAGTTTAGACTGTTGTTGATGTTATACCCAGCTACTTGTACTTCTCCACTACATCAACATCCGGTTCTAGGATACACATGGGCTGTACAGAGACCAAATGGCTCATAGTTACGGACCAGACGGCCCTCAGAGAGCACTCCAATGGATGCAGGCAAAAGCTTTCTCCAAGTCTGCAAAAAACATGTAGACTCATTGGGCAAACTCTCACCTGCCTCCAAATATATTTAAGAGTTTGAAAAGCTTGTACAGTGTTCTGCAACCAGGATGAAATCTTCACTGTTCCTCCTGTATCCTAGGTTTAACTAACAGACAAGCTCTTCTTTCCAGTGCCATAGCATTGACCTTTCCAGGGGGGCTGAGGAGTGTAACTGCTGTAACTGTAACTGGAGTACACCTTCTGGTTCCCAATCCTAAAGATAGGAACCGCCACCCCAGTCTGCCAATATAGAGGCACCACCCCACAATTCTATGCGATGTTTGTAGAGCCGTGTCAACCAAGACAGCCCTACAGCTTCAATAGGCTTTTGGAACTCACGGCGAACCTCGTCCGCCAAGAACTTGTTTCAAGCTGTTGCTCCTAAGTGGTTGATGGCTTTCGTGGTGGTAATCCCTGAACCAGAAATTGTGCACCAGAGGTGATGGGGCCATCAAGCTGGAAAAGGAGTCCTATCAGGTTGGATTAGCCTGTAGGACTTCAGAGGAAAAGGCCAAACTAAATGTGGTTCAGGCGGGTAGCTGAAGCAGCAACTCGGTTTCGGAGGACATCAAAAAGAAAAGTAAAGAAAAGAAAAGAAAGAAAGCAAAGGCATAAATTTGTAAAATTTCAGTTTCATCAGCATGCATCAAATGTTTTCAGGTCTCAACAAATTTTGTTTAGCATTGTCTTGAAATAAGCAAAATCTTTTCTTAAAAGGCATCTTCTGGATAGCAACACGTGTAAAGTATAATATTGATTTATATTATATTTTTTTTCATATTGATTAAAATTTGATTACCAACCAATTACCATGTTCTATCTGTTACCTACCGTCCCAACAGGAGATCCTGTCTGCCTGCTGGTCCCTTACGGCAGATGACAGGCCACCTTTCACCCAGCTAGCAGGCATGCTGGACAGGCTCCCTAAACTCAACCGCAGGCTTTCTCACCCTGGACACTGGAAAACAACAGAGTAAGTGTCATGGACTGACAGTAAATTCATAATCTGGGTGAACCAACCCACAACACTATATAACATCAACATTCAAAATGTTTTACCTGTTATTTTAGTCATTGCTCATAAAAATCTACATTTTCATTTCAGAAAAATTTGAAATTTTATGAAGCTAAGAGGAACCATTACACCATCAGTCAACAAAAATGCTGTAAATAGTGTTTTTTAAAGAAATGTGAAAAATGTAAAGCTGGCCTGCTGATGATCAAATGATATATATGTACATACTTAGACTGTTTTTAATGTGACTACTGTTTTGTTTTGAGGAACGAATGAATAATGTATCAAGTAAATGCATTTTTTCTGCTTTAACTGGCAAATTAGGCACTATCTTTACTTTTTCTTCTGATACGTGATAGTGTTTATCACAGTCTGCAATGTACTGCATTTCTCTTTTTCTTCTGTCTTCAACTTCCTCTTCTCTGGATGTTGCCTGATTCACCTTGGCCTGTTCCTGTTGTGCCTCATCTCCTGACGGCTTCCTTTGGGTCCTGCATTTCCATCTTTATCTATGATCTTGTTTCCTTATCTTTCTATTTGCTTACTTGTTTTCCAACATTCCTGTTTGTCTCCTGGGTCCACTCCTATTTTGGTTAAGGCCACTGGAAAATCATGAATGCCTGAGACATCACTGCCATCAGCATATCACTAAGTTAGGCAGTGAGAGCTTGTTAAATTGACTGAAAATATGATATGAAAGATGCAGCTCTGACAGATTTCCTATAAGATCGGATATTATGCATGCACTAGCCAAAATTTGTATTCTAGATGAAAACCAGCAGATGAAACCTTTTAAGTTCTGTCAGGGATGTCACTTCTGCTCACGAGTTTGGAAGCCCTTTCAAAATGTAATCGAAAAGAATGAAGATTAATGATTATAAGTAAATGAGGAAGTAATTTCGGACACCACTGAAAACAGTGACACCATAATACCTGGGTCTAAAAATGCTTTGCTTTCATCTTTATCTCTTTTCCCTTGATTAACCTGTGTGCCTACTTTCCCCCCACATTTCTAACCTTCAGTGAATGTAATTCTTCTTATATATGTTTAAATGTGAGTGTAGGCATAGTCTCATGGCTGTTTGAGTTATCTGCATAGTTAACTAAGAGCTGCTGGTTTCAGCTCTAATTAAAAATACAATTTATTTCAAGGGTTCCACCAGAGTTTACTTTCAAAGGGTCGGTTCACAATATACACCCAGTAATTTTTTAAGTTACTTAACAGAAAAAGTGTTGTGCTTATAAATATACATTGATTATTATGTAATTATGATGCAGTCTCATAAACTTAGAATTAGTCCAATAAAATACATCAGTGCAGATTTCTTCTAATCTTCTTCTAATCTTGAGTTGTTGATTTAGTTTTTTCCAGAGTTTATTGTCCTACAGCAGCCACCATAGCTACCATTAGGTACTTGAATTGGAAGAGAAGAAAACAAAATTCAGTTGGCTGCAATCTAGTGACATCTAGTGGAGAGAAACCGACAGCTCTCAGCAGAAACTGCTTTTTGGTTGGTTTTTTGTTGTTGTTGTTGTTTTTTGTTTTTTACAAATTTTCTACACACTGAAGAATATGAATATAGATATAATTTTAGCATTAACAGTCTGACTCAAACAGTCTCTCAGTCTACCACTGTTCTAATGTGGAATTTATGCCTCTTTGATTCATAATATATCTCCAAAACTGAAAGTGTTTGCCTAGACTGAGTTCACTTTAGTGCAAAAGGCACCACGGAAGTCATTTACCTCTCTACCAAAGTAATAAATATCAGATATGAGTTACTATTTATGTTCCACTTTGGCACAATGAAAGATAAAGATGATTGAACTGACCCTTGGAAAAACAATTCCCTCAAAATAACAACTTTGCTTTTTTAAATTTCTGTTGCAATTTTATAAGATTCCCTGAAGCTATGAAATAGCTAAGTAGTTATGAATAGATGACGAATGTTGTGGTATCGAAACCACGATAGAAAGACACTGCAGTGCTCCAACAACACTTGACAGAATGCAGCTGTCGCACACTGCCACCTGATTAGTCATCATTAATTTATCAGAGGGCAAACCACTGAGTGATACCACCCACAGTGGGATATAAGAAGAGATACAAGTTATCTGTCTACTTTAACTTCTTATAGGACAACAGTAAGCGGAAGCACAGTAATAGAAAGAATGTTTTCATTATAGTATAAGGAAGATTGTGACAAGAAGCAGTGCACCCTTGCGCAATTTGTATTAGTGAGCAAGACATGACTGTTGTGTTTGTGAGTTTTCTTTCCTCAGGCTGTACATTCACCAAAAGTGTTTGTATGTAATGGTTTCACCAGTTGGGCAAAGCCCAATCTATGATGAGAAAATTGAACTAATGCATATATGTAAATACAGTATTTCACTGCACGTTGTATTTTATACATGTTTGTGCAAGGGTTGAGTTTTAAAATGTTTTTGTTGGTACTATATTTATGTATGAGGCTGTTGTTGGTGGATTGTTTTCCTTTTCTTGTTTCCATTTTTCTGTTTTTTGTTGATACTTTCAAGGCTTTTTGTCTGAACGATTTAAGACATTAAACTTGATATTTTGATAAGTGACTTGGTGTTCACTATTTTATAACAGTGTTTGTAAAAATAGCCATACATTTACTTTAAATGAATCTACACTACCAACTGGACATAGTGGTGGTAGAGATGCAGAAGAAGAGGGCTGTAGCAACATCAGGAAGAAGGAGCACGAGAAGCTGGAGAAGTACTAAGGGTTCAGAGAGGAGAAGATCTGGAGGGTGAAGGTAACAGTGGTCCCAGTGGTAATCAGAGCACTCAGTGCTGTGACCCGCAAGCTAGTGGCTCCAGCAGATCCCAGGAACAGCATTGGAGATCTCTGTCCAGAAGAGCGCAGTCCTAGGAAAATAAAAGATATTGCGCAGGACCTTCAAGCTCCCAGACCTCTGGTAGAGGACCTGAACTTGAAGGATAAAGACCGCCTGGAGGGGGCAAGAGGGGATTTTTTAGCCAGAGTGAAGCTGACCCCCCCCACCAACCAACATGAAAAGTAAAGGCAAATAGGCGTTAGAGAGGCATTAGAGCGGTTAGTGCTTTGTTTTTGCAGATTTGTGCAGGTACAATTATCATTTGTGCTGCTTTGGTTTTTGAGATATTAAACTTTATTTTATAGGTTATTCAAAGGTCACCATCCCCCCCAGACTGCTCCAAAATGGTCTACGTTTTTAGTCTTTCGTTTGTGCTGATTTGTGCAGGTAAAATTATCGTTTGTGCTGCTACGGTTTCTGACATATTGATTTTAATTCTTACGGCCTACGCTATATAACAACAATATCTGTGACGGTGAGTTTCAGCAGCTGTGGCGTTATGCACTTTTATAGAAGACTGTCCAGTTTTTTTTAGGCTTGCTGCGTATTTATGAATGTTTTGTGTGTTTCAGTACATTTTAATAAACCAATTTAGTCAGCGGAAAGGTTGATATTTCTGTTACCAGTGCAGAAACGTACACAAGGTAGGCTAAAGGTTTTATTTTTTTCTGCAGAAAACACTGAGTTACATGTGAAGTGATTCAGTTTGTCTGTATGAGTTTGTTTTTAATTATATATGTTCATTATCAGGGGTGGTTCTATATGGCCTTATTTTTGTGCCACTATTCTGAGCGCACATACAAAAAATTTGAGCACACATAAAAAAGAATTTCAGGTGCAAGTGTTGCTTCTTTTCTTTTTTTTTAACACTTTATTTGTAGTTTTCCAATTATCATACATGGCATTCTTATTATTTTACAGATAACCACAAAACAACAATCCCCACAGATCATAAAGACAGATAATACCAAGACAGGAAAAGGGAAACAAACAAACAAAAACACAGACACAAAGGGCGGTGCACCTCTCAATTGTTTTTACAGGACTGTTCTGGGGCAAACAAAAACATTCAAGGTTCCAGTTCCAGACCACGTAGATTGTTGACGTATGTTAACAGAGGGTCCCATGTTGTGTGGAATTTGCTGATGGATCCGTTGAGAGTACATCTGATTTTTTCCAGTTTGACATTTTGCATAACATCCCTTATCCAGTGGTGGTGTGATGGAGCAGTAGTAGACTTCCATTTAAATAAAATCAGGCGTCTCACTAATAATGACAAAAAGGCAATGACCCTCTCTGTAAATGGGCAGGGGGAACAGAAGTCGCTATACCAGAGAAACAACCAAAAATTGCCACCAAGGGGGAAGGCGAGATGTTATAGGCATAGGCTTTAGAGATGACTTCAAAAAATGATGACCAGAAAGGAGCAATTTTCAGACAGGACCAAAACATATGAAGGGAAGTAGCTGGAGTCTGTGCATCTATCACACGATGGGTCTATGTTCGGAAATATTTTTGCTAGTTTAGCTTTTGAAAAATGTAACCTGTGTAACACTTTGAATTGTATTAGGGAGTGTCTTGAACATACAGAAGATGAATGGATCCTGGTAAGAGCCATATCCCATTCTTCGTCAGACAGCTGGGCACCCAAATCATTCTCCCACTGTTCTCGAATGTATGAAATAGACAGGTTACAACTATCCATAATATGTGAGTAAATAAATGATATTCTGCTTTTTTTCATCTCATTGACCCTTAGTATAGAATCCAAACAGGAAGGAGGGGGGAAAGTAGGAAAATTAGCAACCTTTTTACGTATAAAATCTCTGATTTGCAAGTATTGCAAAAAAAATGGTTATTAGTCAGACCAAATTTCCTAGATAGTTGTTCAAAGCTAGCAAACGTATCATTAATATACATATCCTCAATACTGTGAATGCCCCTGTCGTACCAAATTTTGAAGCCATTGTCCATTAGGGATGGTTGAAAAAGATGACACCCAGATGTTTTTTAAGCTGATTTACAATGCATAGCGATTGAGTAACAATTATGTTATCTTTAACATTATTAACTAGAGGTGGTAGGGGTGCACAGAGTAAAGCTGGGAGTGAATGTGGCCTGCTTGTGACCCTTTCAATCTGTAGCCATGCAGGGATCTGATCATTCCAGTCCTTTAGCCATAGTATGATAGTATTGAGATTCGCCGCCCAATAATATGTGTGCAGGTTTGGCAGTGAGAGCCCACCTATATTTTTTGTTCTTTCCATAAATTATTTTCTTATACGAGACATTTTATTATTCCATATAAATGAAGAAACCATTCGATTAAATGACATGAAAAAAGACAGTGGTATGTAAACAGGTAACGCCTGAAATAAATATAGAAAATATAGAATATAGAAATTTTGGCACAATATTCATCTTTACAGGATTAGCTCTCCCAATGAGAGATAATGGTAAAATAAACCATCTTTTAACATCTTGTTTGCACTGTTTCAATAGAGGAGTGAGGTTACTGTTAAACAGACTGTAATAGAATTTGGTGACTTCTACACCCAGATATGTAAAGGACTCGGTAGACAACTTAAATGGCAGATTGGGGTATTCTCCTGCATTATTACTAATGGGGAAGTATTCACTTTTAGCTAAATTTAGTTTGTATCCAGATATGCTTCCAAATTCCTGTAAGACTCTGAGGATTTCAGGGGTAGAAGTGATTGGATTTGTTACATATAACAACAAATCGTCCGCATACAGTGAGACAGTGTGAGTTATGCCACCACACGAGATACCTTGTATACTATTATTGCTTCTAAGAGCTATTGCAAGTGGCTCTTCTGATGAGGTACCGTTGGTATAGACTGAAGCAGTCAGATTAGTGTAAATGAGCTTGATACAATGAATAAAGTTAGGACCAAAACCAAACCTCCAAAGTGTGTGAAAACGATAATCCCACTCAATCCGATCGAACGCCTTTTTGGCGTCAAGCGATATTACTGCTTCTGGGGATGGAGTATCAGCCTCAGTATAGATGATATTAAACAATTGTCTCAGGTTAAAATAGGATTGTCTACCCTGGACAAACCCAGTCTGCTCCCCTGAAATAATATGACGAAGAATTTTCTCAAGTCGGAGTGCAATGGCTTTTGAGAACACTTTGCCATCACAGTTTGTTAAGCTGATTGGTCTACAGGATGAGCAATCTCAGGGGTCCTTATTCTTCTTTAATAAGAGTGTAATAGATGCCTGCCGAAACGTAGGCGGAAGAATGTTATTCTCTATTGCTTCTGTGTAAACCAAGAGAAGAAGAGGGACAAGTTTGTCCATAAATTTCTTATAAAAATCCATTGGCAACCCGTCTGAACCAGGGGCTTTTCCACTCTGAAGGGGACATTATTGCATTTTTAATTTCTTCCAGTGTCAGACTTTGTTCCAATTGTTCTTTCGAGTCAGAGTCAATTATAGGAATATTCAGATTGGAAAAAAAAAGCGTCAAACTTATTTTGAGATGGTGCTGAATCTGAGAAATATAATTTAGCATGAAACTCTCTAAAATATTTGTTAATAGCTTGATGATCCTCAGTTGATGAGCCATCTGATAAGATAAGTTGTGAAATAACATGGGATGCTGCTTTTTGGCGGAGCTGGCTAGCTACTAATTTGGATGGTTTATCTCCCTCTTCGTACAATCTACTACGGGATTTTAAAATGAGCTTCTCTGCTTGGGCCGGTAGTTAATAGATCAATTTCAGTTGTAAGGCCACTTTCCTCTTAATTAAATCAGTCGGAGAACCAGATATGAGTCCGTCCAGGGTCTTGATTTCTGAGGATAACTCCTCAATCTTCCTATACTTCTTCTTCCTCATATAAGCAGAATGAGAGATAATCTGTCCCGAGATACTCTTTAAGCGTCTCCCAGAGGGTCGAAGCTGAGATGCCATCCGTCCTATTTACCTGTAGAAAAAAATCTATTTGTTTTGTAATGAACTTCACAAAGTCTGAATCAGCCAGTAAGAGTGGGTCCAGCTGCCATGTTCGCTTTGTCCTCAGAGTCGGAGGAGTTACCTTAATACTAACCGGAGGCATGATCAGAAATGACAAATGGATCATATTTACAGTCTGTAATATCACTCAGTAAAGTAGGGTTCAAAAGAAAAAAATCTATCCTAGAAAATGACTTATGCACATTAGAGTAAAACGAATACTCCCTTTTAGTGGGATATTTAAATCTCCAAGGGTCTACAAGTTTATGTGCCTCTACGAATGACTGAATTGTTTGCACGGATTTAGACAGTCTAAGTAAAGATTGGGAAGAGCGATCCCAAACAGAATCCATTACCAGGTTGTAATCCTCAGACATAACCAAATGATAACTATCCAGATTAGGAATAGATCTTAGCATATTTTTATAAAAGTTCTCGTCGTCAAAGTTTGGACCGTAAATATTGATCAATACTAGGCGAAGTTGAGACAGCTCTCCCACAACCATCACATATCTGCCATTAGGGTCCAAGATAGTATCTGATACGATGAAAGTAATTTTTCTATGGATGAGTATAGCCACTCCTTGGCCTTTACAATTAAATTGCGAATGAAACATTTGGCCCACCCATTCTTTGTGAATTTTAGACTAATCACAATTCCTGAGGTGGGTTTCCTGTAGGAAGGCAATACCAACCCCAAAATGTTGTAAATGAGAAAGAACCCTTTTTCTCTTGATTGCCTGGTTCATACCCTTCACATTCCAACGCATAATTTTTACGTCATCATTATCTGGGACAGGGTCCAATTTACTCTTTGTCAGAACTATCTAATTCAAAAATATAGGTGTTTGCCCAATTTAAACGATAAAAAAGCACAGTAGGTGCACACAGTGAATACAGAACGAATACCACACCAAAACAACACATAACACATAAACGGGCCTTAAAAAGGCTACCCCCCCCAAAAAAAACTTCAAACTTTTGCAAACCTGCATTTGCATGCTGCCCGCAATAAAGGATACATTTTTGAACCATTAATGAACCTCTCCAACAGGGTATTATACAAACTGTAACGCCCTTTCATAATTTGAAAAAGAGAAAAGAAAAAAGAAAAAAAGGGCAATAACATAAGTAATGAAGAAAAAAAATTTAACATTTAGGAAGGTGCTCATGAGTGGCATTACGTGTGGTGTGTATTTACACCATCAAATATAAAACGTTCATTACCACTGTCAAGATTGGAGGCAATAAGACACAGGGTTCTCAAGCACGAACCGCTTTTATTGAACTGTAGTAGCACTGTATGTGGCTACATCAATTTTCTGAAAACATATACACACACAGTATTCTAGCGACCTCTAGTGGCCACCCCATTGTAGCCTTAGTAGGACAACATAAACAGATTTCACAACATCTCCCCCTTTAACAAAAGTACTTTAACCATAAAACAGTGTTGTCAGAACGCAGGACATCACAGGGGTAGACTACCCTCAGTCCTGATAAGGGATTATTCTGCCCTTAGAACATAGAAAGGAGATAGTCCTCAGTCTCTGAATCTGAGAGGTACTTTAATCTCCCGCACCCTGGAAGTCACTCTCACAGGTGTGGTAGGGTGGAGAGGAGACCCCAGACAGGGCCTGGCGACGCCTGCCTTACTGGTGGTTCTTGGGAAGCAGCCGCCCCTTTAGTTGGAGTAGTCGGTGTAGCTGGAACAGTGCTCTGCTGCTGTTCCTCAGGATCAGCGGTGCCCAGGACAGGCTGAACGTGTCGTCTGTTACGGCGAGTCACGGTCCCAATCGCCATCTCCACCAAGTAGGATCTCGGCTCCTTAGACTTACTGGTGACCTTGGCTGGAGTCGTCCACCCCTTTAGCCCGTCAAGCTTCACTGCAACATCCTGGCCTGGGAGAAGCTCAGGAAGTGGACGAGCCTGAATGTCCTGCTGTTATAGAAGAATCTGTAAGAGTCCTTAGCTGCAGCATCCCTTTGGCACACCGTGTCCCTATTGACTGGACTGGGCAGCAATGTCTTTTCAAGTACTGAGACGGTGGTGCGGATTTGATGTCCTGTCATAAGTTGAGTTGGGCTTGCACCGGTTGCTGCAATTGGTGTAGAGTGGTAACTCATTAAGGCTAAGCAGGGGTCAGGCTGTTTGAGAATGTACTTGGCCGTTTGGACAGCTCTTTCAGCAGCTCCATTTGACTGGGGGTAATGAGGGCTCGACGTAGTGTGGGTGAAGCCATAACTCAGTTTGAAGTCTTGGAACTCTGATGATGTGAATTGCGTCCCATTATCACTGACCAGTTCTAATGGGATGCCCCATCTAACGAACATGTGTTTAAGCTTGTTAATGACCTGTCTGCTGGTTGTTGTAGTAAGGGAAGCAATCTCAATGTCTCTTGAAAAATAATCAACAACAACAAGAAAGTTCTTACCCTCGAGCTCGCACTGATCAGCTGCAATCTTTTGCCAGGGGGCATTGGGCAGAGGAGTAGTCACGAGGGGTTCCCGTCGCTGTGTAGACTTGTGCTCTCTGCAAAAGGTGCATGTCCTCACCTTGTGTGTTATTTGAAGTCCAATGTTGGGCCACCACACTGTTGATCTTGTGCGCTCTCTACATTTAGTTAGTCCTTGGTGGCCTTCATGTAATTGGTAAAGGACACTGGGTCTGAGTGCTGTGGGAATTACAATGCGATTGTGGTAGAGCACTAGACCATCTGATTCTAAAAGGTGGTTTCTGGCTGCATAAAAGCCTTGCAGTGGTAAGCTCTTTGCCATTCTCCGAGGCCACCCTTGTCTGATGAAGATGATTGCTTTTTGAAGCTCTGGGTCCCTCTGTGTAGCTCTACGAATTTCCTCCAACTTATGTGACTTGATAGGTTTGCTTGTCACTATGTTGCTCACATATGCCTTGACCTGGCTGTCTGTCTCGGATGGGTAGCATCCAGATGCTAAACATTCTTTTTTGATCTGCGAATATCTTTTCTCTGCGTCTGTGAGCGTGCGAGAACAAAAAGCAACGGGCCGTAACTCCCCGTCATGGTCCTGTAACAGTGCAGCACCCAGGCCATAGCTGCTGGCGTCCGCACTGACAACTGTTGGTCGGCCTGCATCATAATAACAAAGTACTGGGGCAGCCACGAGCATTGCTTTTGCTTTGTTCAATGCTTGCTCCTGAGGCTCGTCCCACGCCCATACAGTCTCTTTCTTGAGTAGGTTGGAGGGGGGGTGCAGCACTGTGGACAGGCCCAGCAGGAATTTTCCAACATAGTTTATTAATCCAAGTACCTGCCTGAGTTGTTCTACATTGGTGGGGCTGGGCATCCTGGCAATAGCCTCCACCTTGCCATCATCAGGTTTCACACCATCCGCACTGATGATTTGACTGAAGAACTGTAGCTTATTCTTTCCGAAGTGGCACTTGGACCTGTTGAGCTTAAGGCCTGATTGTCTGTAATACTGCATCTAAACGTTGGTCATGCTCCTCTTTGTTAGCCCCGAAAACCAGTATGTCGTCCATCACGACGACAGTCCCATCTAGGCCCTTGAGCAAGGTGCTCATGAGCCGCTGGAAGATCTCGGGTGCTGAAGTTATGCCAAATGGCAGGCATCTGAAGCAAAACCTGCCCATGGGAGTTATGAACGTGGTCAGTTTTTGGCAGCCGGGGTCCAGTGGTATTTGCCAGAACCCACTGGAGGCATCCAAAGTAACTTGGGAGTTATGTCATCCAATGTGTGCAAAATGTACCGTTCGCTCTTTACTCCCTTATTTAGACGTTGCTGACGTAGACTGAGAAAATTGTCAGGCGGTGGAAGGAATACTTCGAGGACCTCCTTAATCCCACTGACACGTCTTCCGAGGAGGAAGCAGTCTGGGGATGAGGGGAATGACCCGCCAATTTCCGGGGGCGAGGTCACTGAGGCAGTTAAACAACTCCTTGGTGGCAGAGCCCCTGGTGTTGATGAGGTCCGCCCCGAGTTCCTGAAGGCTCTGGACGTTGTAGGGCTGTCCTGGTTGATCCCTGGGACACACAAACCCCTCCACCACGATAAGGTAGCGATTCACGGAGAGGTGATTTGAAGTTGTGGAATAAAATTGAGGCACAGGTGGCCAGAAGGGGACGGGGGGGGGGGGGGGGAATGCCTCCCCTGCACCCTGGTGACACACCCGCACCCCAAGGCCCTACTTGTGTGGGTGGGTGTGTTGGAGCGGGAAGAGGGAGGCAGCCAGGGATGGGGAGGAAAAGAAGGGAGGCGCAAGATGCCCTCCCTGGGGCCAGCTCCCCCGCTGACCCCGTCCTTCGGCACCCACCAAGGCAAGGAAGCCCAGCCCCATCCAGGTCGGGGCCTACGGCAGCAGGACCGCCCAGCCCCACAGGACCCGGGGCAGCCCACCCGACCCCACCGCAGAGGAAACTGTACCCACCCTAACATTAAATCATCTCCCAGACTGCACAAGACAGTAGACACCCAGGTTAAGTTTATTCTCCACCTCTCCTATGCTCTCCCCCACCTGCAGAGTGGACTCCTGCAAGGATGGAAAAAACTCCCTGTTGGTTGAAGAGCCCCCTAGTTAGGCCAATGCGCCAGAGGTCCCCTGCACCAGGGCTGAGCCCCCGTGCACCCACCCGCCCACAACCTTGGTGACACACCAACAAGGACCTAAGCCCCCAAGGCCCAGCCAGAGCCCTAGCATGGAGGCAAACCACCCCCGAACCCCAAGCCCCCACGCCTGCCCCGGATCCACTCAGGGGCAGCCAGGCTACCAGGCCAGTAACCTATGTCCGCCAGCACAGACCCTCCCCCAGCCCTGCTGCATGCAGCCACAAGGAGAACACCCACTAAGAGCAACCAGAGCCACTAACCAGGTTATGACCACAACTCCTGGGTTAATCCCTCCAGGGATAACGTCCCTAGGGATTCTCCAGACGCCCTAAGCCTGTCCCTACCTCCACATCAACCACAATGGCGAAGGCAGGACCAAACCACGACCACCCACCCCTGCTAGGTGATGGAGCCGATCAAAGGAGCCCAGAGGGATTGATCTAATGTGGTGGCAGAGGCTGTCTCAAGTCTAATGTGATCTATTAGATGGTTTCTATATTGGCTAGAGTTGAGATTATTTTTTATTTTTCCAGTTCATGAGGACTGTTTTCTTGGCAATGCATAGGGCAGTAAAAATCATGTGGACTGTATTAGTTTCTGTAGTGACATCATCCAATTTGCCCAACAAGCACACTAAAGGGGAGGGTGGAATTTTACATTTCAGACACTTTGATAAGTCTTCACATATCCCGCGCCAAAACTTCTGCACTGGTGGACAGAACCAAAGAGCGTGGATGTAATTGTCTGGTGTATTGCCTTGACAGTGTGAGCAGTTGTTGGAAGATGTAAAGCCCATCTGGAACATCCGATGACCTGTATAGTGCACTCTATGTAGTATTTTGTATTGTATTAATTGCAGACTGGGATTTCTAATCAATTTAAAGGTTTTTAAGCATATCTGAGACCAGACGTTTTGGTCTAAGCTGACTGACAAATCTGCTTCCCACTTTGCAATAGGAAGGGATATTGATTCATCTATTTTAGAAAGTGTTCTGTATATTTTAAACAATAATTTAGGGGATTTAAGAGTAAGAAAATGTACCGTGCTTGTTGGTGTTTGCAATTCAACTTGACTGAGGTTAAATTTCTTTTTTACTATGGATTTAATTTGTTGATCCCATATTGTATAACTAGTCTCTCAAATGGAATAAAGTCTGTTCCTTCTAATATATGTTCTAAGTATTTAATTCCTTTACAACTCCATTCTGGAAAATTAATCATATTATTGTTTTGTAATATGTCAGGGTTATTCCAGATAGGTGTACGTCTGCATGGGATTAATGAAGACTCCGTTATTTTTAGAAACTCCCACCATGCTGTCAGAGAAGAGCTGATGTTGATGCTTTTAAAGCATTCATGTCTTTTGATGTTTGAGCTGATAAATGGTAGGTCTGAAATCTCTAGATTACTGCATAGTGCCTGTTCAACATCTAGCCAGGGCTCATCTAAGAAGGTACGTTTTAACCATCCTGAGATGTACTGAAGCCTGTTGGCTAAGAAATATTGTTAAAAATTAGGCAGATCTAATCCTCCTTTATCCTTGGTTCTGTGAAGCGTTTTTAAGCTGATACGCGGGGGTTTATCTTTCCAAAGGAATTTAGAAATATACAGATCCACAGATCTGAACCAATCTTGTGATGGTTTGTTCGGGATCATTAAAAATAAAAATTTATTTTTGGCAAGATCATCATTTTTATAGTGGCGACCCTTCCCATGAGTGATATGGATAGAGATTTCCATCTAGTCAGATCGCCTTCTACTTTCTTTAGAAGTGGGATGTGGTTTAATTTAGTTAAGTCTGAGCATCCTGGGCATCCCTGTCTGGTGATGACAGAAGCTGGAGGATGTCTGGTCATTTGTTCTGACACAAGCTGTTGGTGAATTATATAATATTCTTAGCCAGTTTATGAAAGAGTTTCCAAAACCAAATTTGTGTAAGTTACAAATAAAAATTTCCAGTTAACTCAAACGCTTTTTCTGCATCTAGAGATAATATTGTGGTTTCAATGTTTTTACTTTATGCGTAGTCTATTAAATTAAGTAACCTACGTGCGTTTGTTGATGAGTGCCTACCTTTTATGAAACCAGTTTGGTCAGGATGAAGAGGGGGGTTATTTTCTCTAATCTCTTTGAGAGAGCTTTGCAGATTATTTTGAGGTCTACATTTATAAGGGATTGATAGGTTTGTAGCTTAAACCTATTCGCTGGAACGTTGAAGACAATATAATTACACAGCAAGCAAGACACGAAGTAGGCAAAGTTCTGCATGTTTCTCGTGCACGGGAGAGAACCGGACAAATGCCGTTCCTTCGCTTGGCCTGGACTGTCAGCTATGCCTGGAATGGGCCTCTGAAGATTTCTCAGGAGATTACTGCTGCACCTGTATTTCCTTGCTAGGAGGAAAAACTTCTATTTGGAGAGCATGTCAACAATCATCAAACCACATTCTTTAGTTCAGTGAACTTCACTTATAGGCCATCAAAGCCTCATCTGAACATGGATGCACCACTTGCATACGTTTAATACCCATAAATAAACTGTTAATCACACAAATCACTGCAACAATCATAAAAAACATTGTTTCATGTTAATCCTGGACCCCTCCTCTTGACGCATGGACACTCCCATGAGTCAACTCATCAAACCTAGATTCCTGTCTTAAAGAAAAAGGTTAGCTAGATCATGTCCCAGGCAACATCAGGGCATCTCCGCCGGAGTAGCTCCGTAACCCTGCAATAAAAGATGTTAGTGTGTTTTGCATATTAAATTTGCTGAAGACCTGGCTCTGCCTGGAGCCTGCATACACACCATCATGGCCTGGAAAACAAAATCTGGAAGTGAAATCAAACTTCACACTTCACTTCACACATCCGCAACTGTGAAAAGAAATGACACTGGTTTCACACAAGAAATGTCTCACATGTTATTCACATTGTCAAAATAACCTTCACATTTTCCCAACAACACAGTGCAACAGCATCACCAACTCATAACCTATAAACACAGTTTTATTCACACATAAACCCAGAAATCCTGTAGTAGGAAAAAACATCAACCAGTTGTCCTGGTATAAATCGCATCATCAAGTCACATGAAGAACTGTAATGCTGTAGAAAAGAAAATGCAAATGTTAGCGCTGCGCAGGTGTATACACACTTTGTCACAGTTTCCTCTGTGAGCAACACAAGGTAGTGAATAACACCCCTGGTAGATGCACAGACACAGAAAGTGGCATTTAAAAGGTTAAATCATCACGCAACCTCGAATGTTGCTGTCATCCTTCTGCTCCTGTAAAAAGAAACACGCATAGATTCATCTGCACCTTTGTCAGGTGGGGGTTAACTTCACACAGTAGTGTTACATCAGTAAAGTCTTGTCAGCTTTTTTTTCCTTTCACTCATTCATTCATGCATTCATTCTTTCTTTGCTGATAGTGGAACCTATCGTTGCGTTCCACAGGGTTCAGTGCTAGGACCAATTCTGTTTACATTATACATGCTTCCTGTCATGGTCCGGGGTCGGTGACCCAGCGCTTTCAGTTTATTATCATTTTCTAGTTTATTATGATGTTGTTGATTATTACTGTTTGAGTTCTATGTGTTATATTCGGTCTGCCTTTGAGTCTGCGTCTGTGTCTCTGTCTGTCTATCGTGTCACCCCGCCTGTTTGTGAAGCTGTCTGTTTAGTTCTGTGTCTTGTTTGGTTCCTCGTGTCTGAGTTTCCTGTTTTATTGTGAAGGTCTCTGTCTGATGTGAGTATGTTCAGTTTACATTTCCCCTGTCCCGTCAGCCCTGATTCCTCCCAGCTGTGTTGCCCTCCTGTGTGCCATTTCCTGATTACCTGGTGTGTGTATTTATAGTTGGTGTCTGCCTGTGTTTCTCGTCGCGTCGTCTGTGTTCATTTGTGTATCTGCTCTGCGTCTCTCTGCCCCTCGCTCCATGTCCTCCTTTTGTATTAGCTTTTCCAGTTTAGGTTTATGTTCAGTTCTGCCCACACCTTGGTTATTTGTGCACTGTAAATAAAACCCACTTGCACCTCCGCCACTGTCTGCTTTTGGATCCTCCTTCCTCACCTCCACACGACTGCCGCCCCAGCCGTGACACTTCCCCTAGGCAGCATCATTAGAAGACATAGCATACATTTTCACTGCTATGCAGATGACACCCAGCTCTATCAATCCATGAAGCCAGATAACACACACCAATTAGTTAAACTGCAGGAATGTCTTAAAGACATAAAGACTTGGATGGCCACTAACTTTCTGCTTCTTAACTCAGATAAAACTGAGGTCATTGTACTCGGCGCTGAAAAGCTTAGAAATATGGTATCTAACCAGATTCTTACTCTGGATGGCATTACCTTGGCCTCCAGTAACACTGTGAGGAACCTTGGAGTCATTTTTGACCAGGATATGTCCTTCAATGCACATATTAAACAAATATGTAAGACGGCGTTCTTCCATTTGCGCAACATCTCTAAAATTAGAAATATCCTGTCTCAGAGTGACGCTGAAAAACTAGTTCATGCATTTATTACCTCCAGGCTGGACTACTGCAATTCATTATTATCAGGATGTCCAAAAAACTCACTGAAAAGCCTTCAGTTAATCCAAAATGCTGCAGCAAGAGTACTGACAGGGACTAGAAAGAGAGAGCATATTTCTCCTGTTTTGGCTTCCCTTCATTGGCTTCCTGTTAAATCCAGAATTGAATTCAAAATGCTGCTCCTCACATACAAGGTCTTAAATAATCAGGCCCCATCTTATCTTAATGACCTTGTAGTACCATATCACCCTATTAGAGCACTTCGCTCTCGCTCTGCAGGCCTACTTGTTGTTCCTAGAGTATTTAAAAGTAGAATGGGAGGGAGAGCCTTCAGTTTTCAGGCCCCTCTTCTGTGGAACCAGCTTCCAGTTTGGATTCGGGAGACAGACACTATCTCTACTTTTAAGATTAGGCTTCAAACTTTCCTTTTTGCTAAAGCATATAGTTAGGGCTGGACCAGGTGACCCTGAATCCTCCCATAGTTATGCTGCAATAGATGTAGGCTGCCGGGGGATTCCCATGATTAGGGATGGGTATCGTTTAGGTTTTATCCGATACCGGTGCCAAACTGGTACTTTTGAAACGGTGCCGGTGCTTAAACGGTGCTCAAACCGGTGCTTAAAGAATGGAGAACACAAAATTGGTCCAAAAACCTCTCAAGTTCAGCTGTTTTTATTGTAAAAAGATAACAATGTTAGCCTTTTCTGCAGCTATAGGGCATATATGATATCACTCTTGGCTGGAAGCAGTGCTTAAACAATGGAAAAAACAAACTTTGTCCAAAAACCTCTCATGTTTAACAGTTTTCCACTTTTTCTTTGGTCATTTTAGCCTTTTTGGCCAGGGTGAAGGGAGTATCTGCCATCAAACAAGAAGACAGTTGCATGTAACTACGACAGTGTTTGCTAGTTCACCTTACATGCATTAATGTAATAACGTGGTTAGCCTACTCAACGTAAATTGCACACGAACAACATGAAGCTACTCACGCAGAGAAGAACGGCTGCTGCTGCCATCATCATCCGTCACCACCACACCCGCAGTAGATGCGCTCGGTGTGAGGTCTCGCAGCAAGCTATCAAATACGGCGCATTTTTCTGCTTTAAAAAAACAAACGCTATGTGTCGCCAGGTGTTTCATCGGATTTGAGGTGTTACCTCCTTTGACAGTATCACAGTATCACCTTAAAGCACTTGTTGCAGGCTGGTGAGTTTGCATATTTTGCTGTGAAGTACAGCCAGACTTTTGACCGCTTTGTCTTGGGCATTTTTAATCTGTAGCTCTGCTCTAAAAGTACGTACGTACCTGGACCCGCCTACTATCCTCGGAAACGTAAAATGATTGGCTAGAATTCAAAGTGTATCACAGCTCAGGAAAAAAAAGCACCGAAATGAAGCACCGAAATGTGCGCTGCTTTTCGGTCTGGTTACTACCGTTTATGTCAGAACCGGTGCCATCATGGCACCGGATACCGGTACCCATCCCTACCCATGATGCATTGAGTTTTTCCTTTCCAGTCACCTTTCTCACTCACTATGTGTTGATAGACCTCTCTGCATTGAATCATATCTGTTATTAACCTCTGTCTCTCTTCCACAGCATGTCTTTATCCTGTCTTCCTTCTCTCACCCCAACCGGTCGCAGCAGATGGCCGCCCCTCCCTGAGCCTGGTTCTGCTGGAGGTTTCTTCCTGTTAAAAGGGAGTTTTTCCTTCCCACTGTCGCCAAAGTGCTTGCTCATAGGGGGTCATATGATTGTTGGGTTTTTCTCTGTATCTATGAATTGCCTCGAGGCGACTTTTCTTGTGATTTGGCGCTATATAAATAAAATTGAATTGAATTGAATTGAATATAGTTGTTTTTTCTTTATTTATTTTTAACTGGTTAGCTAGAAATCGACCTGATTTGTTACTGTGTTCAAAATTCTGCAAGCGAAGTCTTTGTACTAGGAATTGTGTTTTTTTTATTAATAATTTCATTTAATTCTAGTTTTGTTTTTGTCATGATTTGGCTGTGTGGCAGGCAGGAAGTGGACCCAAACGCAAGCTCACAGAGGCGGGAATGAACTCAAAACATAGCTTTTATTGCTGGAGGGAAACGGCGAAACAAACTGATAAGAAACTACAATTCAATTCAATTCAATTTTATTTATATAGCGCCAAATCACAACAAAAGTCGCCTCAAGGCGCTTCATAGATACAGAGAAAAACCCAACAATCATATGACCCCCTATGAGCAAGCACTTTGGCGACAGTGGGAAGGAAAAACTCCCTTTTAACAGGAAGAAACCTCCGGCAGAACCAGGCTCAGGGAGGGGCGGCCATCTGCTGCGACCGGTTGGGGTGAGAGAAGGAAGACAGGATAAAAGACATGCTGTGGAAGAGAGACAGAGGTTAATAACAGATAAGATTCAATACAGAGAGGTCTGTTAACACATAGTGAGCGAGAAAGGTGACTGGAAAGGAAAAACTCAATGCATCATGGGAATCCCCCGGCAGCCTACATCTATTGCAGCATAACTAAGGGAGGATTCAGGGTCACCTGGTCTAGCCCTAACTATATGCTTTAGCAAAAAGGAAAGTTTGAAGCCTAATCTTAAAAGTAGAGATAGTGTCTGTCTCCCGAATCCAAACTGGAAGCTGGTTCCACAGAAGAGGGGCCTGAAAACTGAAGGCTCTCCCTCCCATTCTACTTTTAAATACTCTAGGAACAACAAGTAGGCCTGCAGAGCGACAGCGAAGTGCTCTAATAGGGTGATATGGTACTACAAGGTCATTAAGATAAGATGGGGCCTGATTATTTAAGACCTTGTATGTGAGGAGCAGCATTTTGAATTCAATTCTGGATTTAACAGGAAGCCAATGAAGGGAAGCCAAAACAGGAGAAATATGCTCTCTCTTTCTAGTCCCTGTCAGTACTCTTGCTGCAGCATTTTGGATTAGCTGAAGGCTTTTCAGTGAGTTTTTTGGACATCCTGATAATAATGAATTGCAGTAGTCCAGCCTGGTAGTAATAAATGCATGAACTAGTTTTTCAGCGTCACTCTGAGACAGGATATTTTTAATTTTAGAGATGTTGCGCAAATGGAAGAACGCCGTCTTACATATTTGTTTAATATGTGCGTTGAAGGACATATCCTGGTCAAAAATGACTCCGAGGTTCCTCACAGTGTTACTGGAGGCCAAGGTAATGCCATCCAGAGTAAGAATCTGGTTAGATACCATATTTCTAAGCTTTTCAGCGCCGAGTACAATGACCTCAGTTTTATCTGAGTTAAGAAGCAAAAAGTTAGTGGCCATCCAAGACTTTATGTCTTTAAGACATTCCTGCAGTTTAACTAATTGGTGTGTGTTATCTGGCTTCATGGACAGATAGAGCTGGGTGTCATCTGCATAGCAGTGAAAATGTATGCTATGTCTTCTAATGATGCTGCCTAGGGGAAGCATGTATAATGTAAACAGAATTGGTCCTAGCACTGAACCCTGTGGAACTCCATAATTAACCTCAGTGTGTGAAGAGGACTCTCCATTTACATGCACAAATTGGAGTCTATTAGATAGATATGATACAAACCACTGCAGTGCAATACCTGTAATACCTACAGCATGTTCTAATCGCTCTAATAGGATATTATGGTCAACAGTATCGAATGCTGCACTAAGGTCAAGAAGGACAAGCACAGAGATGAGTCCACTGTCAGAGGCCATAAGAAGATCATTTGTAACCTTCACTAAAGCTGTTTCTGTGCTGTGATGAACTCTGAAACCTGACTGAAACTCTTCAAAAAAGCCATTCCTCTGCAGATGATCTGTTAGCTGTTTGACAACTACTCTTTCAAGGATTTTTGATATGAAAGGAAGTTTGGAGATTGGCCTATAATTAGCTAAGACTGCTGGGTCTAGAGATGGCTTTTTGAGTAAAGGTTTAACTGCAGCCACCTTGAAGGCCTGTGGGACATAGCCGATTATTAGAGATAGGTTGATCATATATAAGATCGAAGAATTAATCAATGGCAAGACTTCTTTGAGCAGTTTTGTAGGAATGGGGTCTAAAAGACACGTTGATGGTTTGGAGGAAAAAATTATTGAAGTTAACTCAGAAAGATCAATTGGAGAAAAAGAGTCTAACTTAACATCAATGGTACTAAGAGTAGCTGTAGATAATATTACATCTGTGGGATGATTATTGGTAATTTTTTCTCTAATGATAAAAATTTTATTTGTGAAGAAGTTCATGAAGTCATCACTAGTTAACGTTAAAGGGATGGTTGGCTCAAAAGAGCTCTGACTTTTTGTCAGCCTGGCTACAGTGCTGAAGAGAAACCTGGGGTTGTTCTTATTTTCTTCAATCAGTGATGAGTAGTAAGCTGTTCTGGCTTTGCGGAGGGCTTTCTTATAAAGCAACAAACTATTTCTCCAGGCTAAATGATGATCCTCTAAATTTGTGACACGCCATTTCCTCTCCAGATTACGAGTCATCTGCTTTAGGGTACGTGTTTGAGAATTATACCACGGAGTCAGGTACTTCTGATTAGAGACCTTAGTTTTCACTGGAGCTACAGTATCCAGAGTCGTACGTAGTGAGGAGGTGAAATTATTAACAAGATAATCGACCTCTGTTGGGGTAGCGTTCAGATAGCTGCTCTGCTCTGTGTTGGTACAGGGCATTGACGATGATAACAGTGGCTGGATTATATTCTTAAACTTAGTTACAGCGCTTTCAGAAAGACATCTACTGTGATAAAGTCCACTCTCCACTGCTGCATAATCAATTATTGTAAATGTAAATGTTATCAAGAAATGATCAGACAGGAGAGGGTTTTCAGGAAACACTGTTAAATGTTCAGTTTCTATGCCATATGTTAAAACAAGATCTAGAGTGTGATTAAAGTGGTGGGTGGGTTCTTTTATATTTTGAGAGAAACCAATTGAGTCTAACAACAGATTAAATGCCATGTTTAATCTGTTGTTAGATTAACAACAGATTAAACATGGCAAAGCAGGCACACTTTACTGACTTTGCAGACCCGATGGCATTTTCATCCTTCGCCGCATAATTTATTCTTACAATAATCACACGGTTGCTGTAACAGTACATCAACGGCTTCAGCTCTTCCGCTGGCAGCCGTACACATCACCACCACCAAACCTGCTGCGGCATCACAGAACACGCCCTGCCACATACCCCCATCGCCCGCTTCACCCCACCCCGCGAGCAGGCGAGGGAATCGGCCCGGATCATCGGCGCCCATTCCCCGGCCCAGCGACGGGGAAGTGTCCACTCTGGCGGTCGCCCGCGCCTCCAGCGGAAGCCCGGAAGCTGGCCTGATAGCCACCCATATGGCAAGCAGCGGTGGCGCAGCAGGAGTGGAAGTGAGCCAGGGCTCAGAGGCAGCTGGGTAGACGGACAGCACGCAGGACCATGCAGCCTGCGTGCCGAAGCAGACAGCATGCTGCCCTCAGGAAGGACCCCAGCGCACCTCGCGCACCTCGACCTCAATCTCCAGCTTGGCAGGTCCAAGCTTGGCAGGTACAGTGATCGCAGGTACACCCGGTTGCTGTAACAGTAGCCTACATTCAACGGCTGCAGCCCTCCTGCTGCCAGCTGTACACATCAACACCAAAAACAACAACAGTACAAGCAGCGCACAGGTTTTAAGCCGGTGAGGCATGATTGTAGATGCAGTGAAGGTGAGTCCATCTCACCTGCAGCAGCATCGCAGACCACGAGCCACCACAATAATAAAACTTTTTTTTAAAATTATAAATAAATTATTTCTCCTAATTATGTCCTGGGTTTTAACTAATTAATAATATTAAAGGAAACATCACAAAAAACACTTAAGGTCATGAAAATTAATTGCGATTTTGCAATTCAATGAGATATCCACCTTATTTATTGAAAAGTATCGTATTGGTATTGCTATCGGCGATACTGGCCCGAATTTACTTGGTATCGGATCTATACCAAAATATGCAGTATCGCACACCACTAGTTAAATCGGATGTTAACGCTGAGGGAAACAGATACGACTCATTTACTCATGACTCAAGAATACTCCTCTGCGCTCTCATGGCTGTTGCATTAGTCCGTTATGCAAGGCCAGGTGAACACAGCAAACACAAACAGGCGAGTTTTAGACCTCGCTGGTCGGCTTGGTTATACGCATGAGAGTAAAACGTTTTGGGTTCTTTGCGCATCATAAAAGTTTGGTTTTCTAAAACTTTCCGATCTTTCCAAAATGTTCACTTGCGAGCAGCGTAAATGAGGAAGTGTACACTGTTGCATCCTGAATCTAAACGCTGAAGTGAACTTTGGCTTCGAGGTTTTCAGGGAAGAAAAGACACATGCAGATGCTTGAGTCCATGAGGCTTCTTGAGTTTTGGCTCCAGTGCAGCGGTTAGGTGGGAAACAGATGCGCAGAATATGAACAAAAAGAAAGTTCGAAAACAACACGACTTGCGTTATTCTGATACGGATATAGCGTGTAAAATATCGAGCCAAAACAGAATTCATATTTGGACATGTTTAGTGGCCCAGAAGTAAATACATTTGCTTAAACATCTGCGACGCACAAACAAACCCGGTGCAATAAACAGTGCGGTTAAGACTAACCGCAGGCTTTGAAACTGGTGTCACACACGACCAGTGTTGGGAAGGTTACTTTTAAAATGTATTCCACTACAGATTACAGAATACAGAATACATGCCCCAAAATGTATTTTGTAACGTATTCCGTTACGTTACTCAATGAGAGTAACGTATTCTGAATACTTTGGATTATTTAATATAATATCATGCTGTTTACAACTACATGAATGTGATTTATTACTATTACTGAAGGTCCGCGGCTCCGAACCGCAGTAAAGGGACCTCTGGCTAATACATCGGGTTCCGTGTGGGGCTCATAGCTGAAACATAGCTTTACTTTATTGTCTGGGTCAACTTTGCTAGCAGAGACAGAGAGAGGTGTTGAAAGGCTGCTGCAACGGAACTTATTGTTTCGGAGGAAAACACGAACACGGTGTACAGTCGAGTCTTAATAGCTTACTTACAACTGGGCTCGTCAGGCACTCTTCTTGGCTGCAGTGTTATTATTATATTTACATGCTTCCAGCTCCCGTTTCTGCTCAATGATAACTCATACTTTTCCACTCTCCTTTTTCTCCCTCCTCGTGCTCACAGACACATAACGAGTATGGCAGTCCATTCTCCCTGCAGCACGGACTACACTGTCCATGAGGCTACATTCTTTAGGGCTATGCCTGTAGCATTCTACCTTTTAGCTTAGCACAACAACAACAACAACAACAAAAAAAAAAAGGCGCTCTATCACCCAGGAAACACAGTCTCAAAGAGAGCGTCACCATGTAACCATGGCAACCGTAACGCTGCCGCCTGGAACAACAGAACGTAGCTGTCAAACAAAACCCAAACAGTCCTGACCCGCCACAATATGAAACAGGGAAGTACCGCCGTGTAATCCATTTATTTCAACAAAGTAACTGTATTCTAAATACCACCTTTTTAAACGGTAACTGTAACGGAATACAGTTACTCATATTTTGCATTTTAAATACGTAACAGCGGTACATGTATTCCGTTACTCCCCAACACTGCACACGACACACAACTTAAACTAAACATGTAGCGTGTAAAATTCTATCAATAACAGAACATCAATAATTAAAGTCACAGCTATTCTCTGATGTTCCTGTGTAAAATGGTATTCATTATTTCTATATTCCACTTCCTATAAGATCAGATTATAATAGTGAAGTTGCAATTCATGCATGACAGTTTAGTAGGAAGTGGTTTACAGCAGCAACATCCTTTTGCATTTTTGAGGCCTTTCTTTGGTTCTAAGTACATCATCAGTAGCAGGACTTTTATTGGGACCAGATATATAATAATAACACTAATAATAATAATCATGCTGCTGCTGCTGATAACATTTATTATTGTTGTCCTTTGTATATCTATGTAAAGGTGTCATTGGGGTGAAAACCTTTTTTCAGGGAGAGACGATAAAACACTTTCTCTTCTAGACTCTACATTTTTTAAATGTATTATTTATTTATTTTAATGTGAGTGCCAACTGCTGGCTGCTGTGGAGGTCCTGGAGGTCCTTACACTGGGACCAGGCTGCACTTTTAGGTTAAAGTCTGCCATGTTTAGGTTGAGGAGGCTTCCTGTTGGCGTGTGTGTGTGTGAATGAAGTTTGTAATAAGGAATAACTGAGTGCTCAAATAGAGTGTTATTGCTTTCCCCCACCCCAATGAGTTTAGCCTAATTCATGTTTTTCAATCACTTCCTCCTGTGTGTATATGCTGATATGTATATATATTTATAAAGCCTATAGTCCGACCATTTAGCAACTTGTTGTTGGTATTATGTTTTCACCATTTACAAGTTACTTAGTCATATATCCCTTTCCATTGGTTTGGAGTTCTGGGGGCATCAGTCAATGTAGAGTATATTGGAACCCGCAATCTCCAGCTCTTCTGATGGTACACTGAAGTCTAGCGCCAGTTGAGAAACAGCCATCGCCCAGTTGGAATTTGTGAAATAAATATATCTGTACCATAAAAAAACCTTAGAATGAAGCAAATAATTTGTGTTCTTCTTTGTTTGATATCAACAACTGTGCAACTGGTTTTAAATGCACCTTAGAACACACATGTATCAACACTACATATGAGCAGGCGGAGAGAGGTTTGGAGTCTTCACACACCCCCATTCTCTTCTCTGCCCCATTCCACCAACGCACATCGGTGCGTTGGTGGTTCTTTGTGTCCGGGGATGGATGTCCAGGTACGCACTGGCTCACTCCTGGTGGCTGCTTGTTGGGGCCTGGAGCCTGGGGCTCGCTCGGGCCACTTCGGGGGTGGGGTGCCCTCAGCCTCTCGGCCTGGGGCTCGTTCACTCTGGCACAGCTGGCTGCCGGCGGAGCTCACGGGCACGTCACTGCAACCCCCCTGGCTTCTGCTCCGCGGCTGCTGAGTGACCTTTCATCTGGCACTGTCCTCAGCTCTTTCTGGGATAGAGTTTTGATCTCCCCCATACCTGCTTCATGCCCTGGAGGACGGGGCTGTGGCCCCCCACACCCTCTAGCAGATCATTACATGAAGGAACCTTTTAAAAACAAGCGCATCCATGCTCACAGGTGTACACACGGGTGCTCACACACACAAACTACACCCTTTTTGGCTCCTACCTCAAAGCACACTGTGCTGTCGATCTTACGTGCTGCACAATAATGTTTAATATTTAGTATTTACTGTTATATTCACATAGATAATCGTGATGTTGTTTATTATGTTGCTATTTTTTTCTTCTGCTTGTTTTCTCTTTTTTCTTTCTCAACAGGTGATCCAGGTAATTGATATTTGTATTTTTTGTCTGCTTATTTGTTTTTTGCCCCTTATCCCCGTCCCTCTTCCCCTCTGTTTTTCTTTCCCTCTTTCTTTTCCCCAGTCAAGTCTGTCCCGTATTTCGCAAGTGAAAAAAAACCAAAACAATAAAAGGTGAAAGATTGACGTGTCATCTGGAACAAACATACAGACATAGATAAAGGATTATTATAGCATGATGATGATATCACAAACTGGTAAGTTTCAAATCTCTAATTAGTATGTTGTAGAATTCCACACTAACTTTGAACATCTGTCATGTGCTAACCTGATCTTCAGAGAGCTGAGGGAATGCTAAGTCGTTTAGCAAAAAGCCCGAGTTAAGCCTTGTTATGTCCATCTCAGACTGGTATAAATTTGTATAGAATTCTCTAAAACACTCATTAATTTGACGGTTTTCTACATGCCTTTCACCATTCACATCCACAATAGCTGTGATAAAAGAACTTGATGGAGTATTCCTTGCAAGATGAGCCAGAAAGTGGTTAGGCTTATTAGCTGATTCAAAAGGCCGTTGTCTGGCAAGAAGGACATCTCTTTCAGCCTTTCGCATTATCAAAGTATGCAAGGATGTCCTGGCAGTGTTAAGCTCACTTAATATTTCAGATGATTTTGTTACGTAAAATTTTTTCTCCAGCTTTTTCCTATTATTCTCGATCTCTAACTGCCTTGTTAATCGGCGTTTTCTTTTATGACCTGTGTATGAAATAATCATCCCTCTCATGTAAGCCTTATAACTATCCCATAAAGTTCTCGGGTCTATCTCCACTTTATCATTTATTTCTAAAAAATAATGTTGTTTGCTAATTAATGTTGTTGTTTGTTATGAAATGTATAAATTTCTCACGCACCTCGACCTCCATCTCCAGCTTGGCAGGTCCCGCTGGCGCGCCAGCCTACGGCTCACCCCGAGCCGCACGCTGTCCACCCTTACAGTGATCACCCGGTTGCTGTAACAGTAGCCTACATTCAATAGCTGCAGCCCTCCTGCTGCCAGCTGTACACATCAACACCAAAAACAACAACAGTACAAGCAGCGCACAGGTTTTAAGCCGGTGAGGCATGATTGTAGATGCAGTGAAGGTGAGTCCATCTCACCTGCAGCAGCATCGCAGACCACGAGCCACCACAATAATAAAACTTTTTTTATTTAATTATAAATAAATTATTTCTCCTAATTATGTCCTGGGTTTTAACTAATTAATAATACCAAAGGAAACATCACAAAAAACACTTAAGGTCATGCAAATTAATTGCAATTTAGCAATTCAATGAGGCATCCACCTTATTTATTGAAAAGTATCGTATCGGTATTGGTATCGGCGATACTGGCCCGAATTAACTTGGTATCGGATCTATACCAAAATATGCAGTATCGCACACCACTAGTTAAATCGGATGTTAATGCTGAGGGAAACAGATACGACTCATTTACTCATGACTCAAGAATACTCCTCTGCGCTCTCATGGCTGTTGCATTAGTCCGTTACGCAAGGCCAGGTGAATGCAGCAAACACAAATAGGCGAGTTTTAGACCTCGCTGGTCGGCTTGGTTATACGCATGAGAGTAAAACGTTTTGGGTTCTTTGCGCATCATAAAAGTTTGGTTTTGTAAAACTTTCCAATCTTTCCAAAATGTTCACTTGCGAGCAGCGTAAATGAGGAAGTGTACACTGTTGCTTCCTGAATCTAAACGCTGAAGTGAACTTTGGCCTCGAGGTTTTCAGGGAAGAAAAGACACATGCAGATGCTTGAGTCCGTGAGGCTTCTTGAGTTTTGGCTCCAGTGCAGCGGTTAGGTGGGAAACAGATGCGCAGAATATGAACAAAAAGAAAGTTCGAAAACAACACGACTTGCGTTATTCGGATACGGATATAGCGTGTAAAATATCGAGCCAAAACAGAATTCATATTTGGACATGTTTAGTGGCCCAGAAGTAAATACATTTGCTTAAACATCTGCAACGGACAAACAAACCCGGTGCAATAAACAGTGCGGTTAAGACTAACCGCAGGCTTTGAAACTGGTGTCACACACGACCAGTGTTGGGAAGGTTACTTTTAAAATGTATTCCACTACAGATTACAGAATACAGAATACATGCCCCAAAATGTATTTTGTAACGTATTCCGTTACGTTACTCAATGAGAGTAACGTATTCTGAATACTTTGGATTATTTAATATAATATCATGCTGTTTACAACTACATGAATGTGATTTATTACTATTACTGAAGGTCCGCGGCTCCGAACCGCAGTAAAGGGACCTCTGGCTAATACATCGGGTTCCGTGTGGGGCTCATAGCTGAAACATAGCTTTACTTTATTGTCTGGGTCAACTTTGCTAGCAGAGACAGAGAGAGGTGTTGAAAGGCTGCTGCAACGGAACTTATTGTTTCGGAGGAAAACACGAACACGGTGTACAGTCGAGTCTTAATAGCTTACTTACAACTGGGCTCGTCAGGCACTCTTCTTGGCTGCAGTGTTATTATTATATTTACATGCTTCCAGCTCCCGTTTCTGCTCAATGATAACTCATACTTTTCCACTCTCCTTTTTCTCCCTCCTCGTGCTCACAGACACATAACGAGTATGGCAGTCCATTCTCCCTGCAGCACGGACTACACTGTCCATGAGGCTACATTCTTTAGGGCTATGCCTGTAGCATTCTACCTTTTAGCTTAGCACAACAACAACAACAACAACAAAAAAAAAAAAGGCGCTCTATCACCCAGGAAACACAGTCTCAAAGAGAGCGTCACCATGTAACCATGGCAACCGTAACGCTGCCGCCTGGAACAACAGAACGTAGCTGTCAAACAAAACCCAAACAGTCCTGACCCGCCACAATATGAAACAGGGAAGTACCGCCGTGTAATCCATTTATTTCAACAAAGTAACTGTATTCTAAATACCACCTTTTTAAACGGTAACTGTAACGGAATACAGTTACTCATATTTTGCATTTTAAATACGTAACAGCGGTACATGTATTCCGTTACTCCCCAACACTGCACACAACACACAACTTAAACTAAACATGTAGCGTGTAAAATTCTATCAATAACAGAACATCAATAATTAAAGTCACAGCTATTCTCTGATGTTCCTGTGTAAAATGGTATTCATTATTTCTATATTCCACTTCCTATAAGATCAGATTATAATAGTGAAGTTGCAATTCATGCATGACAGTTTAGTAGGAAGTGGTTTACAGCAGCAACATCCTTTTGCATTTTTGAGGCCTTTCTTTGGTTCTAAGTACATCATCAGTAGCAGGACTTTTATTGGGACCAGATATATAATAATAACACTAATAATAATAATCATGCTGCTGCTGCTGATAACATTTATTATTGTTGTCCTTTGTATATCTATGTAAAGGTGTCATTGGGGTGAAAACCTTTTTTCAGGGAGAGACGATAAAACACTTTCTCTTCTAGACTCTACATTTTTTAAATGTATTATTTATTTATTTTAATGTGAGTGCCAACTGCTGGCTGCTGTGGAGGTCCTGGAGGTCCTTACACTGGGACCAGGCTGCACTTTTAGGTTAAAGTCTGCCATGTTTAGGTTGAGGAGGCTTCCTGTTGGCGTGTGTGTGTGTGAATGAAGTTTGTAATAAGGAATAACTGAGTGCTCAAATAGAGTGTTATTGCTTTCCCCCACCCCAATGAGTTTAGCCTAATTCATGTTTTTCAATCACTTCCTCCTGTGTGTATATGCTGATATGTATATATATTTATAAAGCCTATAGTCCGACCATTTAGCAACTTGTTGTTGGTATTATGTTTTCACCATTTACAAGTTACTTAGTCATATATCCCTTTCCATTGGTTTGGAGTTCTGGGGGCATCAGTCAATGTAGAGTATATTGGAACCCGCAATCTCCAGCTCTTCTGATGGTACACTGAAGTCTAGCGCCAGTTGAGAAACAGCCATCGCCCAGTTGGAATTTGTGAAATAAATATATCTGTACCATAAAAAAAACCTTAGAATGAAGCAAATAATTTGTGTTCTTCTTTGTTTGATATCAACAACTGTGCAACTGGTTTTAAATGCACCTTAGAACACACATGTATCAACACTACATATGAGCAGGCGGAGAGAGGTTTGGAGTCTTCACACACCCCCGTTCTCTGCTGCCTATTGGAGCGGGGGGGCTAGGAGGAGGAGTTGGCCGTCCGATTGAGGTCTAGAATGTGGGGCCTCCCTGCTGCTGCTGAGCCAGGGCAGTCTGCTTCTCTCCACCCCAGGGAAAAGGGTAACACTACCTGGGTCTGGGTGCAGTTTCCCCCTCCAGGGGCAAGGGTACCTAGACCTGGGGCTTAGAGTACGGCTGGGGAGTGTGATTGTGGGTACAGTGTCTCTTTATGTCTGTCTCCATGTTGGGTGAGTGCTGCGTAATTGCATATGAGAGCATGAGGGTGGGAATGGATGTTTGTATCTGTGTGTGCCTGTATGTCTGTGTCTATATGTCAGGTTGGGTATCAGACGCCACCTCTCTGGGGACATCTCAGGCCCTCTAATGTATGGAGGCCTATCTCCCCCACCACTTTCCCTGCCAGTGGCAGACGACCTCAGACATCGGTGCGTTGGTGGTTCTTTGTGTCCGGGGATGGATGTCCAGGTACGCACTGGCTCACTCCTGGTGGCTGCTTGTTGGGGCCTGGAGCCTGGGGCTCGCTCGGGCCACTTCGGGGGTGGGGTGCCCTCGGCCTCTCGGCCTGGGGCTCGTTCACTCTGGCACAGCTGGCTGCCGGCGGAGCTCACGGGCACGTCACTGCAACCCCCCTGGCTTCTGCTCCGCGGCTGCTGAGTGACCCCTCATCTGGGGCTCTCCTCAGGTCTTTTTGGGATAGAGTTTTGATCTCCTCCATACCTGCTTCATGCCCTGGAGGACGGGGCTGTGGCCCCCCACACCCTCTAGCAGATCATTACATGAAGGAACCTTTTAAATACAAGCGCGCTCATGCTCACAGGTATACACACAGGTGCTCACACACACAAACTACACCCTTTTTGGCTCCTACCTCAAAGCACACTGTGCGCTGTCGATCTTACGTGCTGCACAATAATGTTTAATATTTAGTATTTACTGTTATATTCACATAGATCATCGTGATGTTGTTTATTATGTTGCTCTTTTTTTTTTCTTCTGCTTGTTTTCTCTTTTTTCTTTCTCAACAGGTGATCCAGGTAATTGATATTTGTATTTTTTGTCTGCTTATTTGTTTTTTGCCCCTTATCCCCGTCCCTCTTCCCCTCTGTTTTTCTTTCCCTCTTTCTTTTCCCCAGTCAAGTCTGTCCCGTATTTCGCAAGTGAAAAAAAACCAAAACAATAAAAGGTGAAAGATTGACGTGTCATCTGGAACAAACATACAGACATAGATAAAGGATTATTATAGCATGATGATGATATCACAAACTGGTAAGTTTCAAATCTCTAATTAGTATGTTGTAGAATTCCACACTAACTTTGAACATCTGTCATGTGCTAACCTGATCTTCAGAGAGCTGAGGGAATGCTAAGTCGTTTAGCAAAAAGCCCGAGTTAAGCCTTGTTATGTCCATCTCAGACTGGTATAAATTTGTATAGAATTCTCTAAAACACTCATTAATTTGACGGTTTTCTACATGCCTTTCACCATTCACATCCACAATAGCTGTGATAAAAGAACTTGATGGAGTATTCCTTGCAAGATGAGCCAGAAAGTGGTTAGGCTTATTAGCTGATTCAAAAGGCCGTTGTCTGGCAAGAAGGACATCTCTTTCAGCCTTTCGCATTATCAAAGTATGCAAGGATGTCCTGGCAGTGTTAAGCTCACTTAATATTTCAGATGATTTTGTTACGTAAAATTTTTTCTCCAGCTTTTTCCTATTATTCTCGATCTCTAACTGCCTTGTTAATCGGCGTTTTCTTTTATGACTTGTGTATGAAATAATCATCCCTCTCATGTAAGCCTTATAACTATCCCATAAAGTTCTCGGGTCTATCTCCACTTTATCATTTATTTCTAAAAAATAATGTTGTTTGCTAATTAATGTTGTTGTTTGTTATGAAATGTATAAATTTCTCACGCACCTCGACCTCCATCTCCAGCTTGGCAGGTCCCGCTGGCGCGCCAGCCTACGGCTCACCCCGAGCCGCACGCTGTCCACCCTTACAGTGATCACCCGGTTGCTGTAACAGTAGCCTACATTCAATAGCTGCAGCCCTCCTGCTGCCAGCTGTACACATCAACACCAAAAACAACAACAGTACAAGCAGCGCACAGGTTTTAAGCCGGTGAGGCATGATTGTAGATGCAGTGAAGGTGAGTCCATCTCACCTGCAGCAGCATCGCAGACCACGAGCCACCACAATAATAAAACTTTTTTTATTTAATTATAAATAAATTATTTCTCCTAATTATGTCCTGGGTTTTAACTAATTAATAATACCAAAGGAAACATCACAAAAAACACTTAAGGTCATGCAAATTAATTGCAATTTAGCAATTCAATGAGGCATCCACCTTATTTATTGAAAAGTATCGTATCGGTATTGGTATCGGCGATACTGGCCCGAATTAACTTGGTATCGGATCTATACCAAAATATGCAGTATCGCACACCACTAGTTAAATCGGATGTTAATGCTGAGGGAAACAGATACGACTCATTTACTCATGACTCAAGAATACTCCTCTGCGCTCTCATGGCTGTTGCATTAGTCCGTTACGCAAGGCCAGGTGAATGCAGCAAACACAAATAGGCGAGTTTTAGACCTCGCTGGTCGGCTTGGTTATACGCATGAGAGTAAAACGTTTTGGGTTCTTTGCGCATCATAAAAGTTTGGTTTTGTAAAACTTTCCAATCTTTCCAAAATGTTCACTTGCGAGCAGCGTAAATGAGGAAGTGTACACTGTTGCTTCCTGAATCTAAACGCTGAAGTGAACTTTGGCCTCGAGGTTTTCAGGGAAGAAAAGACACATGCAGATGCTTGAGTCCGTGAGGCTTCTTGAGTTTTGGCTCCAGTGCAGCGGTTAGGTGGGAAACAGATGCGCAGAATATGAACAAAAAGAAAGTTCGAAAACAACACGACTTGCGTTATTCGGATACGGATATAGCGTGTAAAATATCGAGCCAAAACAGAATTCATATTTGGACATGTTTAGTGGCCCAGAAGTAAATACATTTGCTTAAACATCTGCAACGGACAAACAAACCCGGTGCAATAAACAGTGCGGTTAAGACTAACCGCAGGCTTTGAAACTGGTGTCACACACGACCAGTGTTGGGAAGGTTACTTTTAAAATGTATTCCACTACAGATTACAGAATACAGAATACATGCCCCAAAATGTATTTTGTAACGTATTCCGTTACGTTACTCAATGAGAGTAACGTATTCTGAATACTTTGGATTATTTAATATAATATCATGCTGTTTACAACTACATGAATGTGATTTATTACTATTACTGAAGGTCCGCGGCTCCGAACCGCAGTAAAGGGACCTCTGGCTAATACATCGGGTTCCGTGTGGGGCTCATAGCTGAAACATAGCTTTACTTTATTGTCTGGGTCAACTTTGCTAGCAGAGACAGAGAGAGGTGTTGAAAGGCTGCTGCAACGGAACTTATTGTTTCGGAGGAAAACACGAACACGGTGTACAGTCGAGTCTTAATAGCTTACTTACAACTGGGCTCGTCAGGCACTCTTCTTGGCTGCAGTGTTATTATTATATTTACATGCTTCCAGCTCCCGTTTCTGCTCAATGATAACTCATACTTTTCCACTCTCCTTTTTCTCCCTCCTCGTGCTCACAGACACATAACGAGTATGGCAGTCCATTCTCCCTGCAGCACGGACTACACTGTCCATGAGGCTACATTCTTTAGGGCTATGCCTGTAGCATTCTACCTTTTAGCTTAGCACAACAACAACAACAACAACAAAAAAAAAAAAGGCGCTCTATCACCCAGGAAACACAGTCTCAAAGAGAGCGTCACCATGTAACCATGGCAACCGTAACGCTGCCGCCTGGAACAACAGAACGTAGCTGTCAAACAAAACCCAAACAGTCCTGACCCGCCACAATATGAAACAGGGAAGTACCGCCGTGTAATCCATTTATTTCAACAAAGTAACTGTATTCTAAATACCACCTTTTTAAACGGTAACTGTAACGGAATACAGTTACTCATATTTTGCATTTTAAATACGTAACAGCGGTACATGTATTCCGTTACTCCCCAACACTGCACACAACACACAACTTAAACTAAACATGTAGCGTGTAAAATTCTATCAATAACAGAACATCAATAATTAAAGTCACAGCTATTCTCTGATGTTCCTGTGTAAAATGGTATTCATTATTTCTATATTCCACTTCCTATAAGATCAGATTATAATAGTGAAGTTGCAATTCATGCATGACAGTTTAGTAGGAAGTGGTTTACAGCAGCAACATCCTTTTGCATTTTTGAGGCCTTTCTTTGGTTCTAAGTACATCATCAGTAGCAGGACTTTTATTGGGACCAGATATATAATAATAACACTAATAATAATAATCATGCTGCTGCTGCTGATAACATTTATTATTGTTGTCCTTTGTATATCTATGTAAAGGTGTCATTGGGGTGAAAACCTTTTTTCAGGGAGAGACGATAAAACACTTTCTCTTCTAGACTCTACATTTTTTAAATGTATTATTTATTTATTTTAATGTGAGTGCCAACTGCTGGCTGCTGTGGAGGTCCTGGAGGTCCTTACACTGGGACCAGGCTGCACTTTTAGGTTAAAGTCTGCCATGTTTAGGTTGAGGAGGCTTCCTGTTGGCGTGTGTGTGTGTGAATGAAGTTTGTAATAAGGAATAACTGAGTGCTCAAATAGAGTGTTATTGCTTTCCCCCACCCCAATGAGTTTAGCCTAATTCATGTTTTTCAATCACTTCCTCCTGTGTGTATATGCTGATATGTATATATATTTATAAAGCCTATAGTCCGACCATTTAGCAACTTGTTGTTGGTATTATGTTTTCACCATTTACAAGTTACTTAGTCATATATCCCTTTCCATTGGTTTGGAGTTCTGGGGGCATCAGTCAATGTAGAGTATATTGGAACCCGCAATCTCCAGCTCTTCTGATGGTACACTGAAGTCTAGCGCCAGTTGAGAAACAGCCATCGCCCAGTTGGAATTTGTGAAATAAATATATCTGTACCATAAAAAAACCTTAGAATGAAGCAAATAATTTGTGTTCTTCTTTGTTTGATATCAACAACTGTGCAACTGGTTTTAAATGCACCTTAGAACACACATGTATCAACACTACATATGAGCAGGCAGAGAGAGGTTTGGAGTCTTCACACACCCCCGTTCTCTTCTCTGCCCCATTCCACCAACGCACATCGGTGCGTTGGTGGTTCTTTGTGTCCGGGGATGGATGTCCAGGTACGCACTGGCTCACTCCTGGTGGCTGCTTGTTGGGGCCTGGAGCCTGGGGCTTGCTCGGGCCACTTCGGGGGTGGGGTGCCCTCAGCCTCTTGGCCTGGGGCTCGTTCACTCTGGCACAGCTGGCTGCCGGCGGAGCTCACGGGCACGTCACTGCAACCCCCCTGGCTTCTGCTCCGCGGCTGCTGAGTGACCTTTCATCTGGCACTGTCCTCAGCTCTTTCTGGGATAGAGTTTTGATCTCCCCCATACCTGCTTCATGCCCTGGAGGACGGGGCTGTGGCCCCCCACACCCTCTAGCAGATCATTACATGAAGGAACCTTTTAAAAACAAGCGCATCCATGCTCACAGGTGTACACACGGGTGCTCACACACACAAACTACACCCTTTTTGGCTCCTACCTCAAAGCACACTGTGCTGTCGATCTTACGTGCTGCACAATAATGTTTAATATTTAGTATTTACTGTTATATTCACATAGATAATCGTGATGTTGTTTATTATGTTGCTATTTTTTTCTTCTGCTTGTTTTCTCTTTTTTCTTTCTCAACAGGTGATCCAGGTAATTGATATATGTATTTTTTGTCTGCTTATTTTGTTGGTTTTTGTTTTTTGCCCCTTATCCCCGTCCCTCTTCCCCGCTGTTTTTCTTTCCCTCTTTCTTTTCCCCAGTCAAGTCTGTCCCGTATTTCGCAAGTGAAAAAAAACCAAAACAATAAAAGGTGAAAGATTGACGTGTCATCTGGAACAAACATACAGACATAGATAAAGGATTATTATAGCATGATGATGATATCACAAACTGGTAAGTTTCAAATCTCTAATTAGTATGTTGTAGAATTCCACACTAACGTTGAACATCTGTCATGTGCTAACCTGATCTTCAGAGAGCTGAGGGAATGCTAAGTCGTTTAGCAAAAAGCCCGAGTTAAGCCTTGTTATGTCCATCTCAGACTGGTATAAATTTGTATAGAATTCTCTAAAACACTCATTAATTTGACGGTTTTCTACATGCCTTTCACCATTCACATCCACAATAGCTGTGATAAAAGAACTTGATGGAGTATTCCTTGCAAGATGAGCCAGAAAGTGGTTAGGCTTATTAGCTGATTCAAAAGGCCGTTGTCTGGCAAGAAGGACATCTCTTTCAGCCTTTCGCATTATCAAAGTATGCAAGGATGTCCTGGCAGTGTTAAGCTCACTTAATATTTCAGATGATTTTGTTGCGTAAAATTTTTTCTCCAGCTTTTTCCTATTATTCTCGATCTCTAACTGCCTTGTTAATCGGCGTTTTCTTTTATGACTTGTGTATGAAATAATCATCCCTCTCATGTAAGCCTTATAACTATCCCATAAAGTTCTCGGGTCTATCTCCACTTTATCATTTATTTCTAAAAAATAATGTTGTTTGCTCTGTTATGAAATGTATAAATTTCTCACGCACCTTGCGCACCTCGACCTCCATCTCCAGCTTGGCAGGTCCTGCTGGCGCGCCAGCTGCACCCCGAGCCGCACGCTGTCCACCCTTACAGTGATCACCCGGTTGCTGTAACAGTAGCCTACATTCAATGGCTGCAGCCCTCCTGCTGCCAGCTGTACACATCAACACCAAAAACAACAACAGTACAAGCAGCGCACAGGTTTTAAGCCGGTGAGGCATGATTGTAGATGCAGTGAAGGTGAGTCCATCTCACCTGCAGCAGCATCGCAGACCACGAGCCACCACAATAATAAAACTTTTTTTATTTAATTATAAATAAATTATTTCTCCTAATTATGTCCTGGGTTTTAACTAATTAATAATACCAAAGGAAACATCACAAAAAACACTTAAGGTCATGAAAATTAATTGCAATTTAGCAATTCAATGAGGCATCCACCTTATTTATTGAAAAGTATCGTATCGGTATTGGTATCGGCGATACTGGCCCGAATTAACTTGGTATCGGATCTATACCAAAATATGCAGTATCGCACACCACTAGTTAAATCGGATGTTAACGCTGAGGGAAACAGATACGACTCATTTACTCATGACTCAAGAATACTCCTCTGCGCTCTCATGGCTGTTGCATTAGTCCGTTATGCAAGGCTAGGTGAATGCAGCAAACACAAACAGGCAGTGCGAGTTTTAGACCTCGCTGGTCGGCTTGGTTATACATCTGTCATGTGTTGCTTAGCAAGTGTTTGTTTGTTTTTTGTAAAAGTCCTTAAATCCTGTGGTGGTAAAGAAATCATCATTGCACAAAAGTGTGTGCTGGTCCAAATCATTTTCCCACAGTGATAATACAGAGCCATTATTTTCTTTCCATATTAAGTTAAAGCTTTGGAGATGGCCTGCCATTAAACTTAACTTTAAGTTGCTGCTGGAGTTACAGTGTAGTGAAATTATTTTCTTATTGAAAATTTGTCTGTGTGTATGAATGTGTGTGTTTTAGAGTCTTGTTTGAGGTTTGATAGTCTACAGTTAAATCGGATGTCAATGCTGAGGGAAACGGACACGACTCATCATATTTAAATACCGCCAGGAAGAAGAGGGGCGTGGTGGGGGGTGGGGGGTTTCTGGCAGGATAAGCAAATAAGCAGCTTGCAAAAAAACTTTAAATACCGCCTATTGTAGGAAAAACGAAACCTAAAGGTGGGCTAACTCGCAAAATTCAGAGCACTCTACAGCTCAACAATCTTCCGTGTGTGCGTTCAGGGATATGGCTTTTTATCAGCAGTCACCTTTTTACAACCCGGTAAGAGAATAAAATATGTTCATCTTAAGACTTTTCGCTGTTTTACGGACGGCAAGAATACTCCTCTGCGCTCTCACGGCTTTTCCGTTAGTCCGTTACGCAAGGCCAGGTGAACGCAGCAAACACAAACAGGCGAGTTTTTAAACCTCGCTGGTCGGCTTGGTTATACGCATGAGAGTAAAACGTTTTGGGTTTTTTGCGCATCATAAACGTTTTGTTTTGTAAAACTTTCCGGTCTTTCCAAAAATGTTCACTTGCGAGCAGCGTAAATGAGGAAGTGTACACTGTTGCTTCCTGAATCTAAACGCTGAAGTGAACTTTGGCCTCGAGGTTTTCAGGGAAGAAAAGACACATTCAGATGCTTGAGTCCGTGAGGCTTCTTGAGTTTTGGCTCCAGTGCAGCGGTTAGGTGGGAAACTACGGAAGCGTAGAGCTGCCACCCAGGCAAAAGAAAAATACAAGTGTATCACGTTATAACGTGAAAAGTTTATTGTTCTAACAAGATACTTTTCCTGTTTGTACAATATACTTTTCACGTTTGAACAACATAATATCACGTTATTACAATATACATAATTATCACGTTCGTACAATATATTTATATTGTACTAACGTGATAGTATATTGTACAAACAGGAAAAGTATCTTGTTAGAACAATAAACCTTTCACGTTATAACGTGATACACTTGTATTTTTCTTTTGCCTGGGTGGCAGCTCTACGCTTCCGTAGGAAACAGATGCGCAGAATATGAACAAAAAGAAAGTTCGAAAACAACACGACTTGCGTTATTCCGATACGGATATAGCGTGTAGAATATCGAGCCAAAACAGAATTCATATTTGGACATGTTTAGTGGCCCAGAAGTAAATACATTTGCTTTTAAACATCTGTGACGCACAAACAAACCAGGTGCAATAAACAGTGCGGTTAAGACTAACCGCAGGCTTTAAAACTGGTGTCACACACGACACACAGCTTAAACTAAACATGTAAAATTCTATCAATAATAGAACATCGATAATTAAAGTCACAGCTATTCTCTGATGTTCCTGTGTAAAATGGTATTCAAGCTTCTTTTCAGGGTGGGGACAAAGTGAGAGGTCGAGCTGTAAAACTTTGAGCCAGAGCTTGGCCTGTCTGTCGTCCCAATTCTGTTAATCTGTCCTTTTGCCGCTGTACTCGGGTTTCCAGGTTGAGAGAAATCCACCTGTATTAACAAACTAAAACATTCACTTACTGTTTCTTTTCTGAAAACATCCATTCGCTTTATCTGCCTAGATTTTACTCTCTCTCTCTTGGTGCATACTTCACATAGTCAGGCAGTTATGGGCATGCAAAGTTCTGTCACACACACACAGCTACTCACCCCTAGCAGCTGCAAAGCCGTCTTCATGTCCTCTATCCACACTCTCTTATTTTATATTATATTACTTAATATACATACACACAGATAGACATTTGCGCGGTAATTTGCTAATTTTGAAATAAATATATCTGTACCATAAAAAAAACCTTAGAATGAAGCAAATAATTTGTGTTCTTCTTTGTATGATATCAACAACTGTGCAACTTTGTGTACCAAAATATTCTCAAAACTGAACAAATTAAAGTTCACAAATACGTGTTTTTCCAACTTAGATGTGAGTTTTCATGTCAATTTTTCCAGCCTTTTCTTCTTCTATTAAACTGCTGCCAACATAAAAACAGACATTCATGAAGGAAGAGACACACATATTAAAAAGTTAAGAAAGTGATACAAAGAGCACCTTCAGGAAACAAAGTAGCTACAAAATATGTAGCTATATATCCATCAGAAAGAAAAGAAAGAATAATCAGTAATAAAATGACACTGTTTCTTTGGTTTATGTGGCATTCTAACTTCATTTATTACATTTTTGTAGCATATTAGATTTTGCAGTCAAAATATAAAGCCAGTAATTAGATGTTTATCCATGTTCTTTCTAGATAATCCCATTCACTGGGTCAATCCAAGGTGGTCTGCAGGAGGGGAAGTCTGTCACTGTCAGTGGACGTGTCCTACCTGGGGCTGACAGGTCTGTCTGCTTGTTCCTTTATTTATCAACAGAAGTGTTTTATTTGTTAACCAATAATTTTCTTCAAAGCTTTCATCAACAACTATTTTTTTTGCACAAAACAAGACGAAATTAAATAAAAATGAATGCAAGGGGACATTATCACTTTCATCTATAAATAAAAATGAGATGAAAATGTTCTGGACTGACAAGATCCAATCAGAAGTAATTAAGTCACCAAAACCACGTGAGAGTGTTCAGTCCACTCAATGGGCAGATGTGTCTGGGGCAGGAGCAACAAAAGTAAATACAGTAAGAAGTTACTGTGTGACAAAAGATATGTTTGTTTCATTGAAAGCTGATAGCCCATACAGACCGTTGCACATCTGTGTTAAGGGACAGCCACTTAAGAGGTCACTATTAATCATGTGTCTCATCACATGAGCCAAGGTTGTTTTTTTTTTTGTTTTGTTTTAGAAAAAGGCGTGGATCTGATATGCAGGGTCCAGAACCACAAAACAGGAAGTCTGGGTCGGCTCTCTGTTTAAAAAAAAAAAAAAGACTCTTCTAATGTCTGAATGTTGTGTGGGTGAACATGACCCAGCTTCGACCTTGGCAGACCTTGGCAGGCGAGGTCCCTGGCTCAGCTGCAGGGGAGGGGTGGTGCAGTGAGCTCAAGGGGCAGTGCAGGGAGGTTGGCAAACAGGTGCACAGAATCAACTAGAGATGGCACGATACCACTTTTTTATGTCCGATACTGATATCATAAATTTGGATATCTGCCGATACCGATATGAATCCGATATAGTGTATTTTTTAATCAATAAAATGTTTTTTTAATATCTTGCTGCATTTTGTATACGTTCATACTCAAATTTAAATAAATAACAACACTAAAGCTATTCTGTTATACCTGTATGTAAAAAATACACTGCGCCCAAAATATTTCATAGTTCAGCAACACTGATCAATCTAATAAACTTAAACCTACTCAATCCTCCCTATTCTGGTATTTTAAAGAGTACTTAGCAGAAATATTAAGCAACCTAACTAATAGGGTTGCAAACTCCCAGCAAAAAAAAATAGGGAACCACCCCCCAACCACCTCGATGCTTAATCGAAGTAATCAAATTTAATTTGATGCAGGGTGAAAAAAATTCACAGAAATAAATTATTTTTCAAGAATAATTAAATAGATTCAACATCTTTCTTCAACAGAATTGCAGACTGCACAGATGGTACCTTCCCAAAGGAAAAAGTACTATAGCTTAGGGTATATTAGACTTAGTCAGGCCCCCCTGACTAAACTTTGCTAGATCCGCCCCTGCACAGTTACCAGCCGTCAGCTGCGTAGAAAAAGATCCTGGTGTAGAAAGTAATATTAAATAAATTCTAACAACAGCTTATCAAGCTTAAACATGCTGCTGTTGTTCAGCTGCTGGTTTCCTCTTTCTGGTGAGAAGTGGACCAAAAACAAAGAAGAGAGACGGACTCGTGACAGAAAAGTCGATCAGCTGATCATTGATCAGTTTCACAATTGAAGTAGCAGCAGGAGAGAGAGAGAGAGAGAGAGAGAGAGAGGCAGTCACTCCATATATCAGTTGTTAAGCTTAACACTAAAATGCTTTACAAACATTCAGAGATGAACTTACACACTTGCTTTACTTCTCTCTGGGATCACTTCCTCGGAGATGAAATGCTGGTTTGGTAGCAAGGCTACAAATACACACAGGTGCTCTATCATGTGATGCACACTGTTGCGACGTGCTACGGTTATGAGCCGAGTTACGCCATGTAGCAAGTTTTGTGAGGTGCTTTTTTGATATTTAATGGATCGGATTACATTTTTTATTTCTCGCCGATATCCGATCCAGTAATTTGGGTCAGTATCGGACCGATACCGATACGTAATATCGGATCGGTCCATCTCTAGAATCAACTAATGAGGTTTCTCCCTGATATATAGCGAAGTGTGAGCCAACAGAAGGGGTGGGCGGGAGACTAGCTGGAAAGCTGGTGGAATGGGAGCCAAACCATATAAATGTTACATACAGTGGGGCAAAAAAGTATTTAGTCAGCCACCGATTGTGCAAGTTCCCCCACTTAAAATGATGACAGAGGTCAGTAATTTGCACCAGAGGTACACTTCAACTGTGAGAGACAGAATGTGAAAAAAAAAATCCATGAATTCACATGGTAGGATTTGTAAAGAATTTATTCGTAAATCAGGGTGGAAAATAAGTATTTGGTCAATAACAAAAATACAACTCAATACTTTGTAACATAACCTTTGTTGGCAATAACAGAGGTCAAACGTTTACTATAGGTCTTTACCAGGTTTGCACACACAGTAGCTGGTATTTTGGCCCATTCCTCCATGCAGATCTTCTCAAGAGCAGTGATGTTTTGGGGCTGTCGCCGAGCAACACGGACTTTCAACTCCCGCCACAGATTTTCTATGGGGTTGAGGTCTGGAGACTGGCTAGGCCACTCCAGGACTTTCAAATGCTTCTTACGGAGCCACTCCTTTGTTGCCCGGGCGGTGTGTTTTGGATCATTGTCATGTTGGAAGACCCAGCCTCGTTTCATCTTCAAAGTTCTCACTGATGGAAGGAGGTTTTGGCTCAAAATCTCACGATACTTGGCCCCATTCATTCTGTCCTTAACACGGATCAGGTCGTCCTGTCCCCTTGGCAGAAAAACAGCCCCATAGCATGATGTTTCCACCCCCATGCTTCACAGTAGGTATGGTGTTCTTGGGATGCAACTCAGTATTCTTCTTCCTCCAAACACGACGAGTTGAGTTTATACCAAAAAGTTCTACTTTGGTTTCATCTGACCACATGACATTCTCCCAATCCTCTGCTGTATCATCCATGTGCTCTCTGGCAAACTTCAGACGGGCCTGGACATGCACTGGCTTCAGCAGCGGAACACGTCTGGCACTGCGGGATTTGATTCCCTGCCGTTGTAGTGTGTTACTGATGGTGACCTTTGTTACTTTGGTCCCAGCTCTCTGCAGGTCATTCACCAGGTCCCCCCGTGTGGTTCTGGGATCTTTGCTCACCGTTCTCATGATCATTTTGACCCCACGGGATGAGATCTTGCGTGGAGCCCCAGATCGAGGGAGATTATCAGTGGTCTTGTATGTCTTCCATTTTCTGATGATTGCTCCCACAGTTGATTTTTTCACACCAAGCTGCTTGCCTATTGTAGATTCACTCTTCCCAGTCTGGTGCAGGTCTACAATTCTTTTCCTTGTGTCCTTCGAAAGCTCTTTGGTCTTGGCCATGGCGGAGTTTGGAGTCTGACTGGTTGAGGCTGTGGACAGGTGTCTTTTATACAGATGATGAGGTCAAACAGGTGCCATTCATACAGGTAACGAGTGGGGGACAGAAAAGCTTCTTACAGAAGACGTTACAGGTCTGTGAGAGCCAGGGATTTTCCTTGCTTGAGGTGACCAAATACTTATTTTCCACCCTGATTTACGAATAAATTCTTTACAAATCCTACCATGTGAATTCATGGATTTTTTTTTCACATTCTGTCTCTCACAGTTGAAATGTACCTCTGGTGCAAATTACTGACCTCTGTCATCATTTTAAGTGGGGGAACTTGCACAATCGGTGGCTGACTAAATACTTTTTTGCCCCACTGTATGTGCTATTGCAATAAATGCTCCTCAAACGTAAACAACATACCAGTGTGTCAGGTCAATCTTTACACAGACCTTGACCTTGTGTGGGACTGCAGGAATGTGGAAGATAAAAACATGTGTCACCAACCTATCATTATACATGATTCTGAATAAGAGAAAGTGTCGTTATCCCCCTGCGGTTAGCCTGACCACTGTGGTGTTGTCAGGCAGACACAGACCTCACAATGCAGTTGCTTGGGTGACCCCCCTGTTCAAAGGCACTGCACAGGACCAACTTAAGTTTGCCAGTCAACATCTGACAAGGCACAGGAGAAAGTGCTGTGCTCACATCAAAATAAAATTAGGTTCTTTAGCATTATCTTAACCTGCCATGTTTGGATGAACAGAAAAGCAGAAAAGGTTTACTAGGTCATATTAATGTATTATGTTTTTTTCTGCATCTTAAGATCTTATTCTTTTTCTCTCCAGTAAAATAAAAAGTACAGACTGTTCATTTCTTTGTAACTTACAAATTCATCAGTAGATCATTGCCCCACTGTAAGGAATATTTTTTGTTAATTTGTAGTTCTTTACTCACTACAGTCATTTAAAAACTCCTAAAACTTAAAAATTACAACTTATACTCATTAGTTGTCTGTGAATATAATCACATAATACACCCATATATTCCTTCTTATTCACTTTCTTACTCACAGGTTCCATGTGAATCTACAGTGTGGTTCCAGGGCTGGTGCGGACATTGCTATCCACATTAACCCACGCTATGAAAGTCAGCATTATGTGGTGACCAACTCTTACCAGAATGGGACCTGGGGCACTGAAGAGAGGAAGTACAACTCCCCATTTCCTGCTGGGTCTTCTTTCACTCTTGTCATTGCTGTCACCCGGGACTTCTACCAGGTCAGGTCCTAAACATTTTAATGTGATCTACTCAGTTATGTAAATAAATAAATAGATAAGACATTTCATTTTACTGTATTTGTGTGTTTATTTAAGTGTAGAGCAGATCATTCATATCATAAAAATCTATTTATTGTACTGAAAGTTTTATTTAAAAAACTAGAATTTCTTAAAATACTCTTCTTTGTGATTCTTTCTCTAAAATCTATTGTTGTGCAAAAATAGTTTTTACTGTCGGACAATAAGACACAAATTTAATTCCATATGTACTATTACCAGCTCAGCATCAATGGCTCCCACTTTATGGAGTACAGACATCGCCTGCCATTTTACCAGGTTGACACCATCGCAGTGGGTGGAAAAGTGGAAATTTCTTCCATTGCTTTTCAGAGCCCTGTGGTGAGGAAGTTTACACAATTTATTGGCTGTTTATTTGAAATGCTTAAGTAATATAGCAGCATAGTTGGTTGTGTATTTGTGCTCATGTTTGAATAATCTTAAACCTGATAAATAATCAAGAATATGATAGAACAGTGATAACAAAGTGGTTTCTTTTCGTATTTTATTTCCTGCACAGTCAGCTTTTCCTGCTCAGCCTGCGTTTGCTCCACAACTAGGCTTTCAACCCCAGCCCGGATTCCCGGCACAGCCTGGATTTCCAGCACAGCCTGGATTTCCTCCTGTAGCACCAGTGAGTATCGTGGTCAGGTTCTAGTCTGTAACATCTGCTGTGGTGACAGCAACAAAAACCCAACACACAGGGACAGATAACCATTCACACTCACATTCACACCTAATGGCAATTTGGATTTTCCAATTAACCTATCCCCACAAGCTGCATGTCTTTGGACGGTGGGAGGAAGCCGGAGTACCCAGAGGGAACCCACACAAACACGGGGAGAACATGCAAACTCCACAGAGAAAGACCCCGGCCTGATGTTGGAATTGAACTCAGGACCTTCTTGCTGTGCGGCAACAGTGCTAACCACCGTGCCGCCCTGCTGCCAATTATTAAATCATTTAATAAAAAATCATTAATTAAATGACAGGGACTTACAAGAGAGACCTAATGCTTAATTTTTTCAATTCAATTCAATTTTATTTATATAGCGCCAAATCACAACAAAAGTCGCCTCAAGGCGCTTCATAGATACAGAGAAAAACCCAACAATCATATGACCCCCTATGAGCAAGCACTTAATCACCCACATTTAACTGTTTTACTCTTTAGTGTAGCTAAAGATGCTATATTGTTCTTTCTTTGTGAATTTTCTTTGTAGTAGTATTAAAATGGATGCATGAGACTTTTGTGAAAGGTAACGTTCTAGCTTTTAAAAATGTGCTCATTTATTTGTGGCTAAAACATTGTCCCTAACCCTACCTTTAACCCTAAAGATGTCCCTAGTGAACTGATGGATGTTAAGAAGGTAAATCTTACCTAACTTTAGTCAGAGTTGCAGTTTTGCTGTTGAAATAATATATATTTCTTGTGTGCAGGCGGTTCCATACAGGGGTCCCATCAGCGGTGGACTAAGACCTGGCAGGACCATCACCATCCAGGGAACTGTATACCCAAGTGCCACAAGGTCAGACTTCATGATCAGATGTTGCTTTATTTGCTTTGAAACTAGCATATATCAATTTAACAGCAAACATCATAACTATGTATGTGAAGTGAAAACATTAAGAATTAAACTATACAGTGAGGGAGATAATTATTTGATCCCTTCCAAAGAAATGAATCATAGTGGCTTAATTTTAATGGAGAAGATCACAATATCAACAAAACATATGGGAAAAAAACATATTACATAAATGTTAGAAGTTCATTTGCATGTCATTGAGTAAATCAGTTTTATCCCCAGGCAAGACATGACTTAGTTACCAGGTTTGCGCACACACAAAGCACAGATTTTGACCCACTCCTATGTACAAAACCTTTAAATATCCTTTAGGTTTTTGGGTGCCACTTGTCTTCATTATTGTGCACAGATTTTATAGGGGTGGCTGTGGCTCAGGTGGTCGAGCATATCAGCTACTGATTGGAAGGTTGGTGGTTTGATTCTTGGGAATCAAACCACCAACCAAGGATATTTGGCATACAGACTGGAGGACAGTCTGTATGCCAAATATCCTTGGGCAAGATACTAACCCCAAATTGCTCTCCGGTGTGTTCATCTGTGTGTGAATGCTTATTAGTTGCACTTGAGTTTAGAGGTGCTTGTATGAGTGGGTGTGATTGGATGAATGAGACATGTTGTATAGAGTTCTCATTTACTCTCACTCTGTTGTCCTCTCCCACTTCAACAGTCCAACAGCAGGCAGTTCTCTTTCAGCTTTGTCCTGTGTTTCACTGTCTCTTCATTTTCTCCAAAGGTGGCAAATGTCAAACTCCAACAGTCTCCTCAGTTCTCCTCAAATGTTCTTGTCACATGCACAGTGAAGTTGCAGCTTGTTGGGAACACAGTGCCATTCATCCAATCAGTCAGGATGATGGGTTTGCTCTTCTTCTCTGATGCTGTTTGTCCACACTGCTGCTGCTTGCTGGGTCTCTTTGCTCAGGACTTTGCTGCTGTCTCTTTATCTGCCATGTTATTGCTCTTTGGAGCTGCGTTCCTTGTCTTCAGGGAGGAGTGAGAGCTCGCTTGTGAGTTTAAGGGACACATGGAGCTGTAAATAAGTCAGCCAGAAACTTGGCCTGAACGTTTCCAATGATGTTAAACTATAACCTTCTTCCGACCGCTGCATGTGGAAAATTGATTCAGATCTGCTTTTCACCTGAAAGTGACAAACTAAGACATGTTTATTATTATCATCACTGCTTAATCAACACACATCTCTCTCTCTCTCTGTTTTTGTGAACTGTCCTTTCTTAAAAGCAGAAAATGAGATTGTAGTTGTTCTTGGCTGATCAACATTTAACCTTTTTCCTATGATTATTTTTCATCTACAATGTAAATAGGCGTCGCTCTCTTTTATTTATAAGCCTGCGATTAACCGCACGGCTCAGGTCCGCGTGAAACCCGCGCGACCGTGCTCGCGTGAACCCGCGCAGCTACAGCGCTCTTCTTTGTACAGTACTTACTTGGTGTTGCTCTTGCATTAATCTCGAATCCCGTCAATCACCATCCAGCGAGGAGAAAAAACAGACAGCTAATCCACCAGCCCGATGACGAATTCTCACGTCTTGGGACTTTACTACAGGAACTTCTATACGTCCTGGCTGACGTCTTTCGGCTTGTCTCTTTTTCCCCTCGGTGAATGTCAATTCTAGGGATCCGGCTTCGAAGGACCAATTAATGTTGGGTCTGTCTAGCACAGGCCCACTGCTGGAACGAGACAATTTAAAAACACAGCAAAAGCATTGAACACCAAGTAGGCAAAGTTTTTCGTGTTACTCATGCATGAGGGAGACCTGCCTGGAGCCAAGTGTCGTTCCACCACTTGACCTCTGTCAGACTCTCAGCCAGGTTCCCCATAGCACTCCTTTTATTGTGGTAACATAAATATGCATAGGGTCATTAACATATAACATCTTACATAGGTATACATGTGAACAAAGGATTGTGTCTGTGTGTGTGTGTGTGTGGTCAGAGTGTGACCCCATAAAGACTTTCCTAAACCTGCTGGTCTGGAAGTCCAGCAGTCCATCTAAACAAAAGGCACTTAGCCTACAACGGATATAGCCACGTTTATCCTACCATAAAACAATAAGAGAAGGTACGACCTCTCCCATGCTCCCAGGATGTAGGTGTGGATTCTAGAACACTCTGGAATGCGCACAAAGCCTTTGCAGACTATTAAGGATCACACATCCTATCTCTACACAATCGATTATACACCTCTACCAATCTAAAACTAATTATAAAACTCTAAGCATATATAAGTAGATATTTCTAAGCATAAATGACAATCAACAATACAAAACCTAATACGGTCCATGTTATTATTGTGTGTTTGAGGGTACAGTTGTCCATTGTGGGTGTCTGTGTGTCCAGTCCATGTGTTAACGTGGGTCAGATGTCAGGAGGCAGAGTTCAGGAGTCTGACAGCTGTGGGGAAGAAGCTGTTCCGGTACCTGGTGGTCTTAGTCTGGAGGCTCCTGTAGTGCCTCCCAGGGCAGGAGGGTGAAGAGTCCATGTGATGGGTGACTGGGGTCTTTGATGATTTTCCCAGCCCTTTTCAGACACCGCTTCCTGTAGATGTCCTTTATGGCAGGAAGTGGTGCTCCGGCGATGCGCTTGGCAGTTTTCACGACCCTCTGCAACGCCGAGGCAGAGCAGTTCCCGTACCAGACTGTTATACAGTTGGTCAGGATGCTCTCGATGGTGCAGCGATAGAAGTTCACCAGGATGTCTGTGGACAGGTGGTTCTTCCTCAGAGTCCTCAAGAAGAAGAGGCGCTGGTGAGCCTTCTTGACCAGCTTGGAGCAGTTGGTCGTCCAGATGAGATCCTCAGAGATGTGGACTCCCAGGAACTTGAAGCTGCTCACACGCTCCACAGCCGTCCCCTTAATGTAGATGGGTGGATGTGGGTCAGCATTCCTCCTGTAGTCCACGATGAGCTCCGTAGTCTTCTCGGTGTTAAGCAGCAGGTTGTTTGTGTCGCACCACTCAGCCAGACGATCCACCTCCTCCCTGTAGGCGGCCTCATCGTTGGTGCCAATCACCGTGGTGTCATCTGCAAACTTAATGATGGTGTTGGAACCATCGTCAGGTCTGCAGTCATGGGGGAAGAGGGAGTAGAGGAAAGGGCTCATCACACAGCTTTGTGGTACACCGGTGTTCATTGTGATTGTAGATGAGCAGTGGTTATCCAGCCGGACATGTTGGGGCCGGTTGGTCAGGAAGTCCAATAACCATTTGCACACAAGGGAACTGATGCCCAGGTCTGTCAGTTTCCCGATGAGTTGTGAGGGGAGGATTGTATTGAATGCTGAACTGAAGTCTATAAACAGCATTCTGGCGTATGTGTTGTTGTTGTCCAGGTGTGAGAGGACAGAGTGCAGTGCGATGGAGACTGCATCCTCTGTGCTCCTGTTCTGACGTAGTAGTAGTGTGTAGTGTGTTACCAAAAGTGCATTTCGTGACTGTGCTCCCAGCTACCTTCAGATCATTACCAAGGTCCTCTTGTGTAGCAATGGGCTGATCCACCACTCTTCTCAATGAGACAAAATTTTGCATTGATGGTCATTTTATATTTCTTCCATTTTTTAATAAGTGCACCAACAGTTGTCACCTTCTCACCAAGTTTATTCTTCATGGTCTTGTAGACTATTCTAGCCTTGCGCATGTTACAGTTTTGTTCCTGATGTCCTTTGACAGCTCTTTGGTCTTGCCCACAGTAGAAGAGAGGCTGGAATAGAACACATTGATTCTGTGGACAGGTGTATACACATAATGAGTGGACATCAGGAGTATCTGTAATAGACTGATTGTAATCTGTGTGCCACACAGGGACACAGCCAATGTACAGAAGCCAGAATTGTGGTTGTAGGTGATCAAATACACATTCAAATGTTTCATCTAAAACAGACATTCCAGTTTGAAATGATCTGCCAAAGCTACAGTAACGTAACACTGCTCTTGAATTGAATCTTGTTACCAGGAAAAAACAAACTTAAAAAAACATAAGAAAAGTTTTTTTTTCGCCAGCCAATTGGTAACCAAACTGTCCTGTCTGTATAATTACAGACTTAAATTACAAAAGAAATGATTAATTAATTAGTCACTGGTATTGCGTTATTTTGTGTTTCGTCACAGGTTCACTGTGAATCTTAGCCACCAGTCTGGCATCGCTCTGCATTACAACCCACGTTTCAATGACAATGTTGTGGTTCGAAATACCAAGGAGTGGGATCAGTGGGGCTCCGAGGAGCGTGGTGGTGCCATGCCTTTCCAACGGGGTCAGCCTTTCACGGTACGACTCTGAACATACACACTGTACAAGTTTCAGTAGAAGTCACATCGCTTTGTGGTACACTGCTTTTCAGTCATGACTTCACATAAAATAAAGTAGAATTACAGGTGATCTGACCTCGGAGTACCATATAACTTATAGTCTAAGGAGCTTGCAAAGAAAAGTGTCTGGACTTCTTTAAGTTACTTGAAGACGTTTCACCTCCCATCCGAGAAGCTTCTTCAGTTCTAAGGTCAAATGGTGGGGAGTCCCAGATTTAGGTTTAGGTTTAAATCTGGGACTCTCCACCATTTGACCTTAGAACTGAAGAAGCTTCTCGGATGAGAGGTGAAACGTCTTCAAGTAACTTAAAGAAGACTCTTTTCTTTGCAAGCTCCTTTGACTACGGTGACCTGGATGACTGAGAACCTTCACAGACATATAACTTATAATGTTTCTATTGTGTCTCATGTTAAGTGTGCTATCTTTAGCTGTTCATTTCACTGTAAACAAACTGATTTCACTAACAAAATGATCTTTTATTTCTTTTTAGTTGACTATAAGTTGTGAAGCTCACTCCTTCCGAATTGTGGCCAATGGGATGCAGACCCATACTTACAATTATCGTTTCAACCCCCTGCATGCCGTTACCGCCCTGGAGATTGACGGTGACATCAGCCTGACTTCTGTGATTGTGTAGAGATGCAGGACCCTGTTGCTGTTGGCAGCATTTTGCAACATTTTCCTAACTATAGCCACAGTAATTAGCCATTAATTGGAAATTTGTGCTAACTGCTTAATGTGATTATATAATGTACAAAGTATAATCAACATCTCTGCATTCATTTTATAATCGCCTGATTCTATAATATTTCATGCTCTATATTTCTGAAACATGGTCACTCTTGAAAGAAACAACCATTATTGGTTATCAGGGACGCCTAATTTACACACATACATTCTGTCCAATGAAGGCAAAAAAAGAGTAAACATTTTAAGCAAATGTAACACTGTCTAGCTGGAAGTTGGATTTGTCTCCAGTATTGTAAACTTGACCCATGTTCAATCATTTTCTTAGTTCAAAAGCTTTTACAGTCATTGGTCTGGTCCATCAAATAAGGTGACACAGAAAGCTAGACAAACACATCCACGATGGATGAATAACCGCTGCACCACTAAACTCAGGTGGTGCCTGAGTAGCTAATTTTCTTCCCATACTGTAATTTTTACATTTTATTTCTTATCATTCTGCACTGAGATCATTACTAGCCAATCTCTATAATATTCTTTAACGCATTTCACATGAAAATGTAGGGTGGTCTTTTCTGTCTAAAACAACAGCTGCTTATAAGTTAATGTTTATCTCTATGACGTTTGTTGGCAAGCTGCCATTTTTCAATACTGTGCTTGACAGTTTCCCTGAGCCATATCCAACTTATCCAACTTATTTCAGTTACTTTTCCAACACTGCAAGGTTGAGCCTGAGCCTCTGTTAGTTTCTTTATTCCAGCTATAGAGTACATATAAGACCGACATAACCGCAGTAAGCAACAGGTTGGTGGTGTCTAATTATGAAGCTTTGTTGTTGTCATCTTGATATTTTAATGAATAAGGACAAAGAAATCTGTCAATATACCAGGTCATGGCATTTATGCAAGCCATCAGGCTGCTTTTTAAAGCCACTTTGTGGGCTAACCCACTGCTTTGAGGGCTGTCAAAACATTAGATATTGTATTGATCCTGATGATGCCACGTCATTAAGACTCTGATGTTGTTGGGAGTGCAGACTTTAGGTGGGACATGTGAATACAGCCTTCACATGTCTGATAATGTGAATTTCCACTGACAGTTATTAGATCGCTTTTACTTGTATTTTCAACTTTAATATTTCTTTTATTACAAGCTGATGTGTGATGTAAGTGCTGCCTAAAAATAAATAAATGATTGCAATGAGCACAACAGTTTGGGCTTTGGAGTTAATTTATGTAAGAATAAATATAATCTTGTCTCTTTCTCAACAATTTGACTTTACAGGTACTGGAACCACATAGTAATCTTCCATCATGGCCACCAGAGAGTGCTATAAGGCTTTAGTAAATTGAAATCAGTGTCATGAGACACTGATACAGAGATATGTCATTATATTGCCTGCAGTTTGAAGATAATGTATATATTCAAGATTCAAGACCATTATTAATCCTATGCAAGCACAACAGAAATTCAGTCATGCCAGCATTACATGGTGCACAACATTAAAACACATAAATAACAAGTGACACAGATAATCTCAAACTGGTATCCTAAACAGTGCTGTACTCCGATGATTTAATCTTTGTGACATGATCCATTATCCTGCAGGAAGCAGCCATCAGAAAGAGATCGACATGATCAGCAACAATACACAAGCGGGCTGTGACATTTAAGTTATGTTGAGCTGGTGCCCAGAAAATATTCCCACATCATTACACCACAAGCAGCGGGCTGAACAATTGATACAAGGGACAATGGATCCATGCTTTTAATGTTGTTTATTCTGACCCTGCCATCCAGCTGTAGCAGTGGAAATCAAGACTCATCAGACATTGCTGTCAAAGTGTGTGAACTGTTGCCTCAGTTGTCTGTTTTCAACAGACACCTGAAGTATATTTTGTCCAGTTTTGTGGATATATGCAGTCATTTTTAACATCAGCTTTGGATAATTGAGCTCTTGGAACTGCACCAAAAAATCTTAATAATAATAATGATGCAGGCTGTGCTCAATTTTCAGTCCTCCAGGTCATTGTAACCTAAGGAGCTTGAATACATTTCACCTCAGACTTCAATATTGAGGCTTTAATGCTCCTCAGTGTACACAGCACAGTCTAGAAGCTGCAAACTAGTAAAAAAGACAGCACAGACCAATATTGTGCTGATTAAGAAAACAATAAAAGAAAATGCTGACAATAGTGTCCAGATCAATAGAGTGTTTCTTTTGATCAGTACAACAGTTTACACCTCGGTAATGTAATTTCAGGGCTATGTTTCTATGACTGATTACAGTATCGTTGCTATCTACTCATTTTCAGTTGAGGAGCTGTGTCTCCAGTTCCAGACTGGCCTACAAATCTATGAATAATCTACATTCATTCAATATAGCATTGCCATTAAACCAGGCTGAAAAGTTACTAAATATTTGACACACTAAGCAAGAGAGAAGCAAGGCAAACCCATTTCCAATTTTTTTTTTAAATTTCAGAACAATACCACTATGATGATTATCAAACAATAAATAATAAACAATAAATAGACAGTGGTCCACCCAGATATTCAACACCTCCAGCTTTTAATCTGTTTCACACATGGAATTGTTTTCAGCTCTTACAATAAGAATTCGAGTTGTCGTTTTTTAAAATTTCTTTCATTCATTTTGAGCCGAACTGAATTCACTAAGCTGCAGCTCCAGACCCCAAGCTAACAAAGTGTAATCCCAAAACATTTTGTCACACATCCAAGTGACTTCTTCAGTCTGCCCAACCTTATAAACAGTACATTTGCACAATGCTTGAAACTAGTACCACAGACAAACAATGGGCTGTAAGATCAGTTTCTTGATCATTAAGAAACTGATTGTTTATAAACATCATTATAAATTTTATGTACAAATACATTGATATTTATTGATAAGAACACCTAGCATAAAAAGCGTTTCTCCAAACCTGAGCTTTGAGATGCTTTTTGAAATTCTGAGCTTTCTGATCTCAGCGTTAAGATGCTTCCTGAGTGCAGCTGCCTCAATAAAGTATTTCTGCTTCGTGTCTCCTAATGTTGACCACCTGCCTTTACTATCCTTCACTGTATCTAAGGGGGGAAAAAATAGGACAAACATTTGCCTTCCTTTTATAACTATATTGATACAGAGGTATTTAGAGGTAATCCGCTTGAATGAAACATTTCAAGTGGAGAATGAATGAAATCAGTTTTTCAGGTGACACAAAGTCAGTGTTTTTTTCTTTTAAATTCTGTTATATGGAACATGGCGTAATTTGGATTAATAGTAATACTGTGTTTTTTGCATATTATTGCTGTACATGCTTTATATATTTTAAGGGACGCTGATCTACAGTGTTACATTATAATTTATAAGGATATTATGTGTTTGTATCATCTCTACCCTGTTCCTTCCTGTTTGTTGGAGAGGTTGTGGGCAGATTGGGAATTTTACACATATTCCATTGAATTGTCTTCAGTTAATTTATTTCTGGAAATATGTTAAAAAAGAGATTAAACAAATGTTGGGAATTGATACTATGTTAAATGTGTTACTGGATGTATGTAGCATACACCCGGATAATATAACCAATGAGAAATTGATATATGTATTAAGAATGATACAACTGATTGCACCTCTGTTTGACCCCTTTGATTTGTTTTCTGAGTTGAAGCACTTATGGTATGGCATGATTTTCTCACTCAAAGGAATATTTAATATACTACTACTCTACTTCATTTTATTAGAAACATACAATTTATCACAGTTTGTTAATTTACAGCACTACTTCACTTGCTTCAAGTAAGCTTGAAGGAAAATAAAGTGGTGCTGTAAGGAAGAGGACTCCCTTACTAGGATTGTTATAAGGTGTATAGCACTGTTGCACTTTATTAAAAGTACCTTGACTATAGATATGCACATGAAGAACATTTGCACAGACGTTTAATTATTTATTGAATATTTATTGTGTATTTTAAAATCAGTAGGTAGCCTTTTGGTTCCAGGTCCTGCACAGCTGCTCCTCATCAAGAAATGTGGTGGTTGTCTGTGAAAAGGAAAGGTTGTTACTGAGAGCAAATAAGGTTAACCACTGAAGAGAGCTGTGGCAAATGTGTCAGGAAAACATAGAAATAAAGGTGGTGCAAAGATGTCATGTAATTACCCACCTTCCTTTCTTGTGTCCTCTCCAGGCTGTTTGGGCAAACGCTTCCCCAGTGATCCAGACACCAGTTAAAGGTTCCGGGAGAGGCCATGGGTTAAGGGAGTGTGGGGAATCTTTGTGCTTTGAGTTTTTGGTGTTTTTATAATACTGGTATTGTGTACGGATAAAGTGTGAAATATTTCAAAAATATTAAAATGTTAAAATGTATGTATATATTTATGTAATAGAAATGCTATACTATAGAATATGGTGGAAGGTTAGGATTTGAGAACAGACCTGTTAGTAAAATAATGGTTTTGTCATGGTCCTGAGTCAATTCAATTTAATTCAATTCAAATTCAAATTCTTTATTGTCCCACAAGGGGAAATTAGTTTAGCAGCAGGATAAAAATAAACAGAACAATAATATAAAATAATAATGACAATAATAGTGACAGAAAGTCCAAGGACAGTCATTTGCCATGTAGGAGACAAGTGGGGGATAAAAGAAACCTGGAGTGTTTTAGTCTTCCTCGGAAGGCAACAACTCAAACTCACTGTGAAGTGGATGGTTCAAACAGTTAATAATAGAATGAGCCTTTCTAAGCACATTTTTATTGTAGATGGATAAAAGTCCATCTTGCCAGCGCCCTGAAATTTTGCTAGCAGTTTTTACTATAAGTCCCAACCGATTCTTATTCTTCTCCGTCAGGTTACCAAACCAGGCAGCGATACAAAAGGACATCACAGATGGTTTATTATTATTATTATTATTATTATTATTATTATTATTATTATTATTATTATTTGTGGACTCATGTTCTAGTTCTGGGTTGCTGCTCTCTCTGTTGGTCCCTGGTGTTAGTGTTTCCTCTGTCTCATCAGGTCCAGCTGTGTCTCTCACCTGTGTGTGATTCCCCAGTGTCCCTCTGTGTGTATTTATGTTGTGTGAATTGGTGTGCTCGTTACTGGTCTGTCTGTGTTCGTCTCCTGAAGACTGTTTGTGAACCTCTCTGTGAATCCACTGTGTGCTCTCTCTGCTGTCCTCCCTTAGTGTTCAGGCCGTTCTATAGTTGAGTTTTTCCCAGAGATTATATTATATTATCCTTAGCTCTGTTTTTGCCATCCCTACTTTGTGTTCTGTCATTTATAATAAATCTCCCTCGCATCTCAGTAAATGCGAGTCCTTTATCCCACACACCACAAGACTGCTGCCCCAGCCGTGACAGGTTTAGTCCCTAACAGCAGAAAGTATTTAAGGCTGCCAGTTGTCATTAGACAGAGTGATTGTTGTGCTTGTTGTGCGAGTCATTGTCACAGCTGTAGAACTATATGGGCAAATAAATGCCTGTTGTTTCCACCATCTTGTGTCTTGGTGTTCCTCATTGTAAATCCAGTTGCAAAAAGCCGCTCGGTCACAGGTGTCAATACACTCAAGTGTCTCGAAGTGCTGTTCCTGTGCAGGAATGGTTCTGTCTGGGGGGGGAAAATACCAACGGCTGTGAAGCCGAATAGGGTAGCCAGGGTACCACCAGCCACCTCAGTTTATACACCATGTAAAATGATCAGGCTGTTGTCTCCTGCCAGGCTCATTTTGGAAACTCTCCTAAGGGTCGTATTTGAGGGCAGTTGGCATATTCTAGGTAGCTGGAAAAAAGCCAGATAAAATACAGCAATAAACCGGTGTTGAAGGGTCTTTAGCATGACTGGAATTTTACTATAACAGGCCAAAATTGACAGGCATCCTGCTGAATTATATGTTACTCTCACATTTTAGACACCAACCAGCTTTGTTACTTTTAAGCTTCTGTTTAGACACAGAAGAGTTCATAAAAGCCATAAGCTAGAATCTTTAACAAGCCCATGTAAATGGGTTATATGCTGAAGACATGTTTTTCTATCACCAAGTCTCTGTTTGTGAAACAGGCTGCAAAAACATTCATGTTAAAAGGTCATTTGAAAGTCCATAAAATCCAGCATTATTGACAACCACTGATAGTCAGCTTTTGTTTTGAAGAACTTTTATTTTGAAAGTTTTCACACTTCTTGTAATGCTTTCAGTCATCAAAACATTCAATGTAGTACTGGTTGTAAGGCTGTGACAGTGATATTAATAAGATTAACAACAGCCGTGCTGAACTGGTTTAAAGCTGTTCCTTTAATGGTCCTGTTAAACAGGACACACCGACCCCCATATACCTCCACAGGATCAGCCATGATGAGTTTAAGACTATGAAAGAGAAAGGATGACGTGACCATGTGGGTTGGATGGCTTGCTGTGATGACTAGAAGTACGATAAGGATATGAGATGTTTAAAAAAACCCAAAGATCATCAGGGAGGAACACAGAGAAAAAGGAGGGTGTAGGTAATATAGAGATAAGGATTTCACTCTTTACCAAAAGCTTACCAAGAGAAAACTACCTCACGCTGAAAAACTTCTTTCACCATGAGGGACAAAAACTTTTCATGTACAAAATGCTAAAGTATCACATTTAAATTGTGTATTATATGGGTGTTGTCACAGTGTTAAGACAGCTTGTGGTTCTGATATTCAGCTGTAATAATATCAACGCTTATGTTTTATACCAATTCTTTATGAGTGAGGCTGTGCTTTTCTGGCATTCATGACAGAACTGTAAATCCTATTACATCTAACACTAGATGAAAGAGGTTTGTTTTGAAGTATTTATTATCCATGTAGATGAAAAGGTTTTGTCATAGAGATTGAACGGACTCTGTAAAGTTTATTTACAAAGACCGGCTGATATATACAATGTGAGGGGCTAAGGCTTCCAGGGATCCACGGGGAGGAAGGAAGGCCACACCAGACTCAAACGCTGCAAACACGCTAGGGTCCTTTTCAGTCACTCCACACCACACAGGTCCAAGGAATCTATGTGCAGGAAACAGACAATTAGTACAACGCTAGGAAATCACATAAAACGCAAGAGCTGGATAAGCCAGTCACACTAACACAGGTTGCACAATGATTCAGTGGTAAGAAGCACCAAGCCACCGCCTTAAGTAGTGGTCCAAGAGACAGGATAATGAGCAGCAGGTGAGTCATTGATTGCAGGTGCGTGGGCCAAAGGCAGGAACCCATAACAAGTTCCCTCCAGGCGGAAAAGAGGCAGGAAAGAAAGAGCGAGAGAGACAAAACAATAACAAAACATGTGGCTCCTGTGTGAACCAGCCAGGGAGACCCAGGGACCATGACAGGTTTGGGGATTAAACACATTGAAACATTTTTTTTCTGATTATTTTCCAGGCTCAAAATTTACAGTGGGTGATGTCAGTACATTATGGAGGCAAAATTCCACTGAAAAAATATAATTCTTCATAAAACTTAAGCTAATCTTGTGAAAAAAAAACATAAAAGATACCAAAACACAGATGAAGTCAATAAACATCCAAAGCCTTGTGCTCCATAAAAACTTTAAATTATGTTTCTACAATAAAATATGCTTAAGAGGTTGGTTTAATCCACTGTCAGAGGCTGAGAGAAGATCATTTGTAACTTTCACTAAAGCTGTTTCTGTGCTGTGATGCTGTGGTGGGCTCTGAAATTTGACTGGAACTCTTCAAATAAGCCATTCCTCTGCAAATGATTAGTCTGCTTTTTTTTTTTTTTTACACAATTATTCTTTCAAGAATTTTTGAGATAAAAGGAAGGTTGGAGATCGGCCTATAATTAGCTAAGACCGGTGGGTCTGGGGATGGGTTTTTAAGTATTGGTTTAATTAATGGTTTAATTTAATTACAGCTTAAAGACCCGTGCTACATAGCTAATTATTAGAGATAGGTCGATCATATTTAAGATAGAAACATTACATAACACAAATGTTGATGGTTTGGAGGATGTAATTACTGAAGTTAACTCAGTAATTAAACAATAGTAATACCATTGTTATAGTAAAGTAAATAACAATGGTATTGAAAGTAGCTGATTCCAAGTATTTTTTTCACTAATGGTTAAAATTATATTTGTTAAGAAATTCATGAAGTCATTACTAGTTAATGTTAAAGGAATGGTTGGCTCAACAGAGCTCTGACTTTTTGTCAGTCTGGCTACAGTGCTGAAGAGAAACCTGGGGTTGTTCTTATTTTCTTCAATCAATGATGAATAGTAAGATGTTCTGGCTTTATGGAGGGCTTTTCTTTTTATAAAGCAGCAAACTATTTTCCCAGGCTTTCTTTTTCACTGGAGTTACATTATCCAGAGTCGTACATAGTAAACAAGTAGAATTATTAACAAGATAATCGACCGCTGTGCACAAATACTGTGGTACAGTTTAAATACACAACTCACAATTAAAAACCGTCTTTCCAGTAGTGTACCTGGTTACACTGTATGAACAGAAGGGGGAGTAGGTTGACCGCGTTTTAGATACAGTATTGACGCTTCAGAGCTGGACTGGGAGCAGCCTGCTATCACAACCAGAGCCTGAAAGCTTGTTTCTGTTCCCTACAAGCCGAGCTACAGCCATTAACAAGGGACTAGCGAGGCTTCGTTTGAAGTATTGGAAAGCTGTGAGTATCTGTTCCTATAATAAGATGTGCTTCTACTGAGAAGGCACATTTAGTGTTAAGGCAGCTGTGCTGAGACGGACAGGCAGTCAGTGGGGCTGACTGAATGATTTTCATAGGATCCCAGAGTGTTCCAGGATTTGCTTTACCAAAATGAGGGCAAAGAACTGAGGCTGTGACCTGAGCCAATTAAGCTAGTTAGCTAGCTAGACGCTAAATGAAAAGTGAAAAAAAAATACATAAAATATGTAACCTTGTGTTTTTGGCGCGTTCTCATTTGGAATAGCATAAAACAAGAGATATTGATTATTAGGTAACATTACCTTCATTTACAAAGCAGTAGCTCGGCTAGCTAATGTAGCTGAGAAGCTATACTTATTTTAGCTCTGTCATGCTTTTGTCCCCGACTTTTGTCCCCCGGCTGACAAATGCGCTTTGTTTACGTTAGTGGTTAAGTATTAGTGTCGATTTAACCGCAGAAGCCAAGTAGATAAAAGGGAGGCAACTTAAAACTCTTAAGCCATTTAGCGTTTTAGCATTCAGTGCATATAGGACCTAACGCTACTCTTAGTGCAGACGCTCTTCGTTTATTTTGGCTACAGATAACAGAAGGTAATAATCTGAACGGACTGTTAAGGAAACCTTTACTGTTCTGGCAAATTGTTTATTCGATACTGTGTTGCTAAACACTATATGTAAATCTGTACAACACGTTACCACGGTAGTTTTTCTGTATAGATATAAATAGCTGTGATGTTTTCAGTGCTATTCTGTTACTCCTTTGAGCATATGACTACTTCATAACTGACAGTTTAGGCTCTTGCCTGATGAGGTTTTTATAACAGCTGAATGACCTTTTTTTGCTGGAAATCCGGACTTATCTTAGCAGGAGAAATCACTGACATAATTCACCTATTCCACAGTTAAAATAGTAGGTTTTTTATTTTTATTCGTTGTAAATAAGAATCTCTGTGTATTACCCAGCATTTATAAGAACCAGGCTGAACCATGTGGATGTGCCTGCCTGGACTTTGTGGCAGGACTTTACCTTATTTGTGAGGCTTACAAAAATGGTCTTGTCAAGCTTCTCCAGTGGGCTTCTTTAATGTAAGAATACTAGAAGTGTTCAGGGATGTAGGTCTGTCTTTTTTGCAAGGGCGTCTACACATATGCTCTATGCAAACAATCAGTTTTGCTTAGACGTTTGATGCCAGCTTAAAAAAATGTTTTAGATCTGGTCTGTGCATTTTAATAGTAGTAAAATTATGTGTGTAATTACGGACATAACTATATGCAACAATACAGTGGTAAAAAATCCATTAAATAAGCAGGCAGAATCATGAAACAAAGCAGACAAAACATGTGGGATTTTGACTACAAAACATATTCCAATACAGAAAGTGCTGCTAATCTGTTGAGGCTGAGATAACAAGTGATATAAAAATGTAACTATGAGACAGTATAAATGTCTGTCGTCAGATTATGCCACCACTAGCAATAATAATAATAATACATCCATCCATTCTGTTCCGTTTATCCTTGTCAGGGTCACGGGGGAGCTGGAGCCTATCCCAGTGTACACACTGGACAGGTCACCAGTCCATTACAGGGCTAACACATAGAGGCACACAACCATTTGCACCTATGGGCAATTTAGAGTTACCAGTTGACCTAACCCCTCTAACTGCACGTTAGTAACCACAGAAGGTCCTGGGTTCAATTCCACCAACAGGCCAGAGTCTTTCTGTGTGGAGTTTGCATGTTCTCCCACAGTCCGAAGACTTCAATAATACTGATAATAATTATTGTTTATATTATTTAATTGTGACATTAATGAGAAAAGGCAATTTTCTTAGCCTGTCTGACTGTTCTAGGTGTGTGAAAACATTAGGGAATCATTATTCTTTCATTATTACTGTTACAGCCGCACACTGTCCTGCTTACCTTAATTTTTTATTCAGTTACAACCTTTTGGTCTGTGTGACCTTCGTCAGGTACAAAGAAACAGTGTTCATACACGTTTGCGCATATATACACATAGAGTAAGATTCAGCCAATTAGGGATTCCTGGCTATTAGGTAAATGGTAAATGGACTGGTTCTTATATAGCGCTTTTCTACTCTTCTGAGCACTCAAAGCGCTTTACACAACTTGTGCATTCACCCATTCGCACAAGCACATTTTTCTAGGTGCTAGGCTTGTCACACCTGCATAATAGTCCACTCAGAATGTCAGTGCAGTCATCAACAAGCCAAATAACGTTTAACATCGCCATCTGATCCGATAACCGGACAATTCATGTCTCTTATATATTCAGAAATTATCACTTAAATTCATAAATTGCCACAATTACAGAACTAGTTTACAACAAATATTCATACTTGATGAACAAATCAGTGATGTATAATATTTTAAAATACCAACATGGCAATATATAACAGTCACATATACCACTAAATACACTCATGGACATGCACTGGTGTGCATGGAGAGCAGTTACTGTAATATTTAGCAGTTTAACAGAAATTGTTCTCTCTCTCTTTTTTTAATTCTTAGCCTTTCCTCGCTGGATCATAGCAAACACACCTGACCTGAAGTCAGTTCAGCCGAAAAGGGAACACTAAGTTAATTTAGTGCCACAATGTTTAATCTAAAGAAAAAGGAGAAGGAGAAGAAGGAGAAAAAGGAGAGGATGTCTGCAGCAGAGCTGCGCAGTCTGGAGGAGATGAGCATGCGCCGTGGTTTCTTCAACCTGAAGAGGGAGTCGAAGCGGGAATCTAGGAACAAGCTTGAGATTTCCAACCCCATTCCCATCAAAGTGGCCAGCACCAGTGATCTCCCCCTCACTGACATTGAATTAGATGGCTTGAGTAATCGAAGCAGCATGATCCTGGATGACCAACTAAGCATTGCTAGCTCCAATGATGATCTGAAGGGTGAGGGTGGAGGAGGACAGGATGGACAACGCAGCTCAGTGCGAGATCGAGTTGCTCACTTTGGTTCACTTGCCAAGCAGAACTCTACACAGATGATGAAACGCTTCTCCTTTTCCCAGAGAAGCAAAGAGGAGAGCCCTTCAGAGGGATCCACCCCTTCAGGCCAGAATTCTGCTGCCCCATCCCCACAGGTGGAGAGTAAAGTTTTCAGCATGCTCCGCAAGCACAGCCTCAAGCAGCAGCCTGGAGCAGAAGCCCCCAAAAGAATCTGCATTCCCGAAGTGGTCGATAAAACCTTCCCTGCACAACTCCAGCTGCCAGCTGTGGTTGCTCCAAGTCCACCTGAAACCCGTGAACTGGAACTCCAGCGCCGTAACACTGGTGACTTTGGATTTTCTTTGCGTCGCACTACAATGCTGGACCGCAGCCCTGATGGAGGAGTGTACAGACGTGTGGTTCACTTTGCAGAGCCTGGTGCAGGCACTAAGGATCTGGCACTGGGCCTGGTGCCAGGCGATAGGCTGGTGGAGATAAATGGACGAAATGTGGAGAATAAGAGTCGAGACGAGATAGTGGAGATGATCCGTCAGTCAGGAGACACGGTGAGGCTGAAGGTGCAGCCAATACTGGAGTTAAGTGAGCTGAGTCGCTTCTGGCTGAGGAACACTGAGGGGCTGCGCAGGGAGGCCCGACTGGTAAGGACCTCTTCCACTTATATATTGCTTTGTTGGTGATCAGCAGTGGCATCCAACTTTTTTGTCAGTTCTGCATATTTTGATTTTGAAAAGCCATGTACCTTTCAAACATTATGTAAAAAGTACAGAGTAATTGTCTCTATTACCGAGATGTTAAATTTGGGTGTTCCTGTGCTTATATTAATCTTTATCAATTGCTCATTGTTTTCTAGTTTTGTTAATACGTTTTGTGCTGCTGATTGAATATAGCAAAGATGACTTTTATTTTCCCTTTTATGGTTTGAAATTATATTTTTGTCCACTCATTTCAAACTCACTTAAAAGGCTCTAAACAGAATTTTCTTACTCCACCTCTTTTTCTTGACTAAACCCTTTTTGATTTTATTATAATTACCTAACCCTTACTTAACCCTTTCACACCCAAGTTAATAATATGTTTTTTTCACAACAAGAATGTTCTGGACCTTTTTGTTTAGTTTGTTCTTCCTGCTTCTGTGTGAGGTTTCTTCTGCAGCCTCTAAACCCTTCTGATGACCTTCTGATCTTACATTTTCAGTCAATTTTGACTGCTGTCATCTGGCAAAGGCAGGTGAAAATGCTGACCTTAGTGGTGAGGGTGTAGCTTTTTTGATTGATTGTCAGATTGATGTATTTTTTAGGGGTGGGGGAAAAAAATCGATACTGTCTAGTATCGTGATATTTTGTTTGCTAATAATGTATCGATACAGGGACACCAGAAATCGATATTTTGTTACAAAAAAAGGTTTTTGTGCTCTGACTTCAGAGCATGTTGATCCTTTTTCTGAGCAAGAATCCTGACATTCCTTCAATGTCCAAATGTGTTTAACTTTTTTTTGGCAGCAATAAACATGACAGTTTACTTATTTTAATTGAATACATATTTTATTTTAATTAAGTTTAAAACTTTTTTATTTAATGTAAAATTATATTTTGTTTTAATTTACTTTCATATTCTTCAGTTGCTGAAGGGGCTGCATAGTTTTCATAAATTGCATAGTTCAGAATAGCTATAATTGTACCAGATGGTTGCGTTCAGTTAAGTTGGACTAGACTGTAATACAAACCGTTCAGTTTGTCAACAATCAAACTGAAATGAGAGAAAGACTGAGTGTGAGACTTTGATATTAGATAAAATGAATATTGATAAAGTTTACCTTTATGTACAGAATCTGAATATCGCAAAATACTTTAAAAAATTGCAATAATATCGTATCGTGCGTTAAGTATTGTGATAATATCGTATCGTGGGATGTATAGTGATTCCCACCTCTAGCATTTTTAGGTTTTATCCTTTACAGAGCCCTTCCTCAGCAGCAGCTTGGCACAGATTTCCATTTCTGCAAAGTCAGCTTTTCCTTCGTTTTTACCTGAAGTGCTGATACACTCAGCACAATGTGTGTTTACACAGCACTGATCCCATCAGTACAACCACTGACTCGATATCTTACCGCTCAATGCCTTTTCGTTGACAGAATTGCTGTTTTCATTCGCTAATTCTTTCCTGTCACATTTACCAATTTAAACCACTGTCAACACTTCACAGATGTTTAACAGTATTTCGGTTGTAACGGTGATTCACTGGGCATAATTGTGTATTTTCTGATAAGCTTTTAATTTGAAAATCCACCTCGTATGCTAATGGCAACTGAACACAGTGTTAATGAAACTTGTATTGATGATTGCATGTTTAGCTGTCATAATGTACAAAACAACATTTTCAATAACCCGCTGAGTAGAATTGCAATGATTAGACAAGTAAAGATGGTAATATTTTGCTGATCCCCCCCCCTTGTTTGATTCTGCTTTATATTTGGATCCTTAAACAGTTGTAATACTTTGTAGCTGAAAATCTTACATTCAGTTTGCGCTATTTGTAAAGATACCTGGCTTTAACAGCATCCGAGTTTACTCCAGCGGGCTCAGTGTCCCGATCAGGGCATAGTTGGCAGTATCAGAGGACTTTGTTTGGCTTTGGATCAAGAGTCCTTGTGACACAGTCAGGCTGAAAGAGACTCTGATCCCCTACTCCCACAATGGAATTCATCTCCTCTGGGATGCAGGGAGTGACTGTGCAGCCCATGCTGCCTTTTTCTAAACAGGAGACAGAGGCAGTGGCTAACTGAGGAGGTCTTTCTCTACAGTGGCTGTTTGTTAGGAAAATGCTGCTCTGAGTACTGGATAAGGACTTACTTGTGTCATGTGGGGAACTTCTAAAGTTTTCATGAAGCAAACAGGAAGTGTACACCGGAGGGAACTTTGTTTTAAGTGTATAGACAATCTTTGGTCAAGTACGCAAACATTCTGCACACCACAGAATGATCCGTTTTGTTGATTTTTTTTATGCATGTTAAACAGCAGGCCTCTCTGTGTCTCTTTGTTCACTTTAATTGATATCACCAACTTGGGTTAAACAAAGGCAAGCTGACAAAGGGCCCATCATTCAATCTTGATAAAGTGTTGCCAGGTCACACTCCCAATTCCAACAGCAGCTGCTGGCTTTTCGGCATATTTTAAACATATTTTTAAAGCTAAGGTGTGTTGGTGAAATGAGTCTTCAACACAAGTATGAGCACATTAAGACTTGATCAGGACTTGGAAGCAGGCAGACAGGATGCACTATTGTTTTAGCTGTGACCAGCATAGACAGGATATTCTTAAAAAAGCACGGAGATATCTTCGGAAACGAAACAACACAGTACAATCATAGCCATATGTTTAAACTAAGGCCAGACACAGTAGCTGGGTCAGCTGATGTCAAAGCTTCTGTCAGTTGTTTTTGAAATGAACTTTTCTGCTGGTCATTTTGAGCATTCGCTGATATTACTAAAAAACCATCAAAGAAACATTAGTGGTGTCTTCGCTCTTATGTATTTACATTGCACTGGGAACACCAGTCCACAGAGAGAAACACTGACCAGCCTGACTGACCCTTTGAAGGGCTGCTCTAATGGTTTCCAGTTGCTGCCATACTGGAAAGCCCCTAACATGACACAAAGTAAGCCTCTTATCCAATTATACTCTGAGCAGCATTTTCCTGCTCAGAGGCCAGAGCTTCTGTCTCTTACCATGTTGTGTCCTGATGACTCTATTACACACACAAGCATACAAACATGAAAACAGTGGCAGCCATGCCGCCACAGCTGGTAACAGCTAAGAAAAGTTTGGCACACTCACAGTGTCTTGACCTGCCAGTCACCTGGTCAAGGATATCCTGCCTTATCATCCTTTTTGATCTAACAGGGACTATCAAATTGTTATATTGATTGATTGTCAATTGTTATTGTCATGTTATATTCAGTAAGACTTGAAACAAGTGACTGAGTTAGTTCCCGTTCTACTAAACAAGGGGATGTCATTTTGTCTGTTTACTTCCCGCTGTTTTTCTCTTTTTGAATTTTGTCTTTGATTGGATCTGGCTTTCAAATGTCTTTACTGGCTGTCTCTGTATCAGGGTTTCCTACTTTACTGATGGCTTTCTTTCTACGTTAAGGCTCATTAGGCGCTAAGATAGTGATGTTTTAATTGTATAGAGGGCAAAATAATTAATTGGTCTCTTGCTGAATTTGTAAGTTTGCCTTCTTTGAGAGAACTGAACAGTGTCTCTCCACCGAGTCACATTTATCTTGTGCATCAAATACAATGCAAAGCGTTAAGGTAATTTATTTATTTTCTGATTATTTTATAATGTGTGTGGTCATCGCTATAGCAATGTGGCTGAGCATCCTGTGACCTGATTAGCGTTAGATACGAACGCTACAACAAAGGTGGACGTCGGGGTGTGGATATATCTGCTGCTTGGTCTGTGGCTTTTCGTCAGAGTCACGGGCCACTGTATTGCGTTTTTTTTTTTTTTTTGAAGCTTTTCTATCATTGCTGGGTTTCAAAAATGGTGGCAAGTAGTATTTCAGTACCAGGTACTATGACCTAATGGAAAACCTTTAAAACTGTGGTGAAACGTTGCAAGTCGATCTGAGTAGGAACTAGTGGAAAAGGGACTTACAGTGGGGCAAAAAAGTATTTAGTCAGCCACCGATTGTGCAAGTTCCCCCACTTAAAATGATGACAGAGGTCAGTAATTTGCACCAGAGGTACACTTCAACTGTGAGAGACAGAATGTGAAAAAAAAATCCATGAATTCACATGGTAGGATTTGTAAAGAATTTATTCGTAAATCAGGGTGGAAAATAAGTATTTGGTCAATAACAAAAATACAACTCAATACTTTGTAACATAACCTTTGTTGGCAATAACAGAGGTCAAACGTTTACTATAGGTCTTTACCAGGTTTGCACACACAGTAGCTGGTATTTTGGCCCATTCCTCCATGCAGATCTTCTCAAGAGCAGTGATGTTTTGGGGCTGTCGCCGAGCAACACGGACTTTCAACTCCCGCCACAGATTTTCTATGGGGTTGAGGTCTGGAGACTGGCTAGGCCACTCCAGGACTTTCAAATGCTTCTTACGGAGCCACTCCTTTGTTGCCCGGGCGGTGTGTTTTGGATCATTGTCATGTTGGAAGACCCAGCCTCGTTTCATCTTCAAAGTTCTCACTGATGGAAGGAGGTTTTGGCTCAAAATCTCACGATACTTGGCCCCATTCATTCTGTCCTTAACACAGATCAGTCGTCCTGTCCCCTTGGCAGAAAAACAGCCCCATAGCATGATGTTTCCACCCCCATGCTTCACAGTAGGTATGGTGTTCTTGGGATGCAACTCAGTATTCTTCTTCCTCCAAACACGACGAGTTGAGTTTATACCAAAAAGTTCTACTTTGGTTTCATCTGACCACATGACATTCTCCCAATCCTCTGCTGTATCATCCATGTGCTCTCTGGCAAACTTCAGACGGGCCTGGACATGCACTGGCTTCAGCAGCGGAACACGTCTGGCACTGCGGGATTTGATTCCCTGCCGTTGTAGTGTGTTACTGATGGTGACCTTTGTTACTTTGGTCCCAGCTCTCTGCAGGTCATTCACCAGGTCCCCCCGTGTGGTTCTGGGATCTTTGCTCACCGTTCTCATGATCATTTTGACCCCACGGGATGAGATCTTGCGTGGAGCCCCAGATCGAGGGAGATTATCAGTGGTCTTGTATGTCTTCCATTTTCTGATGATTGCTCCCACAGTTGATTTTTTCACACCAAGCTGCTTGCCTATTGTAGATTCACTCTTCCCAGTCTGGTGCAGGTCTACAATTCTTTTCCTGGTGTCCTTCGAAAGCTCTTTGGTCTTGGCCATGGCAGAGTTTGGAGTCTGACTGGTTGAGGCTGTGGACAGGTGTCTTTTATACAGATGATGAGGTCAAACAGGTGCCATTCATACAGGTAACGAGTGGGGGACAGAAAAGCTTCTTACAGAAGACGTTACAGGTCTGTGAGAGCCAGGGATTTTCCTTGTTTGAGGTGACCAAATACTTATTTTCCACCCTGATTTACGAATAAATTCTTTACAAATCCTACCATGTGAATTCATGGATTTTTTTTTCACATTCTGTCTCTCACAGTTGAAGTGTACCTCTGGTGCAAATTACTGACCTCTGTCATCATTTTAAGTGGGGGAACTTGCACAATCGGTGGCTGACTAAATACTTTTTTGCCCCACTGTATCTGTCACTCCTAAGGCATACCTGACCATTGTCTCGATGTCCACATACATGTCCTGCACCACCCTCACATACTTCTGTGCCACATCTAGTTTCCTGATACAGTACCAAAGTTCTTCTCTTGGCTTACTCGGTCACCCTGACCTGCTGCCCATCAAGCTAAAAAGCTTCCTTTCTTCTTTGTCAGTGTCCAGCCTCTCATACAACTCAGTAGAGCAAGGCGATATGACCAAAAATGTCTGTCACGATATACATTTGAAAATTTGCAATAACGACATAACTGACGATATAATTGACACTAGACAAAATACTTCACAACTCCACAACTTTATTAGTGCAAAAAACCCAAAACATCAATGTATTTTGCACTTACACAAGCAGCTTTTTAAGTGCATTAAAGTTATATAAAAAATTTGCAGTGCAAATGCAAATCCTTGCTGACAGTTTAACCAAAAGGCATTTCCAGTGGAAATTGGCCGACATATCCTCAGCATAACCATGTATAATATCCACAAAACTTAAAAAGAGGTTATACAAACACTTATGTTGAAGCACAGTACGTATCACTCCGCGAGGCTCCTGCCTACGATAGCCGTAAAACTCCGACAGTCTATCAAGCGGTGCAGCTTCGTAGCTTAGTCGTACTGAAACATTCGACAGATTTTCAAGCGCCGTGTACCACAGAAAATCATTTCGAGGTCAGTAAACACAACCAGAATTCATACATAAGGCACACAGGATTATAAGGGGCTCTGTCGACTTTCAGAAAAATCAAAGGATTGATTTTAAGTGTGCCGTATTTTCCAAAAAACACAGTAATAACGACGGCCCGCTAGCATGCGCTACCAAAAATAGTGCTTTGTTGTGTATCTGACGGACGAAAGCCAAACCAGTCCCACACCAAGGGAAGTTGCAGCATTTTTGCAAACCAGTTCTGGTTCATCCGTTTCATTCAACGATCCGCTTTCGCTCTTCTCATTCTGCGTCACAGCCATGTGCGTATGTAAACAAAGGCACTGCGCATGCGCGTTTTACCCATATTCTATCGCGATATTTCATTTTCTCATCATTGCCCAACATTACACCGGTATTATTGTGAACGGTATGATATAGCCCAGCCCTACAACTCAGTATAAGCCTTTTCTTTTCCCTTCTTTGCCTTTTTTCAAACAACTTGCCTCATTCATAATGCATGACACAAAGCCCCACATTTTTAAGTCCCAATTTAATATATTTTTTTAGATGTTATTATTTGATATCTTAATAATATGCAAACATCTTTTACATTAACATGTCTTCATATCATATTTAACAGAGGTCCGGCACAGTAAAGCGGGATGATTCGTTATGGAATAATGTGTTTAAGGCATTATTATATTACATTAGTTTGCAATGAAATGTAACTGAACCACAGAGAGACACTTCTTTTCGGTGACTTGTTGTCTAATACCTCACCCTGTTGCCTCAGTTTTTCGTTGATAAAATTAGCACATCCTCTCAGTCAGCTGAAGAAAAGTGAATGTTGGCCTATGACACTGTTAAGACACAATGACGTCTGTGGTGTTCTATTATAAGCACGTATGAAAACAGTGATATGTCAAGTTTTTGTCTTGGATGAGTTCCTTAGTTCCATCTCGAATCCATATTCCCCCTAAAAAGTGTTCAAGTAGTGTTATTATTGATGTAAGCATATATTAAGTAGAAAAAAATGCCTTAACTTGTCATGTAATTGCCATTGCCAACAAGCTTACATCTTTAGTATTTGGCATACTTTTGCATAATTATCTCAGCTATTTACAGCCACACCCTGTTAATTAGGATAACATGCAGCATGGAAATGTTTAAGTAAACCTGCTAACTAGTAAATATTATTCACATAAGATTTTAACAGCAGGAATAAAAACTGAAAAGGTCTGAAATAAGAGGGCTGGGTGGAGCGTGAGAGAGACTGGAGGCTAAAGTAGTAAAAAGCCGTTTTTTCTTGTCTTAACAGGCTGCCTAAAAGCAACGGAAAGCACGTCTTCCCTTTAGGTCTCACTTTGGTATTTGTGGAATCTGTTTTCGAACAAATAGGCCACTTCCTGACCCTATCCTCCCGAGAATCTCTTGTGGAGGAAGAGGAATGAGTTTTTGAGGATCAGGGTTGATGGAGGAGGGAAGGAACTTGATGGGTTCATATGGCTTAGAAAACATCTTGGAAAACAGTTTACTGTATGGTTTTCTGTATGGTAAACTGTTTTCTACGATGTTTCGTACGTTGTTATTCAGCATGATCTAAACGTCTGGAATCCAGAATAATGGACCATTGACTAAGACCGTGTTAAAGCTGACAGTAGTTCTGTACAAACACAGTGTCCTAATTAATGCTTTCATAAATGGAAGTGTTAATCATTTGTTTTCATCAATAAACAAAATGCAGTGAATGAACAAAAGAGAAATCTAAATAAAATCAATATTTGGTGTGACCACCTTTGCCTTCAAAACAGCATCAGTTCTTCTAGGTACACTTGTACTCAGTTTTTGAAGGAACTTGGCTGGTAGGTTGTTAACATCTTGGAGAACTAAGCATAGATCTTCTCTGTATGCCGGCTTCCTCACATCCTTCTGTCTCTTCATGTAATCCCAGACAGACTTGATTATGTTGAGATCGGAGCTCTGTGGGGGCCATACCGTCACTTACAGTACTTCTTGTTGTTCTTTTCGCTGAAGATAGTTCTTAATGACTTTGGCTGTGTGTTTGGGGTTGTTGTCCTGCTGCAGAATACACTTGGGGGCAATAAATAATCATTTATATTTCTGAAAGCATTCTTTTCTTATAGCATTTTTTTCCACATCTGCCTAAAACGTTTGCACAGTACTGTACATGCATGTATACATAAAAAAAATACTGCAGTTGCTCTTGAAGACGAAAAGCTAATCACACCAAAGGAAATAAAATGTTCTTTGTGTACTTCTAGGCAGAGCAAAAAATGAAGATGTATCAAAAGCTTTTAGCCATGTACATCACATCAAGTCATGGCTAACAAGCCGTGGACAGAGTGTTTTCAGATACAACTACTATGGCATTAACCAGCCATAAAACCACGGACAGGTGCTGCTACAAGATGATTATTATCTTGTCTAGACATCATACCTAACTATTAAAAACGAGGCCGTGTGTAAGAGCCATCAGAAATTCAGACTGTGTATAACCCGGGGACTGGTATGAATTAATCCAACTACACATAAATGGATGGGCATTTCTCTTTCAAAAGAGCTAGTGCTAATAACACCCCCCCACCCCCACCCCCACCCCCCCAATCTGTATAGCAAGTATGTTTGTTTAACCACATACAAAGATGTTGCAACATCAATAAATAGGTGTTTTAACGTTTTAACGGTCAACTGATGAGGACTGACAAGCCAGTAGACTGGAATGCCGTAGGACAAGTTTTAAGTTTTGCGATAAGTGATGGTTGGAGCACACATTTAATGGCGGTGCATAACTTTACATCAGTGTGTCACAGTTGCCTTTACTTAACATTATTGGTAATTACCAGAATATTTTTGTTTCTGTAATGGTTGCACTACGTGCATATGCTCCTTAATTGGAATAATGCTAAAATGTAACTATTGTTGTTATCCATAATTTTTTAAAATGTACTGCTCGCCAAAAAAAGAAGAAAAATTGAAAAGCACATTATTATTTTCTTAATAACGACGCCAAATTGCATTTATTTAGTTGCATTCTTGAATAGAAAAATTAATTTTAGTGGTTGAATATGATATTTGATTAATTTCTTAATTAATACATTTTTTAAATTAATATTCTGACATTGGTTCTTGAAAAGGACTATATAAATATGTCTGTATAGGTTCTCAGTCATCCAGATCATGGTAGTTTAAGGAACTTGGACTATGTAAATAATATTTTTTCTTTATTTACTTACTTTTGACTTCACAAAGTCAAGTCTAGTGTGCTGGAATTCAGTTTGAAATGCGGCATTCCTGTTCAAAACGGTGAAAAAGGGAAGAGTCTGTGTTAAAGCACTTTGCGATGTTCGGGGGTACTCACAGTTTGATCAAGTACGCTTTGGAGTGGATTGCCAAGACTGATATTTGCGGTAAGGAAGAGGCAGAAAGCTGACTGAAGCAGATATCTGGCACCTCAAGATTTTAAGTACTAGAGCCAGAGCTCCATCTCAGATAAATACGTCTAGATCAGGTAAACGGACTGCTTCTTTTATACCACTTTTCTACTTGACCCTACTTAGCTTGTGAGATCAGACAAGTTCGTGGTCAGGGTGCTATGGCCATAATCAGGGTCTAAGAAGATCTCAAGAATGAATAAGCACATGACTGAATGAACAAGGCTTTAATGTAAAAATGGCTTATAAGAAGTCATTATTAAGCCCTGTTTGTACCTAGAAATGCCTGAGATTTGCTACGGAGCATAAAAACATAACTGTAGACTACTGGAAGAAGGTACTCTGAATAGATGAGTCCACATTTAAAGTGTGTTTCAGCATCATCCTGTTTATGTCTGCAGAAAAGCTGGCAAACATTTTGATGCTATAAGCAGTTCACCCAGAGTGAAATCTCATGATCATCCTCATGCCACAAATCAAGATCGTGCATGAAGCTTCAGAATGAGGTAAATTGGAAGAAAAACTGTCAGTCAAAACAGAATTCAATGATTTGTAAGTCATTGAAGGCCTATATTTAATTTAAAGTACTGAAAATACAAGAGATTAAATGATAAATAAATAAACAAACTATGCCAGCAATGTATTTGAAAAAATCTTGGAGACTGGCATGCTTTTGGCTACGCTCGTCTCACTAATAACAAATGTTCAATTCTTGTAGAAGTAAACAGGGGCTTAAATACTTACTTTGCTTTCCCTGAGTAAGCCTTAATATGGACTACAGCAATGAAAAAAAGTATATGGCCTCAGCCTATAGAAAGGCCTTGGTCAGAAGGTGAAGTTGAACTTCTTGCTGTGAGGCAAGGGTGCACACCACCACACCACCATGTTGCCAAGTTCTGTATTTATAACATATTATTTTAAATATTCCTTGCATAGAGTATCAATAAGAGTATTTATTCTGCACGATGTGAATCCTCATCATTGAAATATTGACGACTGGCCTGTAGGTGTAAATAGACAGTGGAGTCCTGGCCTGACAAGTTAGCTCTTTTGTGTTGTGCCATCAGCTTAATCAGAGGTTTTGTAGTTTCCCCGATGTATAAATCATGTCATTCCTCCTGGCACTTAACAGCATGGACTATATTACTCTGTTTGTCCCAGGGGACCAGATCCTTCGGGTGGACCATGTTTTGGGTTTGAAAGCTACAGAGACGTGATGTTTGGAGAAAATTTGCGAGTTAGCGTGGATCACCCCGTGCGTGGGGCTGCACGGTGCTAACACGTTTACGAGCTAACCGCACTAACGTGTTGATGCTGTGCAGCCCCATGCACGGGGCGATCCGCGCTAGCGTGTTTACGAGCTAACCGCACTAACGCGTTGACGCTGTGCAGCCCCATGCATGGGGTGATCTGCGCTAGCGTGTTAACGAGCTAACTGCACTAAGGTATTGATGCTGAGCAGCCACATGCACTGGCAATCTGCATTAATGCGGTTGTGACGTTAACGTCATTTTAACAAGATTAATGCTGGCAGCACAAATTTTTAGACATAAGTTGTAACGGCCGCCATTTTCTTTGTGAGTGTTTATTATGTTGCGTGCTGCGGGGAAAAGCCTGTTCTAACGTTTAGAACAGCCTGTTTTAAGGTTTATTTTGAGGACCTGATGGCTGTTTATTGCTTCTCATCCGTAAACTCCATACTCTATCGTGTGATTCTTGCATAGGTGGTAGAAGAGGTTTGCCGTGTTTGAGTCTGAGGTGGGGACCGGTTTGCGACATAATTTTCATAGCACAGTTTTGTGGTCCGTGTCAGACTTTTCATAACCAAACCATGTCCATGCTACAGAGGTAGCCCGTCGTTTAGGAATAAGGTCTTCGATTTGTTTTGATTGGTCCTTCTGTTTTTAGCTATCTGGTTCTGCCTCATCTTCACTGGATTTGCTGGTATTATCTGTGCCCCAGTAAAAAAATATTGGCGTTAACAGCGTATTTTGCGACAAAACAAAACAAAAGATGGCGTATAATTTGAAATGATAAACGTTTTCATTTCGTCATCCTATATATTTTGTCATATCGCACAGCCCTAATAATTGGTCATCTGGTAACTTCCCTACCACCCAGAGCCTGTCTCAACTCCTCTTTGAATTCTGCATAACATTTTTCCTTTTTCAACTTCTACCATTAAATCTTTGCTTATGGCTTCACTTCCTTTCCCTTCTTAGTCACTACCCAATCCGTACCGGAAACCCGATCGGTACCCCGCATGCGCGAAAGGTGTCTACTTCCGGTCGTAGCGTTTTACGATAGTTATGGGTCAGAGTATCTGTTAAAATGTTTAGAATAATAAGTATATCTTAAAATGTTTGCAATAATGAAGCATTTCAGTACAATGTAGACAAAAACAAAAAATAAAAAGATAGTTACGGATCGGGTCTACCCGATCCGTACCGCGCATGTGCAGCGGTTTTCTTCTTCTTCTGTTCGTTTAATGGCAGTTTACTCCCCAGTGTACGAGGATACTGCCACCTGCTGACCGAGCGAATGAATTCTATTGTAAACTGAATTAGCGTCATTACAAACGTGTGTTAAATTTGATTTAGTGATAGTCGAGTGTGTTTATGCTTGTCTGTGTGGAGAGGATTGACTGGAATAGTGATGATGATGTCCGCTATCACTGTCAATTGTCAGTAAACACTTAATCTGGCTGCTGAATCTTCACGTGACACATTGCTAAGTCAATATTATTAAGCCTGTAATTAGGCGCCATTCTTCTTATTTTACGGCGCTGTTGTTCAATCGGGGAACGCTCTCTGTTGAGGAGAAAAGCATGAATTTGTTTGTGTACGGATTATCCATAGTTTAAATGTCCCGGTAGTCGAAAAGGAGGCAGAGCTGTTGAGAAATGCTAGGAGCTAACTGGGCCCTAACCGTATCATTCAAATATATTGAATGTCGCAATGTTGGCAAAGAGAGGAAGTGACGTAAGATTTGCGCATGCGGGGTACCGATCGGGTTTCCGGTACGGATCGGGTAGTGACAGTGTACAAAGTCATCCACACTACCTTCCGATGCTGAGTAGCTACATTCTCCCCTGCCACCACCTGCAGTGTCTTTCAGACTGTATGATCTGCAAAGGTGTAGTTCACCTGTGTACACTGTCCTCCACTCTAATGAAGCTCTTCGGCTAGTCCCTTGTTACGAGGAGTATCCAGATTGGGTAGGGCTGAGTTTTAGATATAGCAGTTTTATGTCAGATGTCTTTGCCGACACAGACCTATAAGAGTTTTGTGTCTTTGGTTAGAAACAAATTAGCAATCTTTTGCTTACCAACTGAATGTGTAAACCACTGTACTATGCAAGCACCTACCTCACCTTGTGTTCCTCCTTCTTCTTAAGGCTAATTGGGATCTGATGAATGTAAAAACAAAGAATTATCTTTTGACCTGATTTTGCTCTACAAGGGCCTGATATCCACATATGAGGACATTTGTTTTAAATTTCGACAGAGCAGTGGCAGTATAATGTTCTCGTAAGTGGATATCAGGCACTTGTGGAGCAAAATTTTGTATTGTGGTCTAGACAACCCATAATGGGATGTCCACATATCTGGATACCAGGTCCTAGGAGGTTAAAGTACATTTTCACCATAGTGAATTCCATCCATGCTATTCGTTAGTCTTAACCCCTATAGACCATTCACTCTGACTGGCTGCTGTTTCATTTTTAATTCCTAATGGCTCTCTGTTCCTCTGTCCTGTCCATGAGTGGAGCACAAGAACCAGATCTATTCCCTGGATGAAAAAAGTCCAAACATGCTCCAGACTTGCTGTGGAAACATTGTTAATGCTAATATTGTTGAGCTAAAATGAATACCACATTTCTGAGGAAGCCAGTTACCTAGCTCTCAGCAGGTAAGAAATGTGTGTAAGAGTTAAAGAAAAGTGGCGGATTAGCACACCGCCAGAGCCCATGTCTTGGTTTGATACAACAGTTTGTTTTGGTCTGTCTCTGTTAGTGCTGCTGCTGCCTGAAAACCACACCGTCAGCACTCTCCTTTTTCTACACACTAAGCACAGTGACACAGCAGCATGGTCAAAACACGCTGTCTCCGTTGAAACACTTGGATGTTTCCCTGTCAACACTATTATTGTTCACTAAAACTAAAAGAAAAAGAAAATCTAAACAAAAACTAGACTTTAAAAAGAAATGAAAACTGAAATGATTTTGTGGACTTGGAAACAAGCTAAAGTAAAACACAAATATATAGGAAATATCCCCAGTCTTAGTGTGTATCACCACTACTTTGATGAGCATCTATGCTCTCTATACAATAACACTTAATTAAAAGTAACACTCTAACTGAATGTGTTCTTTTTATTTAAGGAATCCCTTTGGGACATAGGGAGTTGTACTTTCCTCTGCAGTAATTGCAGACACGTTGTTAGTCTGCAGATATCACAAATACTGGGATAAAACAGAATCACTGATTGATTTTATCCTGTTAGCCTATGGGGTGAGGCTTGCCTGTGGTGCCGTGCATCCACAATCGTGCCCCGCTGACTTAAGTAATTACACTGGGTCCTGTGGTTGGGGTTGTTGTTGGTATGTTGAGCTGGCAGTGGGAGAGATCCAGCTCTGTGTGTAATGTAACAGCAAACGTGTGTGTAAATAATGGATGCAAAGCATGTTCATGCCATCGGGTCTGCTGTGGTCATTCACATGAGACTTTTCCATTTTATCTTGTGCAGCAACTGGCAGGTCAAGCCAACCGAAGTATATATCATTGTGATCATTAGCTCTAATGAGTCATTTAGTTATTTTGTTTTTGACAGCAGACACTTCCTGTATGAAAACCCCCAAAATGCAAGAGTAGGAATTCATTGCAACAAATGTAAGCATGCTCCTTGTTTTTTGGGTCTTATACTGTCTTGTAGTATTTGAGATAACCAACTCACCAACTCACCAAGCCACTGGTGCCACATAGATTGCAATGAATTGCACTCCATTCTGTGTGACAGGGGTGTTTCAAACACAAGTGATTTCATGGTTTGGCTACTAAGCTGTTGTTCAGTAGAAGATGTGGTCAGAGTGAATCAGTCACATTAATCACTTTCATTTACATGCACAAGCACTGTTACACTGTTACAAGCACATGCTCTGGCTCATATTTTTGTTAAACTCGAGTGGATTCAAGTGGAGCTCCAGTTTTTCACCTAGTGCCAGGTTAAATTATGGTATTGGGGCCCCATTTTAAAAAAATAAAATAAAAAGAAAGAAAAGTTTATTATAAATATATGCACACTTAAAAAGAACACATTTGTGCCACTCAATGAAAACTGCTTTTCAGTTTTTGTTTGACCAAATGTGCAGAGTGCCTCTGTGTTTTATCTATAATTTCCTCTCCTGACCTAAGCCCCGAGATTTCTGCCAGCCCAACACAGCAGACAGTGGATTAGCCTGATTGTACACTACGGTATTCAGTCATAAGTTATGGTGTGTGTGTGTTCACCTAACTAATGGCTTGCATATAGCAATCTAGTAATTTACAGATATTGTATTTACTTTTAACTATGCAAAAGACTACTGAAATATCATGTGAAATATGTTGGTTGAGTTTGAAGCTTTAAGTCATATAAAATCTATTCCACCTCTCTTTTTTCTGTAAGAGTCAGTCATCCTTGAAATGCATCTAGGAAACCTTAGGGGAGGTGTTATGTCATTTAGGTTTTAGGGTTGCACATTATAGAAACTATTTTTAAATTTATTCTTGTACCTGTGCTCTACTGTGATTTTTATCCCTGATATCCCTGTTTTTTTGTTTGGTTTTTTTGTATTTTTTTGTTGTCAGCCCAAGTCAGAGTTACCCTGATGATATTGTCAGGAACTTTTTTCAGACTTAACAAAACTACAGATTACTGAGCCACACAACTCCCTGGTAAATTCGTAAATTCATGAATTGTAGTCATGCTCAACTCTTAAGTAATGTTGAGTGATATCAGGAATTAGGGTGATATGACCCAAAATTCATATCTTGATATTCTTTAGCTGGATGGCAATATAAGATATATATCTCGATATGTTTTTTAAAGCCATAAAGTAAGAACAAAACGAGAGTTCTTAGTCAAAGCTGTGTATCAAAATCTCACATAGGCACTTTTATTAACATACAGCATAGCATTTATTAAATAATAATGCTCCATAAATAAAATAAAACAATGTTGTTTTTGTGTTTTCTTTTTACCGAGCAGCTCCTCTTTGATAGCTGCCGTGTCCATCTTGTCGTTGCCTGCAGGTGAAGCGATGGGGGAGGGGGGGCTGTGTTCAGCGAAGGAGAGGCGAGGCAGAGTAACGTTGTGTAGGGACAAAAGTGGACGAAAGAGAGGCAAACTTGCGGCTCCACAAGTATAATTATAAAGTAACATAGACTATATCGATATAAACGATATTGTCACATCTCATATCTCGTATAAAAATATATCGATATATTTAAAAAGTTGATATATCGCCCAGTCCTATCAGGAGTCATTAACGGATCAAAAGTAATGTACCCAGTTTTTCTCAAATAAAGTCAGTTAATCTGGGTTTATTTGACACACACGTAAAACCAAAATGGATTCCAGTAGGAAAACAATCATCACGTCTTCACAAACAATCTTGTGAAGACGTGATGTTTTTCTGTCCTTGTAAATTGTGTGGCTTTGAAATGATTGCAACCTTCTATTGTTTTGTTGTTTTTCACTTACCTTTGTGTTAGATTGGAAAAGCTGTGACACTATCATTGAAATGGGTAGAAAAGTTGACGAGCATTTCTAACACAGCCGGCTGATTTCAGGATGATCTTTTTGCTGGTACTAAATTGAATTGTGCTCCTACTGATCTTTGTGAAGTGTCAGCACGAGGCTTGGTACTAGGGCTGCCACGATTAGTCGACTAGTCACGATTATGTTGACTATCAAAATTGTCGACGACTGATTTAATAGTCGACGCGTCGTTTGAAGCTTTGTAAGATCACAAAAGCCGCAGAAGTAGTAGGATTTAAGAGTGTAATAACGGACTGAAACAGAAGATGGCAGCACTGCATGTACAAGGATGCCAGCTGCCGTTAAACCCCGAAGAAGAAGAAGAAGCTGTGTCCCAGAATTCATAGCGCAGCCCAGCTCAGTTTCCAACAATGGCGGCAGCTACTTAGTTTTAATATTACTGTTATTATTCTTTCTGGGTCACAAAATAAACGTTTAACCTATTTTCAGGCGAGAATGTAGCTGTGTAAACCTCAAATATCTGCTCAGTTTATCAAGACACCACATATTTTCAAAAGCGCTCCGACGTTTTCGGAGACGTCTGTTACCCACTAGCTCGATAGCTAGCCGGGGGCTAGGCTAACTAGAGCCGTGAGAACACCGGGCTCCGGGCAAATCGTTTTCAAACCCACCGCCGTCTTTCACTACTCAGGTTAAACATGATATATAAGTCACTTAGATAACTTAAAAATGTTATTGTTTGGCTTTTTTTAGTATTTTATTTGTTCCTGAGTAAATCGGTTTGGCTGAGATTTAAGTTATAGTTTTTACACAGCTGAATAAACATCAAGCAGACAGCTGATTATCAGAAGTGTGAGATGCTTGAGAATATACTCTGGTGTCCTGTTATATTTTAGATAGCAAGGAGTTTATTAAACTCCACCGAAAAAATCTGCAAATTTCATTAAAATTTAATAAACTATCATCTTGTCTTTATTTTTAGTTAGCACATACCTTAAACACTTAAAGCTGTAAGCTAATGATAGTTATATAAGAGCAGATGCTGCTGGTGCAATAAGCTGTACGTTTTACGTCCAATGGATGATGATCTGATTAGTCGACTAATCGCAAAAATAATCGGTGACTAGTCGACTATCAAAATAATCGTTTGTGGCAGCCCTACTTGGTACATAGATGTCACCAAATACACCCACCAAAGAGGGAAAAAATAATCATGAAGGCCTGAAGTTGACATAAACAAAGAACCCTTTCGCTCTTTGAACACATTTCCAAGTTAACTTTCAACAACCTAAATCCATTATGGATTGTGATGTGTTCAGAAGCTGCAGCCTGATTTCTTCTGACATCATTGTCATGTCATCAATACGTTCCATTGAACCACACATGCTTTTAGCTTTCATGATGCTGAGGGTTTTAGTCAATGAGGCTGTTTGTTTGGTTTTCGCAGCAGTCACTGGCCTGTGCTTTGCTGCCCCAACATCTCTTGCACTTTGTTCAGATATGAATTACAGGAGCTGATTATTATTTTTTTTGAGGGCATCATCTGCTGTTTTGTTATGCCCATGCATGCCTCAGAAATTACAGTAGCCAAACAGAATTCGCATGCTTAGGAGTGAAGAAATATGTTCATTTGAGATGGGGTGTTTCTTCTTTCTTTTGAAATGTAGAACTGAGTATGTCGGTTTGTGTATGCATTATTATCATCTTCGCGTTTTTAATTTTGTCACTACCAACAAATACTCAACTTTGCCACCTGCAGCCCTGCCTCTGCTCTTTTTGTTAGTGCTATTGTCTCTAAATTATACATAGCAGGTCTCACTACCATCTTGTAAACCTTATCTTTCATTCATGTTGCTATCCTGTTACGAATCACCTGACACCTGTCTCCACCCACTCCATCTTGCCTGAATTCTCTCCGCCTCTCTTGTGCATTTGTATGTCTGCCTTCGTGAGCACAAAGTGTAATATTTTCAAAATAAGGAAATATGGGGACCTTTGACTTGTTCACTTTAGATTCTGGTTTAGGTTAGGTTAAAGTTATTAGCACACGTGATATGAGACTAGGGATGGGTATTGATAAGATTTTCACGATTCCGATTCCATTTTCGATTCTGTTTAACGATTCGATTCTTTATCGATTCTCTTATCGATTTTTTTTTTTTTTTTTAAAAAGGAGAACACTAAGGTCAATTAGCTTAGATCTTTGTTTTATATCTTCTCTTTGAACAAGATAGAAATTTAGGAGTAACATGGCCTTACAAACCCAACAGTGAGATCTTAACAGATCCAACCTACAGCTCTTCAATGGGGTGTCACAGGGTCCCCAGGAAAAAAAATTGTGAATGTAAAATAATAAAATAAATATTCTTCTGTAGCAATTACACAAGAATATCCATTAATGTCCCCGCCTACAATTAAACACATTCACTTACCGAAAATCGGGGGCATCTGCTGTGGCAAATGGGTGCAAGCCTTTTACCACAAACTTAGTCACTGCTCGGTGACATTCGTCTATCCTGGCCTGAAATTAGACGCTACCGGTAGACTGCAGCGAGAACTGCCAGCATCTGAGCCAGACTCTGTCTGTCTCATCATGGTCACCTAAATGCACAGTAATGGCAGGTTTTGTAATAAGGCAGATCGCGCTAACATAATATGCACTGTTAGTTGATTATTTACCTGCCGTATTAACGGGAGAGGACGTGCAAACGTTACCACCGCTGCTGGGTTGAGATTCACGAGTCCGGAGCGGAATTAAAAACACGACATTCATTTAAGGTTATCGCGCGTTTTGTGAGCAAATGCTTTTGCATATTCGTAGTGTTTCCTTCCTTAAATGAAATCTCTACTTTGCAAGTATTGCAAGTTGCCCTGTTGTCATCCGTTCTCGTAAAGTATAACCAAACTTTTTAGCGTTTGAGCCGCCATGTTTCCTGCCAGGTAAATGACGCTCCGCAACGTGGTGATGTCATTCGGGGCGACTGGAATCGATAAGGGAATCGTTTGCAAAAATGGCAAACGATTCCAAGGAATTGAAACAGTGGGAACCGGTTCTCAACAAGAACCGGTTTTCGATACCCATCCCTATATGAGACAGTCATGAGATCGAATAATATAATTAAGAAATTTGCGTACAAGCACAATCATTAGGCACCTTGAGTCAACTGTTGTTGTGATCTGGCACTATATAAATAACACTGAATTGAATCATGTATAGCTTTTTATATTATATCCAATAATAGGATAAATTTATATCTTCATGTAATTTAATTATAAAGCTGTCAGTTTCACTGTAATTTGTGATTTACACCAGTATGCTGTGTTTTCCTCAAGTTATCTTCAAATAGAGTAGGCTGCTGGTGATAAATTGCTATGTTTTTATTGTCAAGATTATTAGATACTTTGTCATTAGATTCTTTCTCAGGATCAAGGGTCGAGGATTAGCTTCTTACTTTTACCATATGAGGAAAGAAAATCAACAGTTTGTAGCTGGGGTGCTGTTTCTTGGATGGGAAACACCCAGCTGCTTCTACTGATGGGTGCCAATGATATTCTGGGCAGTTTTAATCATCTTCTGCAGAGCTTTCCAGGCTTAGGCCTTGATCATCCCATTGTGATGTTTCCAGTTAAGAAGATTTCTGTTGCTCTTCTTTAGAAGTCAACAAGTACTTGAAGTTGAGTTGTGTTTGAGCTTTCTTCATTAGGGTTGAGATGAGTGATAACCACAGCTTCAGTGATGTAAAGCATTTCGCCTAATTCAACAATCGAGTCCTTAGTTCTCTTGATCGTAAGCAGTGGGTTGTTTAGTGAACTTTTACATGGTAAAAGCCTGGGCTATGCTCTCACGCTTTGCTTTCACCTTATCTTTGTCTTTCCATATGTTAGTAAATTAAGTATGTATCATTCTAAATATTATATAAATAAAATGACAGTTAAATATTTTTAGAAAAAAACAACTTAACCGAGTTGGGTCAAATTTCCGACTGTTGATTTCATCTCATCTGATTTGATTTCACACAAGCCTTTGTACACAGGACTTTGCTATTCATGATACACAGAGTCACCGTAGAGATGTTACGTCAGCGCATTTCTCCCTTCTTTCACCGCCCTCTTCTTTAGGCTGCATTCTTTCCAAAGGCACTTTAGCTTGCCATTCCCACAACCCTCATTCTCTTTCATCTAGGCTAAAGCTATCATAAAATGTTTGTATCTTATCTACATCAATCTCCCATTCCCCTCCCAGATTAATGTGGAAGCCACTGCAGAAATATATATTCTGTAGTTTTGGGATTGCTGAAGTGTGTGTGATTTTTTTTTTTTGGTTCCATGGCTCCATCTTGTGGAGAAAGATCAGAAGTGTGGGGAAATGCAGAGCACTAGGGGGTCAATATCTGCTGCCTACTGACTGCTCCCAATAGGGCTTAAATATCTTGGACTCTCCGCCAATTGCGCTTAGAACTGAAGAAGTGTCTCGGATGAGAGGTGTAACATATTCAAGAAACTTAAAGAAGTCCAGTCGCTTTTCTTTCCAAGCTCCTTAGATTAACATGATCTGGATGACGGGGAACCTTCACAGGCTTATAAACCTGGCAGCTGCAGTAAAAAGTACTGTGATTGCTCAATGAGTAGGAAACCAAAATTTAAGTACCTGTTGATGCCTTTTGCGTTTTCATTTTTGAGTTGTTTCCATAATTCTCCTGATTTGATCTTTTGCACATCGAGGGGCTGCTGTTCTAAGCTTTGGATAGCTTTAGCTTTGGACAGTTTGCCTTTCTTTAATCTTTATAATGTCCATGTTCAGCTGGGTGAAGGGGTTTAAACTGTTTGATTAGGTTTGTTGTTACCGATGTTTTCATGGCTGACCCCTGAACCCCTGGTGAACTTTGCATCTTCACTCAGAGTGAGGAGCTTCAATGCAATATTTTTGTGTGGCTGTGAGTGTGTGCATTACTTTTTGCCTGCATCGTGTGTTGCACATTAAACAGACCAACCTGAGCCTGACCAGTTGGCCACCAATAAGGGCTGAGGACATTGGCAATGGGGATTTTCTGGTCCCTGGCTAGCCAATCAGCCCATCTCTAAAACATATGACTGTGGTAATTAAAACATGCCTCAGACAGGGTTTACTTACTAAAACAATCACTTAACAAATATATATACATATATAAAACGTGGGTCCTTTTTAGGAAAAGCCACAGATTAGTATAAAAAACTCCTGTTAACAACAACTGTAAATAACATTACTCATAAGAGAACAGACTTTACTTAACTGGGACTCATTCAACTGAAAAAGTACCACAGTTTAGACAGAACAGAGATAAGACCTGGGTTTTCTTTCTTTCCTTTGCTAGCAGCATGAGAGAAGCATTCATTTCCTGTAACATGTTCCACTCTGCTTCTGCTTTTATTGTGATGCCTTCCTTTAGCTGCTTTACACGTCTTCCTCTTTGCTGTATACACTGGTTTCACAAAGGAAGACAGTGCAACTAGGAACCCCAGCACTCTACACAGAACATGTAACATGTCTTGTGCAAAATTCAAAAGCAGAGAGAGTTGATAAAATAGGTTTAGTAGGATTAGAAAGCTGTAGTGCTAAATGAGGAATTGGAACAAGATGACTCGACTAAATGTGAAGGTACGTTACCATTATATGGGACATGGCATTGTAACTCAACTCGGAAGTTGTAAGAAATAATGGCTAAGATCTCTCCTGACTATTGCTCTACGAGATCGATGTATCTTTTGTCATTATAGCAAGCTCGTACTGTAGTGCTGTGCAAATTCTGTGTCTCTGTGTGGACATATGCAGTTATGTTTAAAAGTTGAATTACTTGAAAAAACAAAACCTGGGTGCACAAGTTGATGTCATTTAGGATTTTCTGTAATCTGCACAGGCTCAAAAGTATACATACAGACTTAAATACATTTCTCAAAAACTTGCAACAGTTTTTAATCAGAGTATACCATCAAGTCAGTTAGGTTGCAGAGGGGGTTATTAATCAGTTCCAGCTGCTTTGGTGTCGAAACAGGTGCACTAGAGCGGCAACAGTGAGACGACCCCCAAACAGGAATGGTTTTACAGGTAGAAGCCACTGACAATTTTCCCATACTCATCTTTTCTGACCTCTGTTTCACTAGTTTTGCATTTGGTTAAGGTCAGTGTCACTAGTGGTAGCATAAGAATGGCTCATCAATATGTGCTGTGTCTAGAAGGTTTGCTGTGTTTCCCAATCCCCCCCGAGACAGAATCACTTGTCTGATCAGGACCATACCATTACATTGTCAGGCATTCATATTTTTTTTTTGTTCTCAAAGATATTTTTATCAGATTAAAATGACAAACAAAAAGAGATACACAAAAAGTTCTTATACAATATGTGAGTAGGTAGGCTTCACGATGATTGCTTAAGCTGACATAATAAAATACAGCTTAATAACACAATCACATATCTTTTAATTGTTGTTTACCCCCTACCCATCCCACACAATAGCTCTGTGCCTCGATCCAGGTAAAACAAAAAAACAAACAAACAAACAACAGCAACAAAAAAAATGAGGAAAAACAGAGGATTTGCTGAGCAGCCGAAGGAATTGCCTCCACACCTTGTAAAACTTTCTGGTGATGTTACTAATCTAATAACAGATCTTTTCAAGGCTTAAATAACACATAAGGCGCCTCAGCCATTGAGCACGGGTGGGCAAAGCAGCACCCGTCCATCTTAGTAGGACTGCACATCTCGCTACAAGGGAAGCAAAAGACACTGACAAGGTCAGCCGTGCATCAGCCTCCCCATTAGTGCCAAAAATAGCAACTAATGGATTAGGATCCATATGATATTCAAGAATTAGAGACAAAGGTTGAAATATGTCCATCCAGAATGTTTTGAGTTTAGGACATGTCCAGAACATATGGATAAGAGAAGCATCCTCACTCTCACATTTATCACAAGAGGGGTCCACATTCAGATAAATACAAGCTAATTTGACTTTTTACCAGAACAGTTGAGTCTAACGGGCAGTTATCTTTGCTTTGGAAATAGACCCAATATATAATGCAGCGTGTATTTGCTCCCCAATAGTAATACTGGAAATTAGGCATTGCCAGGCCTCCATTACTCCTGGGCTTTTGAAGATGGGCTTTAGTCAATCAAGGGCATTTGGCTCTCCATATATAAAATGATATAGTTGAATCTAAAGAATCAAAAAAAGATTTGGGGATAAAAATCGGTATTTATTGGAAGAGAGAGAAAAATTAAGGGAGTACATTTTGATTGAGTTAATTCTTCCCACCAGAGAAATAGAGAGAGGGGACCATTGTGCCAGGTGCTGTTCTATATTATTTAATAAATAAAGGAAGTTCACTTTGAAGAGACAGTTATGCTTTCTTGTAACTCCCTGTACTCCCTGTACTTTTATACCTAGATATGTAAATTGATTTTGTGCTATTTTAAAGGGGAGAGTAGAATAGTCATACACTGGTGCTCCTCCATCCACAGGAAATAACTCACTTTTATGCAGGCTAGGTTTTTATCCTGAAAACTGATCAAACGGATTAAATACTGACATCTTTGCGGGTATAGATATTTGGGGGTTTGAAATAAAGATCAGTAAGTCGTCAGTGTACAGGGATACTTTATGCTCAATTCTAAATAAGTATTTCCACTCGACCTGATCCCCACATCTAGAGAAAATCCACAGAGAAGGCACTCGGGATGCACTCGGGAGGGGTGTATACTATATCTAATAGACTACGGATATTGAAACAGGAGTAACGATTCTTAATGAAACCAGTTTGATCTAAAAATATAATTGATGGCAAAATGTTTTTCAGCCTCGTGCCAAAACTTTAGCCAAAATTTTAACATCGATGTGTAATAGAGAGATTGGCCTGTAGGACAAACATTCTGCGTTACCTTTCTGGTGAGGATGGCAGACGTTTACCACGCTTTCATGAATTGGAGAGGCATAATTGAAGAAGAAGAGAAAAGAAGAGGAGTCTGTAATGCGTAAGCGTAAACAAAAGTCCTTACATATCCCAAAAGTAGGAGAAAATCAGACAAAACAGTCTACTCACAGGGCTGTCCCTCAAATAAGCATAATGAGTACATAAACAATCTTTCAGTGTGACTCCGCTGTAACGGGCAGGTTGTCCAGTTATCTTCTCGCCTCATCAGCCGAATGAAACCACTGTCTTACACTGCTGGGAGATGTGATGCAAAGTCTTAGGATACAACAGAGCGGGTTTGAGACCGTGTTTATACTGCTCGGCCATCACTTCTGGGTACTCCGTGCGTCTGTTTAGAACTTCCAGGCAGTAGTCCTCCACCATGCGAATCTGCAGTTCATGGTATTCTAGTTTCCCTCTTCTCTGGGCTTCTCAGTTAAGAAGGTTCTTTATCTGGTACCAATGAAGGTGTATGGTTTCGGGGTGCAGTCTCTGTCCTGGGGCCGGCTGGGAGAGACGAGAGAAGTTGCATGTGGCAGCATTGATGAAAAATAATTAGAGCTTTTATTGTTGTAATTACTCCATGTGCTGAAGTGAATGTAACACCTGCAGCATCAGCCTCATATATAAAGCCACAATAAGCAACAAATAAAATCTCGGCTATGTTCCTGGGATAACCTTCATAATAGGCAGTTAGACACGCAGGCAGGCAGGCAGGCAGGCAGCTGAGATGACACCAACTAGAGCAGCATGTGTGGTTGAGCAGTGGGGCAACTGTGGCATTGGTTGGGGGAGTGAATGGCAGAGCTGTCTAGAAGACTGGAAGGCTGGCGCTCCTATTTTTACCTTTTAGCAGCCTCCTATCACAACAGCTGTCCCCGTCAACTCTTGTCTGCACACCAACAGGAATAGCCAGCCTATCATAGTGCTCCCTCTTGTCAGCCCTGCCGTTTCACTCTCTACTTTGTATGTCTCTGGCTGGTCTTTCAGATCTATTCCTCTTTACCCAGTTACTGATTTGGTCTGTTGTTTGAGGACTACTATAATACAGAAGTTGCGGGACTGCTTCATTTACAGGTAGAATTATTTATATTAACTATTTTTTTTTTTTACAACAAGTTTCTTCTGCTGAATATATATGACAAGAATGGGGCCTTGGGGCTCTACAGCCATTGCCACTATTTATGGCTAGAGATGGACAAGGGGGGGCTTTGCCAACTGAAAGTAGCATTACACAATACAACTTCCTTGGTTCTTGTTGTAGTCCACATTTTTCTGCTCAGATGTTGGTCAGTAAGTGGTCCCAGTTAACTTACTTTACATTTATGTTTTCTTGGAAAGAATGGAAACTTATCAGCTTGTGGCAGATATGGTTTGTACATTATGAAAATAATGTTACGATAGATTTTTACATTCACATTGATTCACATTGTCTATAAATTATACAGGATGAATGAAGCTGTGATGTTTTCACCTCCAAACTTCACTGTTGGTATAGTGTTTTTGGTGTCATCCGCAATGTCTTTTGACCTCCAATCATGGTTGCATTATGGCATCCAAATATTCAGTTTTGGTCTCATCTGACCAAACCATATTCTCCCAGTATTTCATAGGCTTGATGAAATGTTGTTTAGCAGATTTTAAACGTGTTTCAACATGCTTTTTCTTGAGCAATGGAATCTGACCACAAGTGATTTTTGGCCCTTTGACAACCCTTCCAATAATTCCTTTCACTCCTCTGTCTGAAATCTTGTGGGGAGCACCTGGCCATGGCCAGTTTATGGTGGTTTATGGTTTATGGAAACTTTTTTTTTATGCATTTTCCACCAAGCTAGCGGATCATCTTCTCCGTCTATGACCCCCTTGCTGAGATAACAGTCCATTTCTATCTGCACCTTCTCCTCCAGTGTGCAATTTAACAATTAGTTCGCCTATGTTTGGACTTCTTCTGTGTTCTAAACGTGGAAATCAGTCCGTGGATGATTACATTGCTCTGCCCATCAAAAAGTCTGTGCATGCGTGAATATATTGCCTATCGTTAGTTATTGGACTGCTGATTATGCGTTGGAAAATATTTACATATTGCCCAACCTTAGCCCCAACAGTGCTCACTGGAATCGTCCAGTACCAATAGTATGCTTGGAAACAATAAGGTTGTGAAGGTCTTGCGAGAGCTCATTGGTTTTACAATCATGAAAAGTTTCTTGTGCGGCACCTTGGTTTTCATAGGCCATCAGTTGAGACTGAACCAGCTGATATTAATTTGCACAAAATGGCAGGATTGCTTTCTAATTACCGATGAATTTTAATGCCTTTTTGCACCTCTCTTTCTTGATGTGTTCAATACTATGTAATAATAGATTGGATGGGTCGTTACCAACATCTGGTGATAATTTCATATCAATAGCACCTTGATTAGTGACATAGTCAGTACTTATTTTTATCTGCTGTGTATGTTACAATCATTATAGTAGTATAGTACTATGATACGTGCCATTGTGATACACCATTCTAAGTTGATATTTTATATTATGACACAGTGCTCAATTTAACTGTCAAATGTATATGATTGTGGGATTTGCATAAAATATTTGTATACACCACATAGATGTTGGCACTCACAATGTCCTTGGCAGTGCTTATGGAAACTTTTATCAAGATTAGCCCACTTGTGTAGGATGAGTTACTTTTGATTTTGTATAGTTGTTTTTACAAAAAATGTTTACATTTCTTAGAATAAGCTCTAATTTTGTGCTCATTCTTTGTTTTTCTCAGTGCTTTGTCATTAAAAACAAAACGTTACTTGCGCTGAAAATTCAGTGCGTCCTGGTGCGTGAAGAAGTTTCTCTTAACTCTGTGTAATCTTCCTTTCCTAGCTTTCCTCCACCTCCTTCACCTGCTTTCATCTCATCCATCACAGTCCATGACAGCAGATCAGCCAACATGGCATTTTCATCTCGTTTTTCGTTCTGGGAAAAAAAGGGAAGTCTTGTTTAGATGTTTAGTAGAGCACATTAGTGTGATGGGACTACTATGGTGTACTAACATCTCTATGTTTGGATTTGTGTGGCATTTGGTGTGGCACCCCACTTCAGATTTTAATGGCTTTCACTTATTTTATGTTATACTTAACTAACGCAATTTAAATGCAGTAAGTGCATTGGTTTCAGCTCTTGAAATAGTAAGACAATTTTTACAGCACATTATTGCACATTATATTGCACTGAAAGAAAAATATTTTCATGCAAAAGATGGCTCTCAGAATATGTGCATGTTTTGAAATTTGCATGGTGTGCAATGGATCTAAGCTATAAGATTTTGATCTGGTTTCCTGTTCAACACATTTAGATTAAAGAAGAGAACAAGCCAGCAAACAAAAGTGTAAGTAAACAATGGCATTAATTAGAGTTTCTGGCTCTCATTTTAGAATCGTCTTGGTTCTTGACATTTAAAATCCAGTGTTTTAGCATGGTCTTTGTATTTATATTTCAGGTTGAAGTGTTAGGATGACACATTTTATGGCAAATACCCTGTATATATTGCCATCATCTATTTCTTTGTCGTTTTTTAGGTTAAATCTGTGAATATATTTAAAAACAAAATGTTTTGTTTACAGCACTATTCCTGAAATATTTGTGGCAATATATTTTAAAGTAAATGTAAAGCTTTCTGAATTATTTAAACGACAATTAAAGATAGTAAAAAATGTAATTAGTGAATAAAAAAGTGAGAAAAGAAATAAACACATTTAAAAAAATTAAAATTAAAAAATTCTAAGTTTGTTGTTGCATTAGTTAGTTGTAATAACAATATGCAAAGGTTCTTTTCAAAAGTATAGAATGTTCAAAACAGTGTAAAACACAGAAATGCTACAGATTGTTAATAAAAAATATATAAAACATTTCCATCAATAACTATTTTGACTTTAATCTGTCACTGACTGTGACAGACATGGCATGTCTGGAACACATCACTCAAGAGGTGCCTAGGAACCATCCTAGTGAGATGCCCAAATTCTTCAGCTGGCTCCTTTTGATGTAAAATGGCTCTACTCTGAGTGTATACATATTCTCATTCTTTCAGTTACCTAAAGCTTGTGGCCATAGGTGAGTGTAGGGATGTAGAGCTAATGTAGATCTACTGGTCAATCAAACAGCTTTGGTTTCCTGTCAACAGTACAGACCAGTTCACTGTCTGTATCACTGTGATTGTGGCCCAGATCCGTTTCCCCTTCACCCCGCTTGTGAACATGTCCCTAAGAGACTTAAACAACTATACTTGGGTCAACAACTGTCTGAGGCCCTTTTGAAAACCATGGTCTCAGACTTAAAAGTGTTTCATCAGGCCACCCCTGATGAAGTTGACAGAAAATCATATCATCTGCAGAAAGATGGAAGAACCTGAGACCACTAAATTGGAGGCATACCACCACTTGGCTATGCCTACAAATTCTGTCCATAAACATCTCCAGAAAACATCTGTCTTGAATATCCTCAAGAGGATAAGAGCTCGCCCAGAATTCCGTACAAAATGCATTGTTCCTCATGAAACTTCTCCCACACCTGAATTTTACATCAGCCACTGCAAGAGCCACACTCCACATGGACTGCTGGTACCTGTCAGCTGCTTCCCGAGTACTACAGGAAAACCAAATTCAACAAGACTCCTGCTTCAGCTTGACGCCACCTTGGTGTCCAGCATGTAGTTCAGGGATTACTACTTTGACAGGCACCAACCACCTTGTAGCTGCAGGTCTATGCATCTGCCTCAGTAATGGGTACTCGCTATGCCAGGTCTGTCCAGTGTCCAAGACATGCACCTGCGTGCTACACTTTCTAATACCCCACCCTGTGACTCCAAGAAGGCTGGGTATTTGGAAAACTTGTTTGGCACATAAAGGGCAGTGATAGTCAGGACACTTTCCCCATCATCCACCAGGATGAGAAAGTCTTGACCAGGAACAAACCCTAACTTACATGCACCAAATTGTGAGATACAAGTATCCTGACCCTTGCTCTCAGCCTCACCACGGCAAATGGTAAATGGACTGGTTCTCATATAGTGCTTTTTTTACTCTACTTCAGTAGAAGTAGAGTAAAAAACTCAAAGCACTTCATAGACACACTTTTTTTCTACATCTAAGTGCTTTCCAGCCACCCCCGGTCTCCAGAAGACTGGTTCAAGAACCCACACTGTGTTGAGACAAACTCGACTATATCTACCTAGTATCTCTCAAACCCAACCACTCAGACTTCTTTCCCAACAGACAAGTGATGTTCCATGCCCCAAGTGGTAGTTTCAACAACTGGGGGTTAGACCACCAGGGTCTCTTCTCTTTCATGATGCTTGACACACATTGCAGTTGAAAACGTTCTTAATTATTATCATTATCTAAACATCTAGGCTTATCTCTTTCCTAATATATAATAAGTGGAATACTCATTCGCATATATTTGAACTTAATGCCACAAAGTTTTGGTTTTAACTCATTCCATAGTAGGTAAATCCCTGTAGTGTACTGGATTAATCATGCTAACATGCTTTAGCTGATAGTTGGCAACTCGCACTTTCCCAAAACCTTGAGGTGGACGGCTAGACATCTTGTTCCAGGAGAGCAAATATGTCATTATAGATAGACCTTTGGACCTGATGGAGCAGGCTAACTTATTTTATATAGAACAGAAATTCTCAAACTGATTGCTTTGGGATGATTACATGTTCTTATACACCCTTTTAGTGTTAAAATTAGTACCATGTCTAGCAAAATGGAGCTGTGATGTTTGCTGAACCTGTCCTGAAAGCCTTTGATTTCTTAGGGTATTCTGGTTGGTAGCCTGTTTTTAGGCATTGGATTTCTAGGCTAAATTCAAAGTCATTGGAAGCTCCAATATTGCATTACATTGTAGGGTTAAAGGAATATCTGTTCTTCTCTGTTACTAGTCTTCATAAAATTCATTGTAACACACCAACATTTTTATTCTTTGACAGAATAAGACATAATGCTTGGATTTTCATTACTTGTCTACATTCATGTAATTGCTTTCTTTTCTCTGTGAGTAGTCAGACAGTGATGGGATTCCCGGCCGAGCCAAGTCGGTACCAGCTCTAGATCCTGGCAGGGGTTTATTGAGGGCAAACAGTCCTACTGGTCCTACTGCAGAGTCAGTTGCCAGGATCAGGAGTCCTTCCCCACCAAAAGTCAGGACACCCATAAAAGTCCAAGGGCACTTCAAAAGTCCTGAGCCACCATCAACAACGGCGGCACAACTTAAAAGTCCTGAACCTCCACAAATTCCTCGGAAGCTTGAACCAGATTTAAGTGAGCAAGAACAAAATGGCGTGGTGGGAAAAAGCACAGTCAATGGTACTGCCAATGGTATCATCAGCCTTCCAGGCACCAGCACCAACCAAATGGCTACCACTGATGACCAGGGTTACACACGTAAGAAAGTAGTAAAGGTTGTTCGTCGTGTTGTCAGGAAGGTTTTACCCTCAGAAGATGAGATCAATGTACCAGCAAAGAAATCTGACAAAGTTACAGAAGTAGGCAAGCCTGCTACTGACACAATCAAAGTAGCAGCAGCAGCAAACTCAGTGTCCCAAACCCAAGTGATGCCAGGATTCTCTTTTAAACATGATGTCATCAAAACAGAAGACAAAGATGATATTTCAAGGGGCTTAACAAGCCTTATGGTCAGAGGCAGAACAAGGGAGCGCTTTCCAAGAATATTTCAGGATAACCGACCAGAAAAAAAGGAGTTAGACAAGATAAGTGAGAAGATGGATGAAAAACTTGACTTGAAGGAGACAACAAAGGAGCAGAATGAAGTTAAAGCCAAGCCAGAGTTGCAGGATGTTAAACACAAATCCAGCAGCTCTTCTGCAGTTACAAAGGAAATAACATCTTCTCTGGTTTCTGTTAACCCTGCTAACAAAGCAACTGTGGGCTCAGCTTCAGATTCTTCCAAATCTCCTCATTCCCGACCTTTATCTTTCACACCAGTTATGGGCTTCATCCCAGCTCCAGACTTTATACCTGAACCCCAATCATGTTTCACTGCATCAACTTCTGTGAGCCCTAATCCTCCCCAGCCCAGAGTTGGTCCACTGTCTTCTACGCCTATAGGAATTGTTTCTATCCAGAAACCTACTGTTAGTCAAAAAGAGGTACAGTCTAACACTTAGCATGTTGTCTTGACTTTTGGGACATGGTGTTGTTGATGTTGGGTGCATAGCATTTAAAATGCATGTTTGGAGTGAAAGAGCACTGTAGTGTTTGCTAAAAGTGTTTGCACCACATTTATGTGTAATGTTAGTGTTCACAGTGGCTAGACTCAGCCACTTTTAAAAAGCTGTGGAAGACAAATGAGCAGAAGAAATTGCAACACACAAGGAAATGGTTTACTTGGAGTCTCTTGAGCTAATTGCCAGTAGATGATGAAGTCACTTATTAGTAATTAGTCAATTGACTTAAAGTACAGTTGTTCAGTTGTTTGACATTTTATATTGAAAAACTGTTGGTCATTTTCTTTGTACCTTTTTTTTTTGGGCATTCAACAAGGGCTCTTTTATGAATACCCTGCTTCTAATCAGCTTAGCAACAGGTGGTGTTATATTTGGAAATATTAATATTATATCCAACCAGTATTTCTCATTCTTGTAATCATTAAACCACAAGCACATGTGTACGTCCTCAGCTTAGTCATTTCTACAGAATGCTGGGGTCGCTGTCAGAATTGTATGCTCGGCTATGTAAACTCCTATGGTTTTAAATACACTTGCTAGTTTTGAGGTTTATGACTCTTGAATCATTTTTGTGATTAAGTCTGCCAATGAACAAGGAGGACAGTTTCAGTTTTTAACCTTTGACATATCACATAGCAGAATGTATTTGATAATAAGCCTTGTTTGCAAAGATGGAGTGTCAGCAAAGACATTTTTCAAACAGGGAACTTTGGTAGCCTGACATGACTAGCATCACCAGGTAGAGCCAGTTACTGCAATGCTGCTTTGTGGAAAAGCAACTGAAAGAAAAAACATTATATTTGAAAACGATGCTGCCACAGACAAGTACACTAACTGCTCTGCTGCCTGTTTCTCTCTTTATTTTCTCTTTAGCGCTCTTAATTATTTCACACATTCTGTTTGGTTTGTTTCAGATTGTGTGCTGCCAATTTTAGTAATACACTGTGTTACTCTGTTACACTGTTTTTACACAGTTTTTTTTAACCTCCTAAGACCCGAACTCTTTCATGGCACGCAATTTTAATTTCTCTTTGCTGTTTGGGATGATTGGGACCTCATGAATGTAAAAACAAAGAATTTTCTTTTTACCTGATTTTGCTCTACAAGGGCTGGATATCCACATATGACATTTGTTTTAAATTTTGATAGAACAGTGGCAGTATAATGTCCTCATAAGAGATATCAGGCCCTTATGGAGCAGCATGTTTTATTGTGGTCTAGACAACCCAAAATGTGGTGTCCACATATGTGGATGCCCAGTCCTAGGAGGTTAAAGCCTTCGTACTGTTTGAAGCAGAAGCTATTTATATATTACTACTATTACTACTACTACTACTACCTATGTAGTGCTACTACAGAACTACTAAACATGGTGTTTTTGAAATGGATTCCATGGTAACCCAAACTGCTTATGCTGTTGATACAGTCAGTGCATGTGTTTGAGTCTCCTTTGGGAAACATTAGTGAAGACTAAACATAACTAAAATACATATCCATCTGCTGAGGACATTTCTGTTTGTGTCTAATTGTGGGCTTTGCTTCATCTGTGTCAGCGTGCTCAGATTCAGTATTTTGCTGCTTTGACCTGTAGGAGGCACCGGTCAGTCCAACTGAGGAAGCTCAGCGACGCCTGATGAAGATCTTTGGCGTCCCTGTAAATAAACAGATAATATTGCCTTTGAATTTTCTGTGTTTACACATTAAAAAAATCTAACCAGCATTATTCACTTCCCCCATGGTCTAAAGCAGTTTGACGATTAGGCAAGTTAAAGCACCGATGTAAAGGGGTGGCTCTTTTTACACTTCACATTTGTGCATGTCGCAATAACACGGTGTGCTGGTATGAAGCAACTGGTGGTGAAAACTGTCATGCCATGTAAAGTAAGGGACGGTTAACCCTGTAGCAAAAAAGTAAAGAGCCCATTATTGCTGTCATAATTTCGTAAATGCCAGGTGTTACCTCTACATATAGTGTGCTGGCACAGGAGTACAAAACAGAAGTAAATCATAGTAGAGTTTTCTTGAGAAAGTCTCATCTCTCAAGCTGTTGCAACATCTCCTTCTTTATAGTCTGAAGCCCTGTGAGCCTCTGCACTGATATCTCATTGAAATGGCAGTAACAACTGACACAATCATGTCTTCAGCCTGGCTGTGCAACCGGTACAAGGCTCCAAAAAAAAGCATAGAGATGCTTCAAGTGGTGCTCCCAATGATAATTGATTATTTACTGCTTTGCCAGTGGCGTCATTGAGTCAGTGGTGTTAAAGAGAAAAACTGTTTCACCAAAGGGAATTCAGAATAACTGAAATGGTTGATTTAAAGTCATGAAACAGCTTAGTTTAAAAACAGCTGTTTTCAAAAGTTGCTCTCTGAAAGCTGCTAAATTTATTCAGTTAAATTCTGTTTTTTTTATTTATCACCAAAAACTATGAGGCAACTGTTGTGATTAACTGGTCTAATGTTACATAGTCTTGCATCTCCACACCCTGCCCACTCAGTCACTTTGGTAAACTCCACTAATGTGCCAGCTAATAGAAAATATTCCCCTAAAGACAGTGAGACAGTACCATGACGACATGGAAGTTTTTTTTATCTGTTCATATTGAATTCTGGATCTTTGATGAAATGTTAATTAACCTTCAAATGGACTCTTGCAGTTATAACGATCTGTGTTGCACAAGGTCAGGTTAAGTTAAGCAATGGAAACTAAGTCTGTCAGCAGGGTTAGGGAAAAAAATCAGCAAATTCTGAGCTTTAGCTAACTAGTTCTGCTGCCTATGTTTTTTCTTGTGCTGTAGTCTTTTTTAACATCTCAGAAATGTTCCCCTTCCTTTCTAATTTAACAATAACTTCACCAAAGCTGTTAGCATACATCACTATTTATCACATTGATCATCATTCCACTCTCACAATTGTCCTTACTACTGTGTTGCTCATTACCCTGACAATAAAAACTTGTACTCTATTAAAATTATATTTCAAAACAATGGAAAAATTACTGGAAACCTGGAAAATTGGGCTGCCCTGATAAACATGAATTGGGCCCACAGTTCTTCTTGACTTTTGATGGAATGTCAAATTCTGTTACCTTTAAATTCAGTCATTTTGCTGGAGCTGCTAGAGCTGTGGACACTACAGAAACACCCACTTATGGATTTTGTTATAGACTTGACAGGTTTCAGAGTTCTGCTTAAGACATTCCTGTTGAATGAAGCTCAATTTTACTCATTGTAAAGCCATTTTCCCTTTTCCATTGCCACTCAAATGTTCATGCACTTCTTGTTACTTTCATGTTCTGCAATATTTTCATCTGAATTTCCATGTTGACTGTGTCTTCTGTGTTCTTCCCCTCATTCCCTGTCTTTCTCTCCATGCTTTACTCACACTGCTTTTGCTGGTTGTCTCTGTGGCTAGCTGGAGCCAGCAGTCAGTGTTTCATCTTCTGTTGAGGCGCTCGTGTCTGCACCCCTGCAGGCTCAGGGCACCCTCCATGCACCACAGACCTGCATTTCCCTGGGGCTCCTATCTGGAATTTGTACTCATTTGACATGTGAGAATGTAAGGCCCAAAATCCTTTTAATTTCCTCAATTTCCCCCATTTGAAGTATTGTATTGAACTAAATTGAATTGAATTTTATTTATGTAGTGCCAAATCACAACAACAGTTGCTTCAAGGTGCTATTGACATTTAAACTCCACATACGCTTAATATGTTTGGTTTTGTTAGAGCCCCCCACTCTCTCTCTCTCTCCCTCCCTGCCTCTCTCCCTCCCTCTCTCTCTGCAACTGCAAATCCTAAGTAAAATGTATATTAAAAAGAAGGCAAACCCAAATTGTAACATGTTAAGAAACAAATAAGGCCATTTTGAAGAACAATAGGCTGGAAAAGTAAGTGGTACTAAATACAAAAATCCAATAACTGGTCTCCTCAGTTCGCAGACACTTGTCAAATGAGCCTGTAAACAGTGGTAACCTTTGCCCTGTCCTACATTTTTTTTTTGACCTATTGCCATCAAGTTCAAAATGACCTCAATTCTTTCCTTAAAAGAGTAGATTTTCTCAGTTTCAACATTTGATGTGTTTTCCGTGTTCTGCTGTTCTTCTACTATTGTACAGCATCCCAACATTTTGGGAATCAGAGTTGATTTCAGGCTTTCAAGGACTTTTTCTTACAATATAGTGTTAGTCCTTCAATTCAGGCATGCTAAACTGGTCTCTCTAAAGATGAGAGCAGCTAAGACATTATACAGGGATGCTAAAGTGATATAATAACCTGCAGATAGTTGGATATTAGGTTGGGTTATTAAATTAATAATTTCCAGAATTGTCAACATATTCACAGAGTGGTATGTGTGGCACATGGGGGGTTGGGCAGGGAGTTCCTAGTTGGCACGTGTTTTTTAGTAAATGCAATCATGAAAGAGCTTGTTATGAAAATAATTTGTAATCATCTATTTGGGATTTTTTGGTTTTAAGCAGATAAAAAAGTTAATTTAAATACATGAAGCAGTGAGGAGGCTGTCACTTGCAGCCTTCATCACAGATTGTTTGACAGCTGTGTTCACTAATTTGTCACGAGCACAGAACTCCAGGGCTTTCTCATTGATGGCTGGCTGAAATGGCCAGTAGCCTATAACCTATTGCTCAGCCTTCATATACTAATCAAATTTCCTTGTTCTTTATCGGTATAAAAAGTCTGAACTTCACTGTTGGCTTTTTCAGTTTTCTGTTCCATTGTATTGTCATGACGTACACCGTGGGTGCGTCTACTAAAAATCTCAGATGAGTTTGAATATCAGTCAAGTTTTCTAAACATCTTGCAAATGCAATAACTCAAGAAGGAATTCATCTAGGACTTTCAGATTGATACCATAGGTGCATCAACAAAAAATCATGGACAAGGTTGAATCTCAGTGATCTCAACCTAAAGGTCAGAGTAAGTTTTCTGTCAATGTGGTAACTTGAGAACAAGGTGATGTAGGATTATGAAATTGGTAAATGGTAAATGGATCAGGTCTCGATAGTGTTTTTATTTTACTCTGAGCACTCAAAGCACTTTACACTACTTGCATCATTCACCTGTTCCCACACATTCACACAAGCACTTTTTTCTTCGCTTTTTCTATGGAAGTGCTTTCTATCAAAGGCAATGTCTTTAGAGTCTTTATGAATGAGGCCTTTTTGCTGTCATATAATCATCATGTTTTAGTGACCTGTGAAACTTTCAAAATGTAACATTCAAGCAGTACTTTTAATCGATGATCATGCATAGTGAGTAGACTTAATTTCTCTTTCTCATATATTCTGGATATGTAGAGCATCTGTGCAGTGACATTGTCTACAGCTGTGCAGATGATGTTTCATTTTATCTGTGTATTTGTTTGTATATGTCTGTCTGTTTTAACATATATTGCTTATGTATAACTGTGACCTTTAACCTTCTCATGCTGGCAAAATCACCAGGGATCAGTAGAAGAGGATCTTATTGCTCTCCAAGCATCTCATGCTGCAGCTAAGCAATCCCAGGTGTGGACTGCACTATGCCTGAGTGTGACAAAATCACCAGCTCATCCCTTGTGTTGTGCTGCATTGTGCTCGTGCTTGCAAAGTGCAGTGTTTCCTATTCATGTTTCCTGTTCAAATGTAGTAAAATGTAAGAAGTCATCAATAGGAACACCCTCGTTTTTTTGTGCTTGTTTCCAGTTTACTTTGTTTAACACTTTCATTCTTGGTTCCTTTATGTGTTTGTGTTCTTTCATGTTGTTATGAATATTGGGCTGAACCAAGCTACTCTCTGGCATTTTAGATACCAGGGGTTGCTACTGAACTGCCGTTTGACAAATGCAAATGTCCTCACACATTCTTCATACAAGCCTGATCAGTCAGTCACATGATCATTATTTTGAAAAGCTTTAATTGCATCCTTTCAGCATGTACTGATATCTCACTGGAAATTCAAATGGTTTAAAAACACATGTTGCTGTGAGTGGTCCACAGGTATAATTTCCCCTGCTGTCCTCTAATTCTGACCTTTGTCCTCTTTAGGTGAAGACTGAGGAACAGATTGCAGCAGAGCAGGCCTGGTATGAATCAGATAAAGTATGGCTTGTCCACAAGGATGGCTTTTCCCTGGGTGAGACTGGCTTATCTTTTTAAAAATGTTCTGACAGTGGCATCACATTTCCCCCATTCCATTGCCTTTTATTGGTCTTTTATAAAAAGCTACATAGTTACTTGCTACTAAATGTGTTTTTTAATATATCTACCGTTTAAAATACATGAGGTGTGTACGTAATATTTTACTGCAAAACATCTGTTATTTTGCATTAACTTAATTTGTCCGGTTACTTTAGAGCACCTGAAATGAAGGGATTGTGTTAAAAATGCTCTAGTTTGTCACATTTTTATGCAATCTTATCCAAAATTAGAAAAAAGTTGTCTCTGTCCAAATATTTATGGACCTAACTGTGTCATTGGATGGTGAAAAGAGTACTTAAATTACTTAAGTAGCTCCTGAATCACCTTTAAATGCATCCTATAGTGGAAGAAGAAGCTGGGAAAAAAGGGGACATCTCTCACACCCTTGTGGCTGTCACTGAGGGAGTTAAATAACTCTCTGACTGCACGACATCTGGGTGATTGAGATTTACCCTAGGTTTGAATGCTCATGATCAGGGGTATCAAACAAGTGGCCCACGGGCCACATCTAGCCTGCAATAAAAATATATTCGGCCCACAAGATAATTTCATGTGTAAGTTAATGATGACATGTTGGTATGTGGGAGCTGAATCTTCAGCTGTGCTGGGAATGCATGCAGGCAGGGGCGCGACTTTACTTTGATTGGCACATCAAGCAGTCAATCACATGCAAAGACAGACTGGGATCATACCATTATGTGAAAGAAGGAAGAGGGGAAGACGTTCTGAAGACAGCAAGTGTAGTGGTACAGGCCAGGTACACAGAGAGAAAAAGTGAAGAAAAGGAGCAAAAACATAAAATAAGCAGCATCTGGCTGCATTTCAATGACACTGGAGACTGCAAAGCTGAGTGCAGAATTTATCACATCTTTCCATTACACAGGACAAACGGTGTCCAGGCTTTAAACCTCATATTCTCCCTAGTAGTATCAAATCCATGAACATAAGGCTTTTACACTGAATAAAAAACACTGAAAAAATTGCTAAATTGAGGAAGACTAAATTTACAGTTCAGTTTTAAATTCTACATAAAATAAACTACATACAGTGTCTTTGAATGGCAGAAATAAAGTACAGAGCCATGGCTCAGTGTCTGAGTTTTGCTGACCGATTTTTTTCTTCTTCTTTGTAACAGCAGTTTTTTTTTCTTTATCATGTAGAAAAACTGTTAAATATGTAATTTCTTTACACTGACAGAATGATGAGTTAAGGTCAAAGTGGGCCGTAGGTGCTCCACGATGTAAAATGAGTTCGACACCCCTGCTGTAGATGTTTTGGGGCTGTCAGCCTGCTTTTGCAACATTCTGTTGAAGTCATAGAAAGTGCCTGTGGAGTAGTGGACTGGAGTCGTTGTGATGATTTTCAGTTTGCACTGAGAAATCAATCAAATCAAAATGTATTTATATAGCACATATTAAAACAACAGTGTTGACCATAGTGCTTCACAGTCAGTAAAAGCATGAGACAGTTAAAACAAACAATAACACAGGACAACAAACAATAGGTAACAACACAACAAGCTGGACCAGCCAACTAGACAGAATCAAAAGCCAAAGTAAAAAAATAAGTTAAGATGTGATTTAAAAGACTGGATCGACTCGGCAGTACGAATATGAACAGGGAGGTTATTCCAGAGTCTGGGTGCCACGGATGCAAAGGCCTGGTCATCTCTCGACTTCATTCGAGTCCTAGGTTGTACTAGGAGCCTGTGATTGGACGATCTAAGTGCTCTGTTAGGATTGTATGAGTGGAGTAGTTCAGAAAGATAGCTGGGCGCTAAATTATTCATAATATTAAAAGTGAACAAAATAAATTTAAAATCTATGCGATATTTAACAGGGAGCCAATGTAGTTTGGCTAAAATTGGAGTTATGTGTTCATGGATTCTCGTACCTGTTAAAAGACGCGCAGCTGCATTTTGAACTAACTGAAGCCGGCAAAGAGAGGAGTGTTGGAGGCCCGAGTAGAGGGAGTTACAGTAGTCCAATCTGGATGTAATAAATGCGTGGATAAGCTTTTCAAGGTCCTTTAAAGGAAGGAACGGCTTTGCCGAAAAGTGTGTTGTTCTCATCCCGATCTGTTTGCAGCAGCTCAGTATATGCATTCTACAGCTTAACACTTCACACTGCACATATTTGCATATTTGAAATTAAATTTTTAGAACCTCCCAGCTGTGAAGTGTTTTTCATTGGGATTAAATGTGTTAATTAGCTATAAAAAATAATTTATTGGATGATAAAGTCTTTAAAATGGAAATAAAAAAATCCACACATGTACATAAAAAACAAAACAGATCCGCAGAGGGGAAAACTGGTGGCCTTCTGGGTAAACTGCTCTTTAGAGTTTTAGATGGCAAAGTCATGCATTTTTCCTTTTGTTATTCTCTTTAATTATCCACTTAAGATATAGAGATCAGTAGAGTTGAGCACTTCAGTCAGGCAAAAACTAAAGTGTTTACTGTCTTATCTCTGGCCAGCCACCGTGATAAAGACAGAAACTGGCTCTCTGCCAGAGGGCAAGGTAAGAATCAAAATGGAGCATGACGGGACTGTCCTGGATGTGGATGAAGACGACATTGAAAAGGTGAGTAGGTGACTTCCGACCCTGTTCATCTAAATTTAATTCAATCCAGCTTTATTTATATAGTGCCAAATCACATTTGCCTCAAGGTGCTTTATATGTTAAGGTAAAGACGCTACAATAAAACAGAGAAAACCCCAACAATCAGATGAGCCTCTATGATCAAGCGCTTTTGCAACAGCGGGAAGGAAAAACTCCCTTTTATAGGAAGAAAACTGCGGCAGAACCAGGCTCAGGGAGGGGCGGCCATCTACTGCGACCGGTTGGGGTGAGGGGAGGACGATGAACTAGGTTTTCAGTATCTCTCTTAGACAGGTTGTTTCTAATTTTAAAGATATTATACATTTACATGAAATCAGTCCTCCATGTTTTGTTTTGTTTTGATGTGCATTGAAGGACACATCCTGGTCAAAAATGCCGACCCCAGGGAGGCAAGTATACTGTAAAGAGAAATGGTCCTAGCACAGAATTCTGTGGAACTTCATAATTAACCTTAATGTATGAAGAGGACTGATGTTCTAGCTTTATAGAGGGCTTTTTTCTTTTAAAAAGAACAACAAACTATGTTTTTTTAAATTAGTAGGACACCTTTTCCTTTTAGACTTTTACCAGGGAGTCAATTACTTCTGATTTGAGGCTTTCTTTGTCAGAGGAGCTCAAGAATCGTACGCAGTGAAGATGTAGAACTATTAGGAAGATAATTGACCTCTGTGGGAGTAGAGTTCAGGGGGCTACTTTGCTTTGGCTTATGGCACTAAAGAAGATAACAGTGCACGATTTGTATTGTAGTTAAATTTAATTATAGCACTTTCAGATATACATTTACTGCAATGCATATAAAGGTCTAAGTTCGTCACTTTCACTTCTGGGATATTATAAACAATAATACCCATAAATTAAAGTAGATTATTAGATTAGATTGTTATGATCGCATTGAAGGATCCACAGTACAAAACTTTCATATCAAATCACACTGTGTCACAGAACAACAATGTGCATATTAATTATGTAAGCCTGTGGTAAACTGATGGTTAAAACATGTTTTTGTTGCTGACACATTAAATTCAGACATTCAAGCACGTTTGTTGTTGTGACTTAGCACTGTATAAATAAAATTGAACTGAATTTAATAAACGATTCATATTCCAAGTAAAACATTGTTATATAAATAATAATTTATATAGCATAAAGGTTTTTTAAGTTCAATAAAGCGAAAAAAGCTAGCTTGAAGCTAGCTATCATTAGCAGCCTATGTACATGCAGAAGGAGGTCCACTCAGTGGGTACGAGAGACTCAGAAGCAGAGAATCAGTTTGTCACAGACGGCCACAGAGGATACTACCAGCTCACGGGAATGCTGGAATAGGTGTAGGTAAGGTCAGATGGGATTGTTGGGAAGTTTGGCAGACGCACACTACTGGCTGTCTAAAGTTACTTTCTTGCTCACAGCACTTCTATAATAAATCTATACAAATAATTTCAGTGGCGCACAGTAGCTTTGTTATTACCGTAATTCTGAGAGCAAGGATCTAAACATCAGTGCCCTGAAGAAAAAAAGACAGTTATTCAGTTGATTCTGCATTATTTTTATAAGTATACTTAAATCGAACATCTGCCAGTTCACTATACTGATTGTTTAGACATTTCATGAGCAACTTATGGCAGGTGCTTGAAACCAGATGTAACTGACTAAATAGTTTATTCACTAAACTCTCCAATATAAGAATATGAAACTATCACATTTGGTAAGTTTGATTTTAAAATGACTGTGTAATAAAATAGGATAGGAAGTGATTAATCAATGAATGAGTACAGCTCTTCTGTCATTTTCTGATTGCTCTCTCTATGTGTAGGCCAACCCTCCATCATACGACAGATCAGAAGACCTAGCTTCACTACTCTATTTGAATGAATCCAGTGTAATGCACTGCCTGAGGCAACGCTATGGAGGGAACCTCATCCATACCTATGCTGGACCCAACATGGTGGTCATCAACCCTCTCAGCATGCCCTCCATGTACTCGGAGAAGGTAAGCTCAAGACTAATGAGCAAGGCCAGCCAAATTAATGGATTGCATTTATATATAGTGCATTAATGCCGGTTGTTTGTGAAAGAAAGTTTGTTAGTTGTCAATCATGTTTAGGTGTTTTGTAAGTAGATTAACACTAGCTGTTTAGCGTAGCTGTTTAGTTTAGTTTGGCAGTGTAATGATCACTTCGAGGGTTTGGAAATGCTTTATGCTACAGCTAACTCTTCATTAGTCTCTTTATTTTTGTGTTTGCACATGTTTTAAGCTCATGTTCTGTTCCTGCTCATAAGGTGATGAACATGTTTAAAGGCTGCCGGCGTGAGGATTCAGCTCCTCATATTTACTCTGTGGCCCAATCGGCCTACCGCAACCTGCTCACCACCCGACAGGATCAGTCCATTGTGCTGCTGGGCAGGTCTGGTAGTGGCAAAACCACCAACTGTCAGCATCTTGTCCAGTACCTGGTCTGCATTGCTGGCAGCACAGGAAAAATCTTCTCTGGTGAGTTTGTCCACAAAAGACAGGGACTACAAACCTCAAATGTCTTATATTGGAATTTTACATGGTTTCTCAGGATTCTCAACCTAGTTAGAAAGAATTAAATAATAATTCATAATAATTAATAAACAAAATCATCATCTGATAAGTTCTCTTTTTTCAGTTTAACTGAATGCTCAGGTTTGAATTTGAGCACAGGATAGCTTACACTTCACTAGATCAGACGTGTCGTTCAGCCCGTGTTGTGATGTTTGACACGGAATTGCTGCCATACTGTCCAAGCCAGAACATCACAGCTGTGCTGGTTTCAGTCTTTTGTTTTGCATAAACCTTATTCTCTACAACTTTTGAAATTAAGTATTACAGATGATAAAATCAGATAATTTTTAAGTGGTTTTTCTTCAATTACTAAATACAACTAAATAGAAATAATTAACTAAACACAAGTAGGCTCAAATCCTGTTACTGTCTAACATAAATCAAAAATGAAAAAGTAGAAACTGACAGTGTGAGGCAGAGGTTTTTTACACCAACAAGGATATGTAAGACAGACAGGCTGCGGTTTGAGTCAGGGCCTGGTTTGAGGACACATATAACATGTATAACAGTTATACACTGAAATGTCAGTATTGTCAGTGTCAGTGTAGCCAGTCCTACAATTTTCATCAGGTCTTTGTTTATAAAAGTATAATAAGATTTGGACAATGAGAATTATTAACAGGTAGAACAGAATTATGGGTTCTTTGTGAAACATTGATTGCTAGTTTGCAATGAATCATCAAATGATGGGACATCTTATCGTTTTGGCGACACAGCTGAGAAGTGGCAGGCAGTCTACACCATACTGGAGGCCTTTGGGAACAGCTCTACCACCACAAACACAAATGCCAGCCACTTCTCTCATGTTGTTTCCTTGGACTTTGACCAAGCTGGGCAGGTGGCCTCTGCCTCCATCCAGGTAACAAACACAAGCGCGCGCACACAGCTGATTAGCTGTACTGTACCCTTTTTACAAAACTCTCTTTACTTCTTAGACAATGTTGTTGGAGAAACTGAGGGTGAGCAGACGACCTGAGGGGGAATCCACCTTCAACGTTTTTTACTACATGATGGTTGGAGCCGACAGCAGTCTCAGGTGACTCGTTCAGCCCTTTTTTGTACTGTTTAGTAACGTAGAGATTTTCTTTTGTTTTTTAAAAATAAAAAAAACCATTTTTTTGTAGAGTTACAATAGGTTTTTCACAGTGTTTGTCATATTATTTCTTGATGTTTGTTTTCTTGACAAGTTTTCGTCAGCTATTCTCTGTTTGCTATGGATAGGCATGTCTGGAAATTTCTGGACAGTGGCATAATATTCACTGTTTCACTGCTGTATGGCAGCGCAATTGCCAACAATCAGTATCACTGATTTTTTTAGTCATTGTATCATGGGAGCATATGTTACTTTAAAACCTGTATATACCTCACAGCATGAATATACAGGCTCTTAATTCTATAGGCCACCCATTCCCAAAGTCAAGAATCCTGTGGCCCACTTAAAACCCAGAAAATCCCTTGTGGTCCACCCACAATAACCAAAATACAAGAGGATGTGATGTATTTCCTTGAAGTTTTTAGTCAAAACACAAACAATGCATGCTGTTGATTAAACTTTCTAATGCTTTGCAGTGTGTTAGGGCCTCCCAGTGGGACCAAAACCTAGATACAGTGTCTGAAGAAACAAAACATATTAGCAATTTAACATTTTATGGTAATCAGGTGCCAATCAGGCAGCAGCATTGGTAGAGAAGATTTGGCAGGTTTTTCATGGGGGTAACCCAAATACTCGATCCACAAATGCATTTTTCTTAAAAATGTGGCAATGCTTAAGGGGAAATAAACAGACTTTCCAGTGGTGTAATATTTATAGCTAAGATGCATTGTTACAACAAAGAAAAAAACCGACCAGACGCAGATTTCGTTACTTTTTTAGGTAGCAAGTGGACATTCTGTGCTCGAAGTCTAAAAATGAGCAAGCTTAAGGATTTGAGTAAATTGTTGTCACTAGACGACTGCAGTTCTTGTGAGGTGTTCTGGTTGACAGTCGTCAGTATCTATCAAAAGTAGAACTTAGAAGGAACTGTAGTGAACATTGATCCTGTGATTTGCGTCATTGCGTTCTGTTTTTAATTACATTTAACACATCTTATCAACTTTTTTAGAATTGGGGTTTTACACTAAATATCTTTGCTAAGTCAGCAATTAAATTAGAAAGCTGTCTTAAAAGAAAATCATTGTCACATAATATGGATATTCTTCTGATGTAACAAAAATACAACAACTGACATCAAGCTTAAACATTTGTCTGGCACTGAGGAGCTCATGTTTCTGGTGTCTTTCCTCTCCTCCAGGACGGAGCTGCACTTTAACCACCTGGCTGAGAACAGTGCTTTTGGGATCCTGCCACAGACTAAGGTAATCACAGTAGATGGTAGATGTTAATAAAATGTCTGGATGAAAGCAGCTGTTTATTGCAAAATTCCAGACTCCCTGCAGGGTTCAGTAAAGTTTGATTTGATCTGCTTCAGCCTGAAGACAAGCAGCGATCCTTGCAGCAGTTCACCAAGCTGCAGGCAGCCATGAAGGTGCTGGGCATCTCCAGTGAAGAGCAGAAAGCCCTCTGGCTTATCCTCGGTGCCATTTACCACTTGGGGGCAGCGGGGGCGACTAAAGGTAGGAACGCCCTTCCTCGTTGATTTTAAGTACATCAGCTCTTGACTAGGGAGATGGTGTGATTATAGGGGAATAGGGGAAGATGTAATAAAACGATAGCGTACAAATAGAAATCTACAGTGTATCACCAACTGCCACACCTGTCAGAAAAACAACCACACAGCAACAGGAACCCAAAAAATAAAAAAAATGCACAGATATATTCTTCTTGTGGGGGTTGTGCGGTGTGTGAGTGTGAGAGAGAGTGTCTAGTGTGAGTGTAAGTGTTTAAGTGTCTTTGTCACAAAATGAACTTGAAAATGAGGGTAGGAGAAAATGGGCTCCAGGCGCCCAAGAACTGCCCGGCAGAGACCCTCCCAACATCTGACGATCTGACCACCCTCATAAGTTCTGGGTAATGACCAGTAAAATAAGGTCGTGAATCCAAGCAGCTAAAAGGAATTTCCTCTGTAGGGACGCTCGGCTGTATCTTAGACTTAAAGTTAGGAGCTTAGACATCTGGAGAAAGATTGTAGTAGAGCCACTGGCAGTGTTGGGGAGTAATGGAATACATGTACTGTGTGTACATGTATTACGTAGTATTTAAAATACAAAATATGTATTCTGTTACAATTACCATTTAAAAAGGTGGTATTCAGAATACAGTTACTTTGTTGAAATAAATGGATTACACAGCGGTCTTTTCCTGTTTCATATGTTAGGCTGTCCCCTCTCTATTTTTGGTAATTCCACGCTGGTGGAAACCCAAACAAAACACGCATTAAGAGGCTCTAATGCCTGGGTCTCAAGGCCATGTCACCTCTACTTGCGGCCCACAATATGACGTGACGAAATATTTTAAAAAATTATTGTTCAAAAAATTATTTAATATGAAGGCAATAGGCAGAATGCTACAGGCATAGCCCTAAAGAATGTAGCCTCATGGGCAGTGTAGCCCAGTTGTAAGTAAGCTATTAAGACTCGACTGTACACCGTGTTCCTGTTTTCCTCCAAAAACAATAAGTTCAGTTGAAGCAGCCTTTCAACGCCTCTCTCTGTCTCTGCTATCAAAGTTGACCCAGGCAACAAAGTAAAGCTAGTTTTCAGCTACGAGCCCGACACGAACCCGACGTATTAGCCAGAGGTCCCTTTACTACGGTTCGGAGCCGCAGACCTGTTTTATATACGCACAGAATAGTTTTCTATATGAGATCGCTGCAAAAAGTGCAGCCTTACCTAATGTCCACCTACTGTTACTCATTTTATATTAAGATTTAAAAATCTAGTTGGTATGATGAGTAACCTTTAATAGTAATAAATCACACAGCAATAGTACATTCATGTAGTTGTAAAAAGCTTGATAATATATAGTAATAATATAAGTGATCCAAAGTATTCAGAATACGTTACTCTCATTGAGTAACGTAACGGAATACGTTACAGAATACATTTTGGGGCATGTATTCTGTATTCTGTAGTGGAATACACTTTAAAAGTAACCTTCCCAACACTGGCTATGTCCATGGTGCTGATGTAAGCTATAGGTGACGGTTTCTCTTTGTATATATATGTGTATATATGTATGTTGTCATATATATGATAACGCATGTTCAGTGGAATCATAACAAAACACCCACATTTCTGTTTTGTAACCCAAAACAATTATAAATGGTAAATGGACTGGTTCTTATATAGCGCTTTTCTACTCTTTCTGAGCACTCAAAGCGCTGTACACAACTTGTACATTCACCCATTCACACCCATTCGCACAAGCACATTTCTGTAAGTGCTTTCTAAGTAACATTCACACACATTCATACTCCGATGGATGCATCGGAGAGCAATTTGGGGTTAGTATCTTGCCCAAGGATACTTGGCATGCAGACTGGGGAAGCCAGGGATCGAACCACCAACCTTCCGATCAGTAGATGACCTGCTCTACCACCTGAGCTACAGCCACCCCTGAACAGAGACGGCGTCTGAGGTTGCGTTGATGCCCGAATTCTTTCATATTTATTCCTGTGAAGTAAGACAACTGTAGCCATTTATAAGATTTATTTAATTAAACCCTTTATTAATGTTCTGGCACGTGCATATGAGAGGCGTCATCATCTCCTGTGAGACAAATTTAACAAAGATCTGTGACAAAAGTCAGCGATAAAACAATAAATTGGAAAATGTAAAAACATCTTTTTACTGTTCTTTGAGGTAGATTACAACATTTATGATTTGCTGCAGCCTGTCCTGGTAGCTGCCATTCATAAGGATTATTTCTGAAGAAAAAGAATGACATGATGCATTAAATGCCCCCTATTATGTGAGCAGAAGCAGATGCAGAAGAGGTTAATAGATGTGATAGCCATCTCTGACTGAGGTTTTAGGTTTTGTCGAAACCCTTAATGAAAAAAAAAGCCAGTCTGTACTGATCTTCCTATATACACAAAAACTTTATTCTCAGTCAGAATAAAGAATAAAATTTACAGTAAGAGTAAACAGTCGACTTTTCAAAAGAAGTTAATGGTCTGTAGAAACGTCTGTGTTTGTTTGTGTGTAAATAAAAAAGTGTGTAAATACATAAAGTGTTAAATACTGCACCAACCTTTGAAGGTTTGTTGGGCACACCGAACTGGTAGGAGACAGCATGGTAGACCCAGAACTTGTGTAAAGTGAACTGGAAAGTATTGCTTGGGAGAAATTTGGTTGAAATATCCCACTTACCCTGCTGCCACTAGAGTGAGCACTGATCCACTCCAAATAAAGACCTGAAACTTGTAATGTCATCCTGCTTAATAGGGAAAAGGTATATGGAAAAAAGAGGCCATGGATGACAATATGTTAACAACAAACTGGCAAAAAGTCTAAAATGAATTTGTACCAAATGGGCAGTCTAAAATCTATATGCCATATTTGACTTGTCCCTTTAACATGATCCTCCTAAGTATGTAATTTTAGTTGTTTTAGATTGTAAGGACAACTTGAAATAAGAATGTGCATATCCTGCATTTTGGTTTTATACTTATATGCAAGTTTCCCAACAACTGATTTATTGATTTTCCCAGCTTCTCTGCACTGCATTCATTTCCCTGACCTGATTACTTAATGCCAGCATGTCTCTGTTCAAATTACAATCAACTGTAAGCCATCAAATGTGAATTCTTCTTGCAGAAGTTGGAAAAAAATTTTTTTTAAGTCAAATTTACTTTCTACCACCAGCCACTAGGTGTCATGTTTGACATATGAATGTACTGCTCTCAGTCAGAGGCATGCTGACTACAGAGGGAATGCAGATTTTTTTCATTAGATGCCGTTTAATGTGTTTTTTTCCAAAATGTTTCAGCAGTCCACAGTTAATTCCCCTAGAGCTTTTAGAAGTTTAGGTATGTTGATCAAATCCTACATTGTGTTCTGTTTTTATGTATGACATCCAAACAGTTTTTGAAATTGAGTTTTAGTTTAATCACTAGTCATATATTTGAGGTTTTACTGTATATAAGTAGAAGGTCCCTTAACTTTAAAACTGTGCAGTCTGAAAAAGAAGGTATACCTGCACAGAAAATAAGATGGAGCGCAACAGAATACATTTATTTCATATTTGGATGTGACTACTTTACAATCACTACCAATTTAAGTGCCAACTTTAATTCATTTGCAAAATTGTGTCTCCATAACTGGAAGTGATTACACTTGCATGTATTTATTGATTTTTCTCCTCATTGCAGCAATCTCAATGTGGTGGCTGTATGAAGTGTTTCCTTCAGTTTTTTGGGTCGTATGGGTTCAATGTCAGGTGGCGATGGATGCTCCAACATAAAACTGGGGACAGTAAAAGTCATCTTTTTACATGTTTTTGCTGAAATGCACACTTACTTCAAAGTGACATCAGTCGTAGTATAGAAAGTCTTTTGTGACTTGAATAATTTTTAACGTCAACAGTCTGCACTGACAGTGACTTTACTTGAAGGACATTCTTTATGCTTGGACCATTTTCTTTTAGTCCTGAGTATCATTTACTCTCCACTGGTGTAAAACAGGGCTTTGGGGTGATATCAGTCACATGTCCCAGATAGCAAGGAAACATTGAAACAATGTTGAGTCAATATCAGGCGACATCATTGAATCAACGTTGAAGTGTGACGTTGATCTAACGTCACTCTTGCACCCTTTTTTAACATTGAAACAACGTCAGGTTTTGATGTTGAATCAATGTTGAAACCTGACATTGATTCAACGTTATATTTTCTAATACTGTTGACATTGAAACAATGTCAGATTCTGATATTGAAACACTGTTGAGCTATGGTGTTGATTTTCCACCTCTTTCGCACAGTTGCTTTTCATTAAAACAACAGTTAAATCATGACTGGAAATCTACCTTTCTTTATAGGTATTTTAACCAATACTAAACTACTGCATGTTTCCATCAATACTTAAACCACCTAAACACATAATTGTGTTTTATAAAAAAAGTCTCAAAATGTATTAATATCCTAAAATAAGAAAGCATTGCATGTGATGTAACAGAGAAAAAAAATAAACAAAAAAGGTCAATAGGCATGTTTTGTTTGCTAAATACTTTATTAAAAACACAATTTCCTATTTACATTTATATGTTTCACAGAAGTTTTTAATTTTTTACTCCGGGATGGGGATGCGTCCTGCACCACCCAAACGATCTGGGGCGTATCGCAGCCATTTCTGCACTGCTTGTGCAAAGACAAACTCTGACATAGAGTTTGCCCCTAACTAGACTTATAGACTTCTCAGACTTCCAAAGCATAATGATGTGTTGTTGAATGCTAATGTTCATGTTTTCCTGTGTCTGTGATGATGTGATGAATCCTTAAACTATTATCTCTAACACCCCCCCCCCCCCCCCCCCCCCCTCTTTTTACTTGCATGTTTGCATGCTGCGCCATATCAAACACAGATGGAGATGAAGGTAATGGGAAAAAAACAACACACAACTTGTTGGCCCATGTTTTAACCTAAAAAACCTCATGTCAGAGCCTCTCCTGTTTGTTTTCTGTCTGTATGCCTTTATCATTCTCTTCAGCCCTTAATCCATTAGCATTTTTATTGTTTCTGCTCCTCCTCTTTCTCTCTTGTGTTTTTTGTGTTTTCTTCATTACGGCTCTCCTTGCATCGCCTTTTCCTTTTCTCTAAGGTGAAAATCAGAACTTCACTGTTTCTTTAAACCGTCCTCTCTGATACCTCCCCTGTCACCTCATTCGACTTCTGTCACACTACTACAATTCTGAAAGAAACAAAGTAAAACGTGTACATTTTCAAATCTCTTGTTTGTGTTTTAGCTCTCTACCACAGACCTTGTATTTCCCAGATTAACCTGGAAGGGACCCTGCTGGGTTCTCTGGTTCTGTGTCGCTTTGATTGGCTGTATGTGCCTGGTGTTGTCATGATTCTTTGGTTTATTCTAACACACTGGCTTTGAAGTGGAGGTGCTCTCCTCTTGCAGATAATTGTGCAAAAACAGATTGAGAGTTAGGATTAAACATGATTAGCTGTCATCTCCATCACATATCTAAGAACACACCAGCCTCACACAGCTTTTCAGTTCTCACAGTAGAGATTTCCATATTTATGTTTGGAGTCGTGGGAACAGCACACAAACATGATGTGCTAAAACCCACACAACAGAGGCCTCTTGGTGTTTAAGGTGGGATCATAGCTGGATCCTACTTAAAGATTTTAAAGATTTTTAAAACATTGATTTCATTTATTGAAATATCTAAGTGGCTCTCATTTTTACTGTCAGTGTATGTGCTGCAAAGTGTCAACATGAAACTATTCTGTACTGACTTTAAGTATTTTAGTAAAAATAATTTACATTACGTCAACTGCAAGATATTCACCAGTTGACTTTTAGAGCCACCAATGTTCAGCATTTATTCGGCATTAAACATTGCACAAAGAAATGCTGCCTTTCTCTCTTTGTCTATGCTGCTGACAGCATATAATACAGTATAGTTGTGGTATTATAATAATACATTCTTCAGGAGTCTGCTGTCGTGTTTTGGATGGGGTAAAGTGATATTATACAGTAAATCAGTAGACTGTACTGTACACCTCATGACATCTTTCATTAAGAGAATAGAGACTTTTTAGTCCTTCTAGTGAGTCCATCACAAAAGTTGGCTTTGTTGATGGCAGTAGTTCGGGTCTGGAAAATTTTTCATTCCCTCTGCCACTTTCAGGACATGAATTATCATTATGCAGTTAAATCTTGATATAAGAGATATCCCACTCAAGTATAAGAATCAAGTCAACATTCATTTCATTTTAGGGAACTCCTCTAAATCATAGATGCTGATATGACGGCGTTACTGCGTTACAGAAGCGCTAAATGTTCCATTACTGCAGAATCTCAAGCTCAGTCGTCGTTTCATTTCAACTGACAGTTTTTGCACTTTTCAGCAATGTTTATTCACATCTGGGACAACTCCTGTCAAAGGCAGAGAACATCTCTTTGGGTTAAATAGAGGTGCCAAGCGAAGTGTTTACCAGGTAGAAGGCCAGGACCATCGTTGAAATTGAATTTGTATTTTAACAGTCTGAGGTGTTGTCAGCTATACTGAACCTCAGCAGAGCTGATAGTTGTACTGGATTTGGATAATGGAGTGTCACAGAAATGAAATCTTGCCTAAATTTGCAACAGAAGGTAGAAATAGTAGTTTTGATCTACAGTAATTGTATACTTACACTTGCTCTTCATTTTTACTGTACATGTTATCTTCGTTGCCTTTCTTCTTCTAGCTCTTTGTTTTAGAATTTGAACTCATTCATGCTTTACTTGTAGTGGGACGTCGGCAGTTTGCTCGCCATGAATGGGCTCAGAAAGCGGCCTACCTGTTGGGCTGCACCTTGGAGGAGCTATCTTCATCTATTTTTAAGCATCAGGCCAAAGGACTGCAGCATTCTACCTCATTCAGAGGACCACCAGATGAGGCTAACCATGGTGATGGCTTAGGTAAAAATACTGCAAACGTTGGAATTTCCATTTATGTTGAATTATTGCTAAAAGGGTTCCCATTGTTGATATGATCATTTTTTCTTAGATACAAACCACATTTTGCTTGTTTTCAGCTGCTGTTTAAAAAGTCTCATGAAAAAAAACATAAAATGTGCATCTCATCGTTCTCAGGCCCTAAAGTCACAGCTCTGGAGTGTTTGGAGGCCATGGCATCAGGACTTTACTCTGAGCTTTTCACACTTGTCATCTCCCTTATTAACAGGTTAGCTGTCAGCATTTACCTCAAATTCTATTACTACAGTATTCATATTCAATTTGGAATTATATAAAATAGCTAGATCATTCATGAATTCATCTTGCCAGATAAGCGCTGCACTTTAGATTTTTTTTTGTAAAATATTTAAAACATTCACCTTCAAATATTGTAAGAATGAATTGGTATATAAATATAATTTTGACACTGAGAAGCTGCAGACTGCTTGATTAGTCAAAGCTTCCTCACTAAAGCCTGCTGATGTATCTGTGTCCCTCAGGGCCCTGAAGTCTAGTCAGCACTCTCTGTGTTCTCTGCTGATCGTTGACACTCCGGGTTTCCAGAACCCTCGGCTGGCTCATCAGCAGAGGGGAGCCACTTTTGAAGAACTCTGCCACAACTACACCCAGGAGAGGCTACAGACTCTGTTTCATGAACGGACCTTTGTCAAGGAATTGGAGAGATACAAGGAGGTGCAGCTGGAAAAACAGAGCTTAACACTTGGCAGGGACAGAACATATACATATTTCATGCACTGATTTTAAGGACGACTTAATAATAATTACATGTAGTCAAACACAGATGTATATTTTTTCTGGCGTCTGCCTGTGCTGATAATTCTCAACTAGGGATGCACCGATACCACTTTTTTGGAAACGAGTATGAGTACAAGTACTTGCATTTCAGTACTCGCCGATACCAATACCAAGTACTTAATAAAAACAGGATTTAAACTTACAGGTAACAGCTTTAGTCCTATAATTTAACAAAAAAACAACAACAAGGGACTCGTTTGGAATTAAGAACATTTATTTAAAATGAAAAGCATGTTGTATGCAACATATTACAGAATAAATAATTATAAAAAAACAAAATTTAATTTTAAATTTGTTCGTCTGTTTCTCTGTTTGAAGTCTCACTAGCACAGTCACAGCTGGGATGACATCAGAGGCTAGTGCGTCGTAGCTGCTCACTTTTTTAGTTAGTTCCTCAAAGGGGGCGAGGATGGCAACAGTCGTCTCCATAAGAGCCCATTGGTGAGCGGTGAGATAGTCAGGGAGTTCGTGCTCGGACACGCCCAGCACTCGCTTTTGCTCAATGAGGGACTGGAGCATGTAATACGTGCTGTTCCAGCGCATCTGTACGTCCTGCTGCAGTCTCTTTATTGGCTGGTTGAGCTGTCCCTGAATGTCCTCGAGGCGGGAGTAGGCTAAGGCGGAATGTTACCGATACCACGGTCCCCGGTATCGGGGGACTTTTAACGAGTACTTTAGAAAATGTGGTATCGAGGCCGATACCCGATACCAGTATCGGTATCGGTGCATCCGTATTCTCAACTAATTTAAATTTTTAGGATTTTAGATGCACTGGAGATCAGTTCATTGGTGCTTCACAGCAGTAAAGAATTTAACCTCAGTACTCCAGATAATCCACAGGATACTTGGGGTTTAGAAAATTTCTACTTCTTCTGTAGTTCAGATGCAAGTGGTTCACATCTAGATCTGGGGTTTCTACGAGTAATTGAGCTTCAAAACTTGAATAAATACATAAAAACTCAAATGTTGAGAAATTGGTGGTGTCAGTCAAAGCATGTGACTGGGTGTGTAGTTTACACCCTCGCCCTGTGCTTGTGTGGGTTTCCTCCAGGTAAGCTTGCACAGACCAAAGACCCTACAATAATGCAGAGAAAACCCCCAACAATCAAATGTCCAGTTTAAGAAATGTTTCCAAAACATTTTATGTACTCAACCCAATCTATAGCTTTAGTAACTGCTGATTTCAAGATTGAGATGAACAGCTACACTTGATTTTCTGTTTTTTATTTTTTATGAGCTCATCTTCTGTTGGTATATGTCTTGTAGGTTACTAACCTGAGTTTCTGTCCCCTCCTGCATCTAGGAAAACATAGAACTTGCTTTAGATGACATAGAGTCCAACACCTCACTGTCTGTAGCAGTTATTGATCAAGCCTCAACCCAAGCTCTGGTAAGCAACCCTCACTACACTCTGCTTTGCTTTCACCTGGAATCAGTTGTGAGAAATATGCTGTGTTAACAGCACAGATTAAAGTTGTGTTTATGTTCAGTGGAGCATTGAGGTATTTAGGTCCAGATTCAAGGGCAGTTTATCTGGGCCTGAATTTCAGTCATTATTCAGGGAGACATTAATGCAAATGAAGCTGTAGCCAAATGAGCACCACAGAGTACCACTGACCCAGCAAATAGCTCTTTTCATCACTGCTGGCAAATCAAATAGTTTTAGGTCCATGGCCAGTCTAGCAAAGCAGGCATCAACATGTGCTGAAGCCAGAGGACCTGAGATCTGGGACAGAAAGCTCCACCTCTACTCTTCTTGAGACTTAAATTAGATGTAACATAAAAGCATGCTTAGCCTAAATGCTTGTCAACTTGTTGTGATGGTTGGTTCCATGTTTTCTTGCAGTTTCTTCCATTTCCTTTAGGATTTTGTCTGAGATCAGCACTATTGATTAGAATCAAATTTGTGATGTTTTTTCTCTTTGAAGCTTGAAAGAGTCTCCTTTTCTCTCCACTTGTTGGTTCCCATATATACTAAAAGTCTGTGTTGTTAGCAGTACAAGTATCTGCAGCATTTGGTCTGTGTAGATGATCCTGCAGTCTTGATGGAGTTGATGCAAGTGCTAGATTCCAGCTTTCTTTTGTGTTGGATTGTGTTGAATGTATTAGATGATTTATATAATGGTGTGTATTTATACTTGAAGTGGAATCGCATGAGAGTAGAACAACAAACCTGTAATTATGTAAGAGTAGCAAATGTCTGTCAACCATAATAACTGACATTTGATACCATCAGCAACGTTGTTTTTCATGCCAAACTGTTGATCGTTCTAGTTTTCAAGACACCCAGAGACAATCATATCCCCCAAATATTAGCTGACATGCTTTAAGCTGCATCCATATTGGAAGCAGTTCACAGCAACCAGAGGCCACACAGCGTAAATGACATTCTGTGACTACAGGCAAAATAACAAAATAACCACTGGAGATACGTTTCTCCAGGCAAGTGGTTGACGCAGTTATCAGTGCGAGAGCAGGATCCTGTTGTTTGACATATGACTAGTAAATAAATTAGATGGTTACCCAGGCAACCCGTACCTGGAACATTAAGGGAACAGGTGTCAGCTTCAAAGCGAGTGTGGTGCTTTAGCAGCAAAGACGACAGAGTGGATTCCTTTTTGCTGGCATGTGTGAATCTGAGGTCAGTTTCTAATGGTTCAACTGAATTCAAATGAACTCTTAGGACTAGATTGACAGTGAATGTTCTGACCTACAATCACTAAAGATTTTAGAAGTTTCTGCAACTGATCCTCTTTATGATGGACCTACACATTATGTACACATTATGTACACATTATGTACACACATCCTCAGATAATACAGAGCTCAACCACAAACACTTTTGTGTCAAAATCACTCTGTCAAGCTGCCCTGGTCTTTCAAGGCAAGGAATCTGTAGACTGAAGGTGTTAGCGTCACAAGGCCTCTGTAGATCAAACTTTTATCTTGTTTCCAATCCTGAACAATCAGAGCAGTGAGGAAAGGTGCAGTATCCTGTTGAAAGGGGCCACTACAGATATTACACCAACATAAACACCAAGGTCCTCTGCCTCTGGTGCCTTTTTTGTTCCATCTTCCATTGCTCTGTGGTCATGGGTCTGCAAAGGCATTCTCACCACTGTGTGGCTAACAGCCCTCATATGCAGCAAGATGCATATATGCATAATCTGGTACCTTTTTTCCTAATCATAACCAGCTTGAAGGATTTTAAGCAACTACAGAAGACTTTCGGTGAGCTTGAGCCACACAGCTTGTGCTCCACCAGGCCATCAATGGAACTACACCACACTGCCACTGTCCTTTTGAATGGAATCATAATAATTGTGTGTCTGTGTTTGTGTGTGATGTCAAGTAGTGACCAACAAATTATTTCAATTTATCTGAAGAGGAATTAAAATAATGTTGTTGATCTTTTTGAGGTAGCACCGCATCGTGTTACACAAATATGAGTCAATACCTTTAGCTTTAGTTTATAGCTGCATGACTAATGACACCCAGACAAACAGTAGACATGGAAACGCACTGTGACTCAATTTTGACAATACAGGTGGTGCATTTGCATCTAGCTTGTGATCTCTGTTCAAATTACAGCAAACGCTTCTTTTTAATCTCTGTAAGTGATTCGAATGACACTTTAGCAGATAATTTGTTTTCAGCAGCACAATAAGCCTCTTCTTTGATTTGGAAAGCCTTTAAGAGTCAGCTACCTGTCTGCACAGGTTCACAGTCTCATCTCTGCTAAGTCCACAAATTCAACAATTTAACAAAACAGTGCAGGATTTAAACTTTGTACTGACAAGAGGAGTAGTTTTATAATCAGCTGTTAAGGTTATGAAAGCCTATATCCAAGTAATCACTCAAGCTTTTGTGCTGCACTGTTTTCTTTTTATATTGTTAGATTTTGGGTGCTAATTTACTAGCATTAATTGAACATTGATTTCTAAGTAGAGTGACAGGCATTCAGAAATGCTCGTGGAAGGTTTATTCTGCATTTGTACAGAATTAGTTTTATTTGCTTGCTTCTTACTTAAATATATGAGCTGTAGGATTTTCAGTGCACAGTTGGAAAGCTCACTCAAGTCTGATTTGTGTGACTGACAACTTTTAAAAGATGGGAGGAAATCTTCTTAAAAGTAGAAAATTAAATGAAAGGGCCAATCCTTGCACTTTAGTTTAAATCAGTCAACAATGGTAAATAAATATTTGATGTTACTGTAGTGTTCAGCTTTGAAGGTTTGGGAGGATGCACTTGATTGAGTCTTTATGAAAAATGCTGAACAAACCTTAAGGACAAATTTCTCTAGAGCAACAGCAGCTTACTGTAGGTGGAGATTTGCCATGTGGAAATTCACTGTCTCTAAGGTTTGAAGGAGTAACAGAAATTGGTCCAATTCAAGCTGCCGAAGGCCTCCATGTTTATATAGTGACATCAGATGATGGTGCTGACAACTCCACAGCTCCAAAGCAACCTTTAATCTTGAGAGCAAAAATAAAAAATGTTTGTACTTTCTTTATTTTGTTTTTGAAAAAAGAAAGCAAAACACAAACATCTCTCTTGATCTGTCCAAATAAAAAAGACATTTTCGCCTGCCTTTGTTCATCACAGGTTCGTACTCTAGCCAGGACAGATGAAGCTCGAGGCCTTCTGTGGCTCATGGAGGAGGAGGCTGTACATCCAGGAGGTTCAGAGGAAACCATGCTGGAGAGACTCTTCAGCTACTATGGCTCAGCACAGGGAGAAAACAAAGGTGAACACTCAAACACATAGCTGTCCCTTAAAGCAATCAGTCGAGGCTTTCTGAAGAAACAAATAGACAACACTGATACACCATGGCAGAATATTTCCATTCTGTTGCAGGAGCTAATCTACTTCTGCGAGGAGAGAAGCCCCACCTCTTCCTGCTGGGCCACAGCCATGGGACCAATTGGGTGGAGTATAACACCCAAGGCTGGTTGAACCATGCCAAGCACAACCCTGCTGCCCAGAATGCTGCAACCCTGCTGCAGGACTCCCAGAAGTATGATGCCTCTGTCTATACATGAACATCATCCAGTTTAATAGAACAGTGTATGAAGTGATTGGTCATCACCGCTGTTGTTTTTTAAGCTGCACATGCCCTGATGGAGTTGCTAGTAGTGGATTTGAATTAACTGGTTACGTAAGAAGAAAATAAAACTATGTCCTGTACTAATAGAATTACATTTGTCTGATATAGAGAACATATAAATGTACATTACAGTACACTGCATGTGAACTTGTGAAAAAAATGCCCAATTTATTCTTGCATTGCCTGGATTTATCTCAGTTTCTGTCATGTTAGGCCTGCCTTTCCACCTCTTTGGGGGCTCTGTGTTCTCTTGTTTTTAGTTCATATGCACTCATTTCAGTCTGTCTGTAAATTTTATGGTTTCAGCGACTCAAAAAAACATAATATGCTTGACAGGGGGAAGAATACATCTATCATGCAGAGTTTAATCAAATGTTTCCAGTATGATCTTTCTGCTACAATTCACAGTTCAACCATGAATACCATCAATATATTTTGTACTGTAGGTTATAAAATCAGTGGCTCTTTGTCTATAAAGTCTTGGGAACATTTGCCTTACTGTCTTGCAAAAGGGAATACACACTCTACTTAAGTATAGTCCAGCTAAAGCTGATTAATTTGCTCTAAAAAGACAAAAATTGCAGGGACAATATCTAACTTAGCAACTTTTCAAAATCTGTTTCAGACCTTTAGCAGTCATAAGGTGAGTGTTTGACACCATGAGGCAACAGAGTGAACCAAAGAGTGCAGCAAGGAGCCTGTCAACATATGGCTCTCAAAACAGTATAATATGGCGCTATCAGATTGATTTCTTTATATTGTCTTGTGAATTCTTGGATGTTAGTGATGTGGATTTGTACAAACCCTATCATCTTTCTGCCACTGCAGGAAGAACATCAGCGCGCTGTTCATGGGCCGGGCCAGTGGAGCCACCGTGTTGTCGGGCTCCATCGCCGGTCTGGAGGGCAGCTCCCAGCTCGCCCTGCGGCGAGCCACTAGCATGAGGAAAACCTTCACTACAGGTGTGGCTGCTGTCAAGAAGAAGAGTCTGTGTATCCAAGTGAAACTCCAAGTGGTAAGTGGATGAGAGTGTGGTTAAAAGGTACGAAAACACAACAGGCACCAACCACCTTGTGGCTGCAGCTCAGTGCAGCGGCTTTGGCAATGGAGCTGCTGAACATGGTCCATTCGGACCCAATGTCCCTAGTCTCCCTCTGCCATAGGTGTGCATTGAAGATCTGGAACCTGATATCTGATATAATCTCTTTATTTTTAGGATGCTCTGATTGACATGGTGCGTCGTTCTAAGGTTCACTTCATCCATTGCCTACTGCCCAAAGTAGAGGCAGTAGGAGGAGGTGATTACCGTATGGCTCATGGAGAGAGCCCTGACTCAGGTCTCATGACTCTGGATGTGAGCCTCCTGAGAGCTCAGCTCCGAGGATCCAAGCTGCTAGATGCTCTGCGCATCCACAGGCAAGGTAACTACTTGGCAGTGTTATATGTAATTTCAACACTCTTTCCAGTCACTGTTATGCTGATGACAGAACCGCGTTTCAGTTTAATTTGATCTGGGGTTAGGGGTTAAAGTACCCTAATGTAAGACTGTCCCATAGACATTCATACTTTTGTCTGTCTGTTGGCTGTTGATAAACTGCTAGCCTTTCCACCAGCTGCAGATGCTACTTTAACTTTGGTGTTCTGAGTTTGTGTGCCCTCGTCTCTGTTCTGCCTCGCTGCCTCTAGGTTATCCTGACCACATGGTTTTCTCTGAGTTTCGAAGGCGCTTTGATGTTCTGGCACCTCATCTAACCAAGAAGTATGGCCGCCACTACATTGTCACAGATGAGAAGAGGGTGAGTGCAGAGTTAGCATGATACTTGCAGTTCTGCTGTGAGTAGTTGGACTGTGACTGCTGATATAACGAAAAGTGCTCTCTTGTCACCATCCTTAGCTGTTCGTATATTAAGATACAATGTAACCATTTGCCTTGGTTTAATCAGAATAATTCATTCACAAGGGGAAATTGTTTTGTAACATTTGCTCAGGATTGTGGGAGATGTAAGGTTATTTAAAAGTAGCTGAAATCCACTGTTAAAGTGATGTGGTGTAAATGTGGGATAAATAACAGGAAATGTTACTTTTAGATCGATTATTTATGTTCTTGTAAGTCTTTTGCCTGTAAGTGAAATACTTACTCATGGGGATATCGTTTGTCTTTTTTTCACACCACAAAATCAGGTACAGTGTAGAGAGGATGAGGTCTGGACATGCGATGTTTCCCTCTTTGCCCTCCACACTTGAGTCTGTGATCACAATCCATTTATTCTTCCTGTTCTCTTACCGCTGTCATGGCTCTCCTGCTCTTGTGTGTAATTAATTATAATTGTGGGGGATGGCAGCATTCAGCCACTGTACTGAATAATTACTGATGGTGGGAACAGTTCTTTGTTTTTCTTCTCTCTGTCTTCCCATCCATCCCCTTGTGTCTTTTTTGTCTCGTTATCTTTCAGTTTCTTTTGTATAGGTGGCAGAACAGTTTAGGAACATCCCTGGGTATATGATTAATGTCTTCCCTAGTATATAGCACTTTTGCACTAAGGTGTGATTAGTCTTGCGACGATGCTGTGAGAAAACATATCTACATTAAGATCCTCTGTACCTCATGTCTTGTCTCAAAAGGTGCAGAATCTGTTTTCTAAGAATCAACATTTTGTTTTGTTTTGTAAAAAACGTAAACAAGGACATCAGACACACAGATGTGTAAAATCTCGTGCTCCTTTCTATACTGCTCTATACTACACTGGCAGTGAGGAGGCTCAAAGTTTCTTGAAGATGAGCTTAGAGAGGATATCCCACTCAGAGAGTACTAATGCTACGCATATCTCTTTATTTGAGATGTACAGTGGTCAAAAACAAAGGAGGCGAGGAAGATGGATGGAAGGTGTTGGTGTGAGATAGAGATTACTTTAGCCAGATTTAATTGGACGATAATACAATTTTTTTTTTTCACAGAGGGAGAAAGCAAGAGAGAGAGGGTTTGGTTTGCTGAGTCTGTCGGACGGTTTGTCTCTGCCAAACAAAAGCCCCCATTTTTCTCCTGCTATAGCCCAGTACTGTCTGCTCCTCTTAAGACAGCATGATGTAGCCATGTTGTCAGTGTCCATATGGTACGCCTGCCAAGAGCTTTTTAGACCAAACAGGCAAACAGCAGGGGAGAAATTTAATGCATCATCCCTGAGAAGCTTAATTCTCTCTAAAGTTTGTTACTATATTTTCCTCCTTTGAGAGGTTCCATGGTCTAGAATGCCTGGTATGAAACATCTTTTACAATCAGATCCCAGTTTCATACCTGCCTGATAGATATATCTGTCTGTCAGCTTCTTGTGAAACACAAGAGGCAGCCAAAAAAAAGGATGCTTCCAAAAAAGCTGAAAACTGAAGCTACAATATTAATAACAATATTGTTTTTTATGTCAGCTTAATTTTGTAGGTTGAAATTAAGTTTTCCTGCATTATAAAATGCAATGTGATTGTTCAAAGTCACGCTTACACACAGAATCTAAATAAACTAGGAATTTGCAAATTTTTGTACTTTTTTATACAACGCTTCAAATCAAATTCAGGACTGTTGCAATAAAGGGAACGTATGCAATTGAAAAGCCTACGTTTCCAAAAGACCACTGTGTGTAGTTCCACTTCACGTCGGGGAAAATGTTCTGAGACTAAATTTGAGCATTTTTGGTTTTTGAACAAATTTTAATTCATCAACTCCAAAACATAATCATGATGATCTGAGATCTGAAGTTTAAGTCTGATGAGTAAATTAACAACAGAATGGTTAAAAAGAAGAATTACTGAGGTGTTCAGTGAAGAAACCGCAAAAATACCGAGGACCTAAAACCCTTCTTTAAGAGGAATGCTCAAATTCTTCCTTAATTACTGCAAAAGTTCTGTAATTACATTAATCTTCTCTTGCAATTGTTCAGGAATTTCACAAAACAGATATGTGCGTGAAAGAAAGGTAGTTTTTCCAAGAGTTCTCAGAATAGATTCCCTCAAATTCAATTCAATTCAATTTTATTTATATAGCGCCAAATCACAACAAAAGTCGCCTCAAGGCGCTTCATAGATACAGAGAAAAACCCAACAATCATATGACCCCCTATGAGCAAGCACTTTGGCGACAGTGGGAAGGAAAAACTCCCTTTTAACAGGAAGAAACCTCCGGCAGAACCAGGCTCAGGGAGGGGCGGGGCCATCTGCTGTGATTGGTTGGGGTGAGAGAAGGAAGACAGGATAAAGACATGCTGTGGAAGAGAGACAGAGGTTAATAACAGATATGATTCAATACAGAGAGGTCTGTTAATACATAGTGAGTGAGAAAGGTGACTGGAAAGGAAAAACTCAATGCATCATGGGAATCCCCCGGCAGCCTACATCTATTGCAGCATAACTAAGGGAGGATTCAGGGTAAATGGTAAATGGACTGGTTCTTATATAGCACTTTTCTACTCTTTCTGAGCACTCAAAGCGCTTTATACAACTAATTCATTCACCCAAGCACTTTTTTCTGAGGTCTTTAGCGCTAAGTATCTACCATTCATACACATTCACACTCCAATGGATGCATCGGAGAGCAACATGGGGTTAGTATCTTGCCCAAGGATATTTGGCATGCAGACTGGAGCAGCCTGGGATCAAACCACCAACCTTCTTGTTAGTGGCTGATCTGCTCTGCCACCTGAGCTACAGCCACCAGGGTCACCTGGTCCAGCCCTAACTATATGCTTTAGCAAAAAGGAAAGTTTTAAGCCTAATCTTAAAAGTAGAGATAGTGTCTGTCTCCTGAATCCAAACTGGAAGCTGGTTCCACAGAAGAGGGGCCTGAAAACTGAAGGCTCTGCCTCCCATTCTACTTTTAAATACTCTAGGAACAACAAGTAGGCCTGCAGAGCGAGAGCGAAGTGCTCTAATAGGGTGATATGGTACTACAAGGTCATTAAGATAAGATGGGGCCTGATTATTTAAGACCTTGTATGTGAGGAGCAGGATTTTGAATTCAATTCTGGATTTAACAGGAAGCCAATGAAGGGAAGCCAAAACAGGAGAAATATGCTCAAAGGCTCTTACAGTGGGGGAAACAGTTACTTGATGATGAGCCCTCGCTGTTGCCTTACCAAAAAAACAGAGAAAAACAAGAACAGTATCTAATTTTTATTGCAGTTTTATTTTAATGCAGCAAAACAGAACTACAACTATTTTATTTGTAAATGGAAGAAATCTAAAATGGACATCTTTCCAGATAGAGGACGGATGATTATCGTATCTCATGGGGTGGGGATGATCATGAGAAAGGTGGTAGATCAGTCCAAAGCTTGGAGCTTGTTAATGATCTGAAGGCAGCTGGGAACATAGTGACCTTGTTGGTAACACACCATGCTGTAATGGATTGAAATCTTGCAACGCCAACAAGGTCCAAGGTCCACCTGCTCAAGAAGGTACATATACAGTTTAACAGTGAACATCTAGATGATTCAGAGAACGCTTGGGGAAAAACGTGGAACCAAAATTGAACTCTATGGCATCAACTCAGCCGTTTTTTGACAGTGATCAAACACATACTGCAAAGACAATAAGAGAGTTGCCAAAGAAGCACATTAAGGTCATGCAGTGCCCTATTCAGTGTCCAGACCTCAGTTATATAAAAAATCTGTGGATGGAGCTGAAGCAGGCTTTAAGTTGCTGAGTGGCAGCGAAGAAACCTAAAAGATTTAGCGAGTTCATGTGAAGTGGTCCAATCAGTTTGTACTTAACTGTAATTCCTTTTGTCTGGACTTTAGGTTGCTGTTCTGTGTTTTTCCCCTAAAATAAAAACCACCATAAAAGTTAGAAACTGATCATTTCTTTATAAGCAAACTTTCCAATTCAGCAGGGGATCAAACAATTATTTCCCCCACTGTACATTTAATGACACGTTTACCAAATGTAGTGTGTAGCATCACTTTTCAAACCTTGTAGTCTGTTTCCTTTTAGGGACATCGAGGTATGTGTGTGCTTGTGTTGGCTGATTCCAGAGTGGATTGGTGTTTGTTGCTATGGCACGTAACTTGCATCATTTTTAGGAGCCAGGTCACATGACCAGACATAGGTAAGGCCCGGACACAGAGCGATTGGGTTGTTTATCTATTGAGTGTTCGTTCTGCTCGTTTCCAGGCAGTGGAGGAGTTACTGGAGTCTTTGGAGCTGGAGAAGAGTAACTACCACATGGGGCTAAGCAGGGTGAGTGACGCCTCATGCAAACACTTTTCATCTCAATGTACTTCTACTATTGCAAACTCAACATTTCCTTCACAGTACTAATTCTTTTCGTGGTGATCCTCAGATTCCCCTCTTTTTTATTGCAATCCTAAAATCCAGTTCTGTCTTCTTTGTTGTCTTTACATTTGTTGTTGAAAATTAGATTTTTGTGGGTTTTCATCATCACTTTCTACACTGATGTTGATCAGCTTGTCGTCTGGCTGTTGCTGCTTCGTGTTGCTGTGAAAGAGCAAGAAAAAGTATTCAAATTCAAAAACCTTTTTATGCTTTGGCCCTTGCAGTTAAACAGATAATTAGAGCACATTTTCATTCTACTCACTAGCTTGTCTAGCAAAAGGGGCGACAGGCTCTCTGTTTCTTTTCTGTTCCTCTGCAGTGACAAAGTCTTCACACTTCCACATGTATCCTCACTCTTTTTGGGGGCAAGAGGTGATATTTTCTGCACTCTCTGTATCTTGCCAAGCAGCAGTCAAACACTGCCAGACTGTTGAGGATAAAGTGCAGCTAATCATAAGGAAAAGGGCAGGCAGTTTTTGCTAATTAGATCTGTGAATGTCTGTGGAATAAAGAACAGTCTGGGCCTTGAGCTGTCAATTATTGAAGTTTCTTGGCAGATATTGCAGAATGTTTGACCTTGCTTCAGAGTTTGACCACTAGATTCCCAAAGTTAACTTTTTAGTACCAAAGTTTTCTTTTAATCTGTGGTTTTCATATCAGTAACATTGGTAATGCCTCTTGTTTTGTAATGTTTTTACTGACAGTTGAAACACAAAGGTGTCCAACCAGCTCATGTGGGAAAGTAAAGCACCAGCTTCCCATTTAGAGAGTAAGTGGCCCAGTCTGTGGGCCACTTACTCTCCAACCAGCCTACTCCTATAATACTTAACTAAAATCTGATAAATACTCTATATTACTCATCCATCGCTTCCCATATTTCCATATTAACAATTACACAGTATGTACAGTTAGATCCGAAGGTCAGTGAAGATAAGTAAATACATTTTCTAATTCCAGATGACAGAATCAGTTCTGTTAAATTACTGCAACACTTGAGCTAGATGGACTTGATAAAGACATTAAACATGATAATCAGTTTTATCCCAGGGTGATGCGGCAGTGTTACAAAGACTTTTTTTATACTGCTGAATAGGGATGGGTATTGATACGATTTTCACGATTCCGATTCCATTTTCGATTCTGTTTAATGATTCGATTCTTTATCGATTCTTTTTAAAAAATGAGAACACTAAGGTTGATTAGCTTAGAACTTTGTTTTATATCTTCTCTTTGAACAAGATAGAAATTTAGGAGTAACATGGCCTTACAAACCCAACAGTGAGATCTTAAGAGATCCACAGCCTACGGCTCTTCAATGGGGTGTCACAGGGTCCCCAGGAAAAAAAATGTAAATGTAAAATAATAAAATAAATATTCCTCTGTAGCAATAACAAAGTGTAACATAAATTATTCTGTAGCAATTACACAAGAATATCCAGTAATGTCCCTGCCTACAATTAAACACATTCACTTACTGAAAATCATCTGCTGTGGCAAACAGCTGCAAACCTTTGACCACAAACTGAGTCACTGCTCGGTGACATTCGTCTATCCTGGCCTGAAAGGAGACGCTACCGGTAGACTGCAGCGAGAACTGCCAGCATCTGAGCCAGACTCTGTCTCTCTCATCATGGTCACCTAAATGCACAGTAATGGCAGGTTTTGTAATAAGGCAGATCGCGCTAACATAATCTGCACTGTTAGTTTATTATTTACCTGCTGCATTAACGGGAGAGGACGTGCAAACGTTACCGCTGCTGCTGGGTTGAGATTCACGAGTCGAGCGGAATTAAAAACACAACATTCATTTAAGGTCATCACGTGTTTTTTGCATATTCGTAGTGTTTCCTCCCTTAAATGAAATATCTACTTTGCAAGTATTGCAAGTTGCCCTGTTGTCATCCGTTCTCGTAAAGTATAACCAAACTTTTGAGCGTTTGAGCCGCCGTGTTTCCTGCCAGGTAAATGACGCTCCGTGGTGATGTCATTTGGGGCGACTGGAATCGATAAGGGAATCGTTTGCAAAAATGGCAAACAATTCCAAGGGATTGAAATAGTGGGAACCGGTTCTCATCAAGAACCGGGTTTCGATACCCATCCCTACTGCTGAAAGTGTTGGGCTTTGCAAATGTTCCATAAACGGTAAATGGAGTTGAGGTCAGATTTCTGAATTCAATAAACATTAGTCTTTTTAAACAAAAATTGTGTGTCCTCAAAGAATGGAGTGCCACTTCTCCTTTATGAAGAAGGTAGCTCGGTGAAGCAGCACTTCACATCACAGAATAATTTACCAACCAGTTACATCATTCTTGTAATGGTTGGAAAAGGAGAAAACACAACAGGATTAATTTAGTTAAACACATTACCTTATATCATTACATATTATTATTTATGTTATTTTATATATATATATATATATATATATATATATATATATATATATTATTTTTATTATATATATATATATTATTACTATATATATATTTGTGTATGTTATTTTTTTTAATCAGAGTAGATGGAAATACAAGAAAGACAGGCACACAAATGGCAGTAAAGAAAGTAAAAGTAAAGAGATGTTGTTGATAATTAAAGGTACATTTTCCAGCTAACGTTTGTCTGTGTTAAATAATAACACCTGCCTGACATGGTCTATGTCAGGGGTGCCAAACTCATTTTACCTGGCGGGCAACGTACAGCTCACTTTGACCTTAAGTGGGCCAGACCAGTGAAACTTCCCATTCTGTCAGTATAAAGAAGTTAATTATTTAACTGTTTTTCTACATGATGAAGAAAAAGCTGCTGTGACAAGGAAAGAAATCTGTAGGCTCGCATCTTTGGACTTAAACTGTAAGTAAAAGATGTGGAAGATGACGGCAAAAATCCTTGCAGCTGATTGCCCAGACTGTTCAGGTTTTTTTGTAATCGTAAAAAACAGAAATTTCTATAGAAAGTGGAAAAACAGAAACTTTTCTGTCATTTAAATTTTTAATGCCTAATTATTTTGTGTAGTATGAATGGCCATATGAGAGCATTTTATCAGTAGGAAAAACTGTAAGACCTAAGAAAACAAACAAACAAACGAAGTTTCTGCTTGTGCTTGTTTGTGGTGAGCAGCAGTTCAAACAAGTTAAGAGTTATAAATAACTTCAAGCACATTCTGGCCTATGAGACTCATTTAGACACTGAGCCACAGCTCTGTGCTACATGCAGATATTCAAAGACACTTTGTATATAGTTTATTTTGTGTGATATTCAATACTGAACTGTAACCTAGGAGAACACATACTAGGTTTAAGGCCTGGATATGTTTGAAACCTTTTATCCTCCACCATGAAAAATGGCTGAATATAAAAGTGGATATCACTTCAGACAGTCTCCACTATCATTGAAATGCAGCCAGATGCTGCTCATTTGATATTTTAGCTCCTTTCTTCACTTTTTCCCAACACGCTTGCATTTAAATCCAGCTCGCCGTCTCTCTGTGTACTTTGCTTGTACCACTACACTTGTTGTCTTCGGAACATCTGCCCCCCCTTAAATCTTTTGCATAATGGTACGATCCCAGCCCCCCACCTCCACCCCCGATTTTAATAATTTAAATAAATAATAATATTACATTTCATCTAAGAGACTGAGGCTCTTAATACTAGCATTGTCTTTCTCAGTATTTTCTAACAAGTCACATGTCTCGCCATCTAAAATTAAAGCAAATCACACAGATTTTTGATATTAGTTGTGTTTGGACTCTCATCAGCCTGGAGGAATTAGCAGTAACACAAGATGTGTGGGCTGTGCAGGTATTGCTGCCAACCTGTCTTTGGTGTGCAATGCCAAACTTTTTGTAGCTCTCTGCATGGTAGTATTAAACCATTCCCACACTGACACAAGGGTCTCTGAGGAGCAAAGCTGTTCATGTTTGCCGCATGTGTTGTCTCCTTCCAGGCTAGTTAGACATCATCTTCCCACGACACAAAATCCCACTGGAGCAGAATTGATTTGTGGTACCTGAATCCATTTTTGGGGAGTGGAAAAAGCATTTCTGTGCTTTTTATACCTTAGCCACTTCGTTTCCCACCAGCATCTATAGCCACAACAACATTAAGGCAGTATATAATGTATATAATGCCTCAATGACTTTTGCCTGATGGCAAAGTCATTGAATCTTTTAATACCCCATTTTACACAAAATATCAGTATTTGTAGAAATCTATAAAGCTCCACAAACATAAACAAAAGTAATTCATCATAATATTCTTTGATACTCTGGAATTTGCTATAAGCCCTGAACAAATGTTGTTGTTGTTGTTGTTGTTGTTGCAGTAAACATAGCTCACAGGCAACTGGATGAGGAACAACCTAATGCTCATTAAACCACTATATAAAAAAACAAAAAACAAAAAAACCCAAACAAAACTATAGCAGTTGCCCAGCTGGGCTGCAAATTTTGACTTGGCCTCAAAATCATAGTAGAGCACCTCACTGAACTATAACGCAGGTACCCATACAGTGATTATTGCAGAATTACATATACTCATCATGGGCATAACTGTTATTTGTAATTTAGGGTTTTTAATAATTTCTTTAAACTGCTGTTTTAGTTCCAGCGAAAGGAAGTCTTAATGCTTCAGCACACCGAGGCATTTTGGATCATTTCATGCTCCCAACTTTGTGGGAACAGTTTGGTAATGGCCCCCTTCTGTTCCAACATGACTGTGCACAAAGCAATGTCCCAGAAAGTCTATTCTGTTCATCTGGAGTTAGCGTTTTCAATGGAAGAAACATTTAGTCACCAAGTGACTTCTTCAGTCTCAGCTGACTGCAGGTTTCCCCTTCATTATAAAGAGTACATTTGATTAATGACTATGGCTACGTTCACACTGCAGGCGAAAGCGCATCATATCTGATTTTTTTTACCCTATGCGACCCATATCCGATCATGGTATGACAGTGTGAACGGCGCAAATCCGATATTTTCAAATCCGATCAGGGTCACTTTCGTATGTGGTACTGAATCCGATACATATCCGATGTTTTAGAAAGCGACTGCTGTTTGATGGTCAAGTCGCATTAAATCCGTTTTTTACGTCACTGACACGAGACAGACGCCAATTATGAGCGCCGGAGAAGACATCGCGAACGCTTCCTGGCCATCCTGTGTAGATGTCAGTGAAACTGCTGGGAAGACAATGTTGGAGAAACGTGAACATTTTATTTGTACTGTATAATCTGCAGATTCTGACAGAAATCTGCAACTATCCTTTGAAGCAGCGCTCCTCTAAAACAGCAATAAGGATCATTATTAGGTTATTTACATTATTATGTAAATAACAAAATAACTTAAAGCAAAAATTGGGAAACGTAAAGTCCGAAGTCTTTATATTAAGGGCCATCAGTCAAACAATACTGTTTGGTCTGGGTCTAAACAGAACGCGTTGTGTGTGACGTCTTCTTTTGCGCATGCGGCCACTTTCACACTAGAGCGCGTTTGCTGTCGCATTTTATTTGTAGTGTGAACGAGCAGACAAAAAAATCGGATCTGATCAAAAAATCGGAATTGAGCATTAAGAACTGCAGTGTGAACGTAGCCTAAAACTAGCCCAACTGACAAACGATGGGCTGTGAGGTCCGTTTCTTTATCATTAATATGCAAATTGTTGCTTTGAACAGCTTTTTTCCCTTAACACATGAAGTCATCATTTTAAAAAGTGCTACATTTACAAAAGTTTACACAAATAAACTACATTTATTTCTAATTACTCTGGTTATCTTTTTCTAATATTAAAATTAGAGCAACCTGGTCTCAAACACAAACCCGTATCCAACCAGGTCGAATGCCACCCATATTTCAGACAACCAAAACTTCTGGAGTACTATCGTCAGAATGACATCATGATTGTTGCCTATTGCCCAACTGGCTCCTCTAGAGATGCATCTTGGGTGAATTTGCTGGGTGATGAGGTGCTTGTATCCATTGGGGAAAAAGTACAACAAAAGTACACGCTGCGCTTCAACATACAGAGAGGAGTTGTAGTGATCCCAAAGAGCTTCAACCCCGAGCGGATCAAACATAACTTTTTCACTGACTGAGGAAGAAATAAAAGCCATTGAAGCACTGAATAAAAATATTCGGTTTGCTGAGTTGCTGATGTGGATTGATCATCCGGAGTACCCCTTTCATGATGAATACTGAACTTTGTAACTTTTATGTGATAGTTTTTCACAGCACTTTCCTTGAACTTGAACTATTAACTTCAGAGAGTTAATAATGTGAGAAAATAAAGGAGAGAGCCGGTATATGTGACACTCTTCTAACTCGTCCTTCTGCAGGTGTTCTTCAGAGCAGGGATTCTGTCCAGACTGGAGGAGCAGCGAGATTTCCAGACGAGGAGGAACATTTCTCTGTTCCAGGCTGCTTGCAGGGGATACTTAGCCAGACAGGCGTTCAAGAAGAGAAAGGTAGGACTACTTTATCATTTGGCATTTAAAAGTTAGGAATTACGTGTTGACATCTGACCAACGCTGATGACTTGCAAAAAAGATATGTCGTATATTTGCTATTTGTAAATATACTGGCTTTCCCCCTGCTGCTCGGATGATTGCCAAAGAAACAGCTCTGTTAGCTACTCTTTCCCACTGTGACTTCATCATAGTCCAACTGTCTTCTTTAACCATTCCAGTATCGATTACTGACCTTTTATCACCTTTCCCCCTCCATTTTAATTTTTCATTTTTGATTGTGTTTCGTTTTGTTCTGCATTTGCATTTATATAGCTTTGAGGTGACTGTTGTTGGGATTTGGCGTTATATTCCTTATAGGTGATTTCTGTCAGGTAGGTAGATGACAGATTGGGAGGAAAACTTTAAGGAAAGGAACTGAAGAAACTGGAGTTGCAGAAAACCCCTTTAATCTGTCTCTACCTTTTATGCCTCATTGGTATGACCTTATTATTTTACTACACTATAACCACAAAAAGCTTGATTCCTGACATTGACTTTGAATCCAGAATGAGTAGAACTATTAGGACATTACAGGCAATAAAAAACACATAATCAATCATAATCTTGAGCAGCCGTGTGTTAACATCCTTTTGGAAATGCCCTCCTGGTAATCCTCTTAAAAAACAAACACTGGATGTCATCAGTCCCCGAGGAGACATCAGGGCCAACCAGTAAGGAGCCACAAGTGCAGCCATGGCTATTATTGCCTCAAGGCCTCGGTTTGAGCCCCAGCTTTTGTGGCAAACAGTTATCTCGTATAATTGATGTAGACTGGAACTGGGTTAATTTCTTTCATGTCATTGTAAATAGCTAGTTGCTGATGTGCTGTTTATAGGCATTGGACAGAGTCTCAGACTTAGTTGTGTCAGAAGCTGGTGTTGAAGGCAAAGAGTAGCAGTGACTCTTGAGGTGAGGGACAGAACATGTCTGACAGATTAAACCCAATTTTGGGGTTAAAAACATGCATAAAAGTGTTAACCCAACTGACTAAAAGACAAACCAAGGCAATGTTTATACAACAAAAGTATGATTTTGCATTTTTTATACATATATATTTATTTTAAATGGTACAATACATTTCTAGTACCTTAAAAAGTCATTGTCCAGAAGCAGGCGTGATAATATTAAAATACAAATATTAAAAAACAAAAAAGTCTATTTACCATTTAGAAAACTAGAGTTTTCTAAATGGTAAATTATACTAGTATTTGTAGCGCCTTGCTACTACTCGATCACATTCAGACGGCACTTTTATCTACGCCTAAATGCTGTATCTAACATTCACACACACAATCTGATGGGTGCATCGGGGGAGTGCATCTGGGAATAAGTATCCTGATCAAGGATCCGAGGATACTTCAGCACTTGGACTGGATGAGCCAGAGATTGTTGCACCTACCTTACAATCGGTAGACTGGCTGCTCTACTGCCTGAGCTACAGTTGCCCCTGTTTCAATTAAAAGACCGTCAGGGGATTTCATTAGTATTTGACAGTTCCCCTGAAATAAAAGTGAGTTTGAGTTTAGATGTATTTAGGTTGCTACAAAGAAGCTTTAAGGATGTGTTACAAGTTACCTGTTGGGATGATTGTGCTTTAGTCATTTTCTTCTCTGCATGCGTGCGTGCGTTTGCGCGTGCATGTGTGTAAAATAATAACCTGACAAGTGGGAAACATTGGTGCTGTCTCGCAAAAATACACGTGGGATCTGTTGACTTTATGTGTAGCTTTACAGAAGTGTTCATGCTGCTTGTGAAACCTTTCTCATGTGTACACAAAGTTAATTTGGTACACAGTGTTTGTATTTGTGGTAAGTGTATATGTGTGTGTGTGGAGATTAAGCTTTCATTACCATTTCATTTTATCCTGTCTTGCAGCACTGGTCTCTGGGCTGCCAACAAAAATGACTTTTCAAGGGCGTTTGGCTTTCATGTTATCCCCAAAGAACTCAGTTTGAGCCTCATCTCTTGTGGCAAACAGTAATCTCATGTAATTGATGTAGAACTGGGCACATTTCTTTTACGCCGTTGTAAATAGTTTGTTTCTATTGCGCTGTTCATAGGCATCCTGGAGAGTCTCAGACTTGGTTGGAATCTCAAAGCAGATAAGAGGAAATGGCTCACACTGTAGTTTGTCTTCTAATGCAACTCAGGATGCCTTTACAAGTTCATATCATCACAGTGACATATGTCTAAAATATCTTCTCAATAAGTTACCCAGCATTTCATCACTTCAGTGCTTGTATTGTAAAGGAGCAGTAAGAAACGCTGGATTTGCACTAGAGCTCTAAAAATTACAAGAATGACACGTGAAAGTGATCCAGCATCACAGCCCTGTGAATAAACTTTAAAGACACATTAAATCCAATCTGCTTACCCATAAAACATACATTGAATGGATGTTGTTAAGCAATGAATGCCGGTGGGAGCTTTAAAGATGTAGGAGTAGATTGAACTCTGCAGTTACTGAGTCAACTGGGTGCTGGCGGCTTTTATGTAATGCTGCTCTGTAACTTTACAGACTCCGTATACTGAGTGTTCAACATTAGCCAAAAACTAATGAAACTAAAAATTAAAGATTTATCAAAGTCTGTCCTTTTTCCTTCTTACAGATGGACTTAGTTTAGAACGTGAATTTGTGCTGTAATTTGTATAACAATCAGGTTTGCTTTTTTTGTCACAAGACACCACCGGTTAGTTTGTTTACCCATCTAACCCACTTCCCTGCTCTAGGGAACCTCCTTGTTGTCTTCCAAATTCCTCATATCCTACCCCCTCTCTCCCTGAGGGAGCTGCATTCAAAGCACTCCAGGAAATAAGTGAGATGGAGAAGGGTGATGGGGAAAAGGGAAAAAAGGAAAGAAAAGCTCGAGAAAGATGAAGACTCCACTTCGCCATGGGGGAACAGACAAATAGAAGAGATCTGCTGACTGCTTTGAAGCCCTGCAGTCTGTCTCCACTCTCTCTCTTTTTCACATTCATAGGAACAGTTGAGAGTAGAGGAGCACGGGGGATTCCACTGCCAGCCAGCCGACGCTGAGCCTAATTAAACAGTTGCCTAAAGAAAGAATCCCCACTACACTTTCCCCACCCTGACAGGAAACAGGTGTATTGAGAAAGATGCTACTGCTTGTATTCAGACTAAGTGTTACTGTCACTGTCATCTATTGAAAGCATTTGAAACAAAATGTATAAGAACGTTGGATCTAAACTTTTAATGAAGTAAAATCATACAGTATGGTGAAAAAATATCTTGAGCCAGTCCTCTTTTCTCTTTGCTAGGAAAATAGGAAGCTAAATAAGACTTGAAGCTTGAAAGTAGGGCTGCCACAAACGACTTTTGATAGTCGACTAGTCACCGATTATTTTTGCGATTAGTCGACTAATCAGATCATCATCCATTGGACGTAAAAGTACAGCTTATGGCACCAGCAGCATCTGCTCTTATATAACTATCATTAGCTTACAGCTTTAAGTGTTTATGGTATGTGCTAACTAAAAATAAAGACAAGATGATAGTTTATTAAATTTTAATGAAATTTGCAGATTGTTTCGTTGAAGTTTAATAAACTCCTTGCTATCTAAAATATAACAGGACACCGGAGTATATTCTTGAGCATCTCACACTTCTTGTCTGCTTGATGTTTATTCAGCTGTGTAAAAACTATAACTTTAATCTCAGCCAAACCGATTTACTCACGAACAAATAAAATACTAAAAAAAGCCAAACAATAACATTTTTAAGTTATCTAAGTGACTTATATATCATGTTTAACCTGAGTAGCGAAAGACGCCGGTGGGTTTGAAGCCGGGAGTCCGGTGTTCTCACGGCTCTAGTGAGCCTAGCCCCCGGCTAGCTATCGAGCTAGTGGGTAACAGACGTCTCCGAAAACGTCGGAGCGCTTTTGAAAATATGTGGTGTCTTGATAAACTGAGCAGATATTTGAGGTTTACACAGCTACATTCTTGCCTGAAAATATGTTAAACGTTTATTTTGTGACCCAGAAAGAATAATAAGAGTAATATTAAAACTAACTAGCTGCCGCCATTGTTGGAAACTGAGCTGGGCTGCGCTATGAATTCTGAGACAGAGCTTCTTCTTCTGCTGCCATCTTCTGTTTCAGTCCATTATTACACTCTTAAATCCTACTACTTATTCCTGCGTCTTTTGGGATCTTACAAAGCTTCAAACGACGCGTCGACTATTAAATCAGTCGTCGACGATTCTGATAGTCGACTAATCGTGGCAGCCCTACTTGAAAGTCAGTATTTGTTATTTTGACTGTCTTTACTCTCCAACATAGCCAAAACTCTCTTAGGCTCACTATGGAAAACTGTGGTTGGGGTCCATGTCCTGACCAAAATTATGGAGAAATATTGGTGATCTTTGAAGTTGTCATTTCAAAGATAGGGACCAGGTCTGAGGCTACTTACTACTGTCTTCAAAGGATTTCAAAAGGTCCATCAAGATGAGAATAAAATAGCACCAAGACAGAGTCTGTCTGCGATTAGTTTTCCATTGAACAGGTTCAAGTTAGCACTTATATGCAATCTGTTTGCAATAATACCACAATTAACTCTAGTAAATCTAAAATCTGTTGCCATCTGCACCAGATGACCACTGATGAGCAACCACTGATCAAAAACCACTGATCAATGGCCATGAGTACAATTCAGAGAGCTGGGGAATGGCTGCAATCATTGTAAGATGGTGAAAGATGTAACACCAGTACCAGAACCATGACACAGATCTAGAAAGGAGTTTGTGTGCAAGAATATTTTAAGTTTTCTGTTATTTATTAGATTAGATTGAAATGGATGAATGAAGAACTATTTACTGAAAATAGTTTTGGTTAATTTGCAGTGAAAAATATTTGAATGGTCAAATTAACTGTAAATATGCCAAAAAAACAGACTGCTATGCTTTTTCTGATGACTAAAGATGGGATGTTTGACACTGAGGCTCTGAAGCCTGTTTCACTCTGTTGATAAAGACTGGTTCGAAGCACTTAAGGCTTGTTTCAAATGTCCGTGGTTACGTGACTGATGAGATTTGATGCTTTGTGCATCACAGTGAAACACTGGAAGTGAGGTGACTTATTCAAATCTTTAGCGCTCTTCTAAAGATCTCTTCCTCTTTGCTTCGTAGCTTTCTTCAGTGGTCAGAACTTCTCCCAAATCTTCAATCATACCTCCCATAATCATAAGTTTCAACAAGTTTTATAAGCAGTAACACTTTAACACAAGACCTGCCAGAATGGGCCATTTTGATCTGTTTTTGAAGAAGTCAAGTTGTTCATTTTCATGTTATTTCTTTTCTAGTTTTAAGCAAAGGTTGGTAAAATAAGTATTTTAAATGACTTTTGATAGGTCTGTGTAGCACAGGCCTATTGCTGGAACGCCAAGACAATTCTACTACAAAGCAAGACGCAAGTCACCAGAGCTCTTTGTGTTGCTCGTGCACGAAGGAGAGAACTGTGACGAGCGCCGTTCCTTCCGCTCGAGCCTCAGTGGCTCTCAGTTAGCTCCCTTGCAGCACCGTTCTTTATTGTGGTTACATGAATATGCATAGTCTCATTAACATATGACGTCTTACATAGGCATACATGTGAACAAAGAGTACCGTCTGTGTGTATGTGTAGGTATGCGTATGTGTGTGTGTGTCTCAAGATGTGACCCTGTGAACGACTCCCTAAAGCTGGTGCCAAGAGCCCAGCGGTCCACCTAAACAAAGGGCTTTTATACTAAGGCTACCTCCACACGTACACGGGTATTTTTGAAAACGTAGATTTTCCGTTTCCGTTTTCAAAAATAATCCCGTCCACACGTAAACGCAGAAATGAAGGAAAACGCTGCTAGGAACATGCCAAAGCAACAGGTGGCGCTATATTCCTAACCGTGTAGAAATGTTGGCCAATCAGAAGTCTAGAAGCCTCGGTGGGAAAAAGTAAACAAAGCCGGGGCATAGAAGCAGAACAGAGTCGTATGTGTGGAGGGACAGTAACTGTGTGTGTATATGTAAGCATTTAAACACTGCAGAGAGTACAATTAACAGTAACAGTATTGTAGAAATTCATTTCACCGAAACAATAACGTGGCGCACAGTGTGACGTCAAAAAAGGCGCACACCTTTGACGCTGCGTTTTCTCTGTTTTTCTCATCCACACGTAAATGCAAAAACAGAGTTTTCAAAAATATCCACCCTGGCCGGAGTTTTTAAAAATCTCAGTTTTCAGTGACCAAAAACGCCGTTTACGTGTGGACGAAAGGTGCAAACGCATAGAAAAATCTGCGTTTTCAAAAATACCCGGGTACGTGTGGACGTAGCTTAAAACAGATACAGAGTAGGTGTCCTCCTATACCATAAATCAGTAAGAGAAGGTACGACCTCTCTCATGACCCTAGGACAGCGGTCCCCAACCCCCGGGCCTTGGACCGGTACCGGTCAGTGAGTCGTTTGGTACCGGGCCGCGAGAGTATAGGCTCAGGTGTGAAATGTATAGTTTTCAGGGTTTTTATCGGTTTTCAGCATTATTTTGTTATCATTTTTATTGTTAACTCTGTTTTCCTTGGTCTTTTCACGTGTGTTATGAATAAATCTTCTTTTTTTCAGTACCGGTACTAGTTTTATTTTGTTGTATTTATCCGCGACACCTTAAAAGCCGGTCCATGAAAATATTGTCGGGCATAAACCGGTCCGTGGCGCAAAAAAGGTTGTGGACCGCTGCCCTAGGATGTGTGTGTGTATGCCAGAACCCTCTGGAAGGGAGACTGCTAAGGATCAGACATCCTATAACTATGCAATCGACTATATACCTCTAAGCATACATGAGTATATATTTCTAAGCATAAATGACAATCCAACAATATAAACCTAACAACTTTCTAGGGTTTTTGTTAGATTTATAGATTATTTAGATAATTTCATTACTGATCATAAATTTAAAATATGCATTATAATAAACTAATAAACATAGGGAACAACAAATTACACAGCAGCTGACACATGTAAATATTTAATTGTTATAGAAGAAGAACTTTATGAAAAGGTAAAAATGAATTATTACATATTATATACATATTACATATAAAATAATTATTGTAACATTAAAAGAGTTCAAATTTATCTTGCACATCTTCCTCTGATCACCTGCAGCCCTTCACCTCCTCCGCTCTTCTTCCCTGAAACCTGTCCAATTTCACTGTTTATTTCCACAGACTCTTTGCTCAGTTTAACTCTGTTCTGCTGCTTCTCTGCAAAGCCAGCAGCAGTTCTGCATGCACTCTGTCACACAGTGCCCACTCTGATCTGCTATTGTGCCAAAAAGTTGTCTCCAAAAAAGTGATTTCCGATGTTTTTGAGTGTTTTTAATGTCAATATCTTTGCTTATACGTGTTATGCCTGTAGAAGTGACATAACATTAAGTGGTTAACCTATATATACATTTTGAAAAAGGACGTGTTTTGCAAGTATCTTTATGATTCTGCCTTTATCGTACCCACTATGTGTTCTACATTATAATAAATGTCCTTTTTGGCCACTTCACATATCTTTATGGAACTGTTATCTTATTATATTTGTTGTACTTTCTGCCGCCCTCTTGCCCAGATGCCTCAGTGAGTGTTTATACCTGGATAAGTGAAGGATATATAAAAGTCACTTTGCCCACAGCTGATTGCAGCTTCTACCTGGTGACAGGAATGTTCTTTTGCCTCAAAATGACTTCATATCATTTGAGAGATCACTTTTTTGCACAACCCGTTCAGGCCTGCAGTAGCCTAATTGTTCCTCTGTTATTTAACTACAGTCCCTTATATATTTGTTTATCACATTTAGCTCACGCACATTATTACAGCATCTTTCATGACAAAATGGGGTCAACACGACCCCCTTGGTGGTTTTACTGTTAAACATTTTATAGTAAACTGACATTTCAAAATGTTGTGACACTTTCATGTGTGGGTGATAATCCTTAGAATGAATTCTTGCCTTTGTGTTGGAACTGGAGTTGAAAGTTTGTGGCCACTATAATTACAGCTGACCAGTAGATGTTACTGGTAGGATATGTCTTTGAGGCTTTGAAGCTTTAAATCTCTTTTTGGTACAATCAAGAAGAAACCTCAAAGTCTCCCCACATAGTACTTTTTTGGTTATCCTCCTTTTTGTATCTGTTAATATCAGTGTCCAGCTTTGTGGTCTTTTTCTTAATGTTGTTGTATTTGTGTGACAGATTCAGGATCTGGCAATCCGCTGCATCCAGAAGAACATAAAGAAGAATCGTGGTGTCAAAGGCTGGCCATGGTGGAAGCTGTTCACCACTGTCAGACCTCTGATAGAGGTGCAGCTCACTGAGGAACAGATCCGTGGCAAGGATGTAAGTTTAAGCACATACTGAGTTACCACCAGAGACGGGAAGTAACGGGTTACAAGTAACGCGTTGCTGTAATCCGATTACTTTTTTCAAGTAACGAGTAAAGTAAGGGATTACTATTGCAAAAACGGTAATTAGATTACCGTTACTTTCCCGTAGGAACGCTGTGTTACTGCGTTACTAAAACCGTGATTTTTTTTTGCGAGAATGTCTCATGACAGTGACGTAAGCGAGTGCGACGTTCGTGACAACAGCTGTGTGCAGATCAACAATGGATCATATATCGAGTGCAGAGAGAGTATGAGCGTGCAGCGTTTAAAGCGTGGAAGTACTGACCTTACTTTGAGTTTGATTCTATAAAAAGTGACAAAAACATTAGCGTCCGTTGTGCGTGGGAAGAAAACTTCTTTTTACAGCGAAAAAACCCCTAAACTTCCAAACAAGCACCGAGTAGCTACGACGTAATGGGAAACTTACAGAGAAACTCGCGGATTCTTCCACTGACCGCTGCACACCTGCACCAGGGTAAACTTCCGCCTACCTCACTCCTGCTTTACAGGTGAAAATAGAGCAACAGGACCGCTAGTCTTTGACTTTATTTATTTTCTGCTGTGTTTTACTTGCATTTATTTGAAAGACTGAGTGTAAACACACAAAAAAATGATATTTTATGTGCTGGAATGTGCAGAAAATAGGTTTAAATGTTAAACAAATTTCTTCCAGTCAGAGAATGTTGCAGATAATTTAATTTTTGCTTGATGCATAAAGTTAAAAGATTAAAACAAGTTTTAAAAAGAGACTTTTCCATTTGATTACATTTTGTATGATGGATTATGTAGAAAAAGTAGAATTGGGCTGAAAGATCTATCGCTTTATCACCTGTTCAGGTTGTAAATCGTGTTTTTAAAAAGTAACTAAGTAACTAAGTAATTAATTACTTTTGAAAATAAGTAATAAGTAAAGTAACGGGATTACTTTTTGGGGAAGTAATCAGTAATTAGTTACTGATTACTTTTTTCAAGTAACTTGACCAACACTGGTGGTACGTTTCTGGTATGTATCTGAAATAAAGCCGTGTGGTGATTTAATGCAGAAACATCAGTAGCCATTTTTGTGGTGGGATGTAATATTGGTGAATATGGTTATATAAACTTTGAATAATTACTTTATTTTGTATTTTACATTCAACAGTTTTAGAAATGCCTTCTCCTTAATTCTACATGACAAATCCTGAAATTATGACCAACCTGTGTAATGAAGGGTTTGTATCAAGTGTCACAGCTGTCATTTCTTCCGTGATGTTACAGATAGCCCTGCATATGTGATTTTGGAGTTTTAAACTGGATACCCTTCTTGGCGCAGCCCCAAAGGGGATATTCTTCTTCTTATTGTTGTTATGTTGGATTAAAACACATGGTTCAATTCAGTAAAATTGAGAAATTATTATTAAATTAAGTATATTTACACAATGCACTAACATGTATGCGACAGGCTACTGTAAAATACCACGTCGCGGTTTGAATTCGGACAGTCAGCATTTTCTATGAAGGCTACTCATCTATGAAAAACAGTTACCACTCAAATCAAATCAATTACACATCATAAATCTTTTACAGGTCAAAGGTTACTTAAGGGTAAATCAGTGCTGTATCATTTTAATTAATCATTTTATAATTTTACTAGTATCCATACTTTTCAAAATCATTTTTATTTTTCCCCAGGTTTTCTGCTTTTTGGGGTTGTTTTTTGAAAGCTGAGTTTCACACTGAAGTCTTCATAGTTTTTTAATAATAGCGCAATATGGTTTTAAGTAATGAGTTTTGTAATTTGTTTGTGTATTGTGAATGTAAAAGCTCGACAAGGACTGAAAATGAGCAACTAGAGGCTCTATGTGCAGCACATCAGTTTCGTGCTCCATGTTGAACTGTACTAAACTGCATTGTCCCTTTTAAATACATAAATAACTGAAACCATCTTTTGATCTTTTGCATATTCCCTCTCAGGAAGAGATCCAGCAACTCAAGCAGAAGCTAGAGAAGGTAGAGAAAGAGAGGAATGAGCTGAGACTCAACAGTGACCGTCTCGAGAGCCGGGTAAAAACACACACACACACACACACACACACACACACACACACACACACACACACACACACACACACACACTGGGAGATTTGAGTTACTCCTAAACATAATCAATAGAATTCTTTAAATTTGGGATTAACACATTTAAAATTGTTAGCATATTTCTCAAGTGTCAGAAGACAGCTAATCTGGAGTGATGTTTGCTAACATTGGTCATCTGCATCCCTGCAGAGATATAGATTTAACTACTGAATATCATTTCAATGATTTATGATGAGCGATGATGATAATTGTTAACTGTGTTTTAACAGGGTTATGATCCATTTCTGCTCAGTGAAAACAGAAGTCTTTTTCTTGAGAAACAATCACATTTTTAAGTGACCCAGACTTTTGAGCTGTTAGGCATGGTTCTTCCTTTGTCTTTTCTTAACATTTGGCCTTGTTGTTCTTATATCATCCTGCTATGACATAAAGACAAATGACAACTGAAATATAAATTCTTTCTTTAGTTAATTAGTTCTCATGTTTTACTTATCAGGTCCCAGATGATACCCTGTCTATTAGCTCCTAACAACAAATTTTACAATCACGAACTGACCCTAAAATAAAACCTCACAATTTTTGAGAGTTCTTCCAAGTTATACATTAATACAAGATTCACAATATTCACACTTAATCTTCAGATCACAGAGCTGTCAGCAGAGCTGGCTGATGAGCGCAACACTGGGGAATCTGCCTCCCAGTTGCTGGAGACAGAAACTTCTGAGAGACTGCGTCTGGAGAAGGACATGAAGGACCTGCAGGTAAAGATGGAAACATACACACATGCATGTACACTGGAGAAAAGTGTTGCCACCAGCTACTGTAATGCTGTATTTCCGGGCTACCTCATTTTGACTTCTACTTTGAGGTGAGCTCATTATTCATCCAGCTCAGAAAACTTGATATTTGGGCTTGTGAATGCACTTCATATTCAGGAGAGGAACACTCCTGAAATTGCACTGCTTACCTGCAGTTTGTGGTTTGCAGCGTGGGCCCCTTGAGCCAGGTAACAAAATTATTGCTGTGTGTGCAGGACACCCTGGCTCAGGGTGTCTGTCCCATTATTCTCGTACTGTTGCTTTGACCGTGTAATGAAATTGGACATTTTTGCTTATGCATTGCAACATATACTGAATGTTGTGGTAGCAGTATTTTTGACTATTATTTGTATTTCAAGACTGCCATTTTTGCAATAATAAATCAGAAGACGAAAGAACACCAGCGCCATTTTTGCACATGAGTAGTAATGTTAAACAGTCATGACATTTACTGCTGAATTGGTTCACTGTTTATTCAGTAAAAGAGTCTAGATACCTGAAATGATCATCAAATAAGAAACAAACTACCCAGTTTTAAGAAAATGAGACTTTCAACTTTAAATATTTACACAACTAAAAACTTTGCTGTGTGTGGCAGGGCCTGCAGAATTTGTTTGACTCAAAGGGGCTTTGGTAATGCTCCTTTGTTAATGACCAACAGACAGAGATAGAATGTTGAAATCAGTTTGGGTATAAGCAGTAGGAGAGAAAGAGTGAGGAAGGTAAGGCTAACTTAGTTTAGTCAGGGATGGTGGATATTAGGGCTGCCACGATTAGTCGACTAGTCACGATTACGTCGACTATTAAAATCGTCGATGACTGATTTAACAGTCGACGCCTCATTTGAAGCTTTGTAAGATCCCAAATGACGCAGGAATAAGTAGTAGGATTTAAGAGTGTAATAACGGACTGAAACAGAAGATGGCAGCACTGCATGTACAAGGATGCCAGCTGCCGTTAAACCCCGAAGAAGAAGAAACTGTCCATAGCCAGTGTTGCCAACTTAGCGACTTTGTCGCTATATTTAGCGAGTTTTCAGACCCCCTAGCGACTTTTTTTGAAAAAAAGTCGCTAAAAAAAGATGTGAAAGCGCATATCGCTTTTGCTCTCAACAAGCAGCGGGTGCTGTAACGCAGTCAGTTCTTTTACTCTTTTACTCTTATGCTGTTTTGTGGATCACAAGGTTTAAAACTACTTATAAACACACAAAGTAACTCCACCAAAGTGCCTATTTCGGGTCACTTTTGCCGGTCCAAGCCCGGGTAAAGGAGCAGGGTTGGAATTGTGACATTAAAAAAACAATAATTGCTAAAATAAATTTAATTTGTAGTTCTAAATAAATTCTAAATGCATTTAGGACGTTTTTTACTCACTTTATGTCTCTTCCACGATGTTATTTCTCTCTCCAACAACATAGATTACAATTACATTAGCATGACCAATTATGCAAATTAGGTGATGACGTCATTTAGAGACTTCTAGCGACTTTTAGGACAACCAATAGCGATTTTCCTTACTGAGGAGTTGGCAACACTGTCCATAGCGCAGCCCAGCTCAGTTTCCAACAATGGCGGCAGCTAGTTCGTTTTAATATTACTCTTATTATTCTTTCTGGGTCACAAAATAAACGTTTAACATATTTTCAGGCGAGAATGTAGCTGTGTAAACCTCAAATATCTGTTCAGTTTATCAAGACACCACATATTTTCAAAAGCGCTCCGACGTTTTCGGAGACGTCTGTTACCCACTAGCTCGATAGCTAGCCGGGGGCTAGGCTCACTAGAGCCATGAGAACACCGGACTCCCGGCTTCAAACCCACCACTGTCTTTCGCTACTCAGGTTAAACATGATATATAAGTCACTTAGATAACTTAAAAATGTTATTGTTTGGCTTTTTTTAGTATTTTATTTGTTCCTGAGTAAATCGGTTTGGCTGAGATTAAAGTTATAGTTTTTACACAGCTGAATAAACGTCAAGCAGACAGCTGATTATCAGAAGTGTGAGATGCTCGAGAATTTACTCCGGTGTCCTGTTATAATTTAGATAGCAAGGAGTTTATTAAACTTCACCAAAACAATCTGCAAATTTCATTAAAATTTAATAAACTATCATCTTGTCTTTATTTTTAGTTAGCACATACCTTAAACACTTAAAGCTGTAAGCTAATGATAGTTATATAAGAGCAGATGCTGCTGGTGCAATAAGCTGTACGTTTTATGTCCAATGGATGATGATCTGATTAGTCGACTAATCGCAAAAATAATCGGTGACTAGTCGACTATCAAAATAATCATTTGTGGCAGCCCTAGTGGATATGCTGGACAAAGGATGTTGAACTGCCAACAGGAGGAAGAGACGATGATCACATCGATTGATGTAAAAGAAGATGATAGAATGAAATTGAAGTAGATGATACCTAAAGGGAGAAGCATAACGAAGAAAATAAATAAGAACATGTGTTATATTTTAGTGTAGCCAAAGTCCAAGCACTGTTCATTTCACTAAGTAATATTTTTCACCCAGACCCAGTTCTGACCTTCTCTGAGCTGTGAGCAAAATTATGTTAAGGGGACCCTTCACCTGACCCCTGAGCCATGTAAACTTTTACACACAGTTAAAAATGCTACTCAAGTCTTAACACTGTAACGGACCTTTTCAAAACCACATTCTTGATTGATCTTCGTAGAGTTTTGTTGCCATTGTTATAGAAGCTGCTTGTTATCCCTAATCCACCAGGCCAAATTTGACAGCACGAAGAAAGAGATGGAGTCTATGGAGATGGAGGTGATGGAGGCTCGACTCATCCGTGCTTCCGAACTCAGTGGAGAGGTGGATGATGATGAGACAGGTTAGACACGACCTCCCCAAGCACCACAGTACTGACCAATCAGGACATAGTGATACTGATCACTCCTGGGTGTCAAGCTTCTTGTCACTCAATCAAATGAGTGCAACTTATTCATAACTCTACACAGTTCCAAATCCTGTTTGTACTTCCATAGATTTATAATTGCACGCAATAATTCACTTCCTCTCATTTTTATTGGTTGAGCCCCCTCAATACTAAGAGCTACAGTCTAGTAAACCTATACAGTTGTTTTTGTAACTATTTTAAGGTCTATGAGGGTGTACTACTGCAGCATCATTATATCGTGTATGTAATGTAACAAAGGGGGGAAAAACAACAAGGAACGTTGGTGGTTGCTACAGTTTCTCTTTCAGCAATTCTATCTTTCACTTGAGGCTTTCTAAATTCCTAAAACAAAATTAACACTTGACAATCTCTGCACAAGCTCACATCATCAAATCATTCTTGTGGTTTGTGTTATGTTTTCTGTTCCCTAAATGGACTCTACTTCACATAGCCTCGCACAGCTGTTACAGTACCAGTTATTCCAGATTGTTAGAAAAACCCAGTGTGTGTTCTTTAGTGGGGGTGCAGGAACCGCAGGGGTAATGTCCAATCGATGCTTTGACAAAAGCCAAGAAAAATCCAATGTGAAGAAGTACGTTAGAGATGGATTGGTTCAATGCAAGAAAGGAAGCAAGGACTCAGTTCATGACGGCCTGCAGGCCTGCTGCCAGCCGTCTTTGTGTGGCCTGCAGACTTTGTGAAAGAAGAATTGATTCCTCAGTGTCTCCATCTTGCAACAGCTTTTCACTTTTGTACTACAGTAAAGGAAAATGATGTAGCACCACACTCATGGAGGGGTATTTATGCAGGACTGAAGTACATTCAGTACCTGTAGGTTGCTCCTTGTGGCTATAACTGACAATTGTATAGGT